>NW_028261384.1:40718669-41028669 GCF_051295495.1 Thamnophis sirtalis | reverse complement strand
GGAGCCTCAAAAGTGACTTAGTAAATAGTTTTCATAGCAAGTTTGACTGGTGGTGATTTCATAGACATGTCCATGTTGTGATATGAGCAGTAGTTTGGAAATGATTTTTCACTATTTTTTTCTGAGATGATTCCTTGCTGGTCTTTCTCTTTAAGTAGGCCTATTTAGCTTGTAAACTCAGAAAAGACTGCCCAGTTCAGCCCCCTGCTGGGGTGAATTAAAAGAAATATATAATTTTTCAAAAATGGATCTACAAATGTATATAGAGAAAGAAAAATGGAAAGGAAAGAAGAGAAAAACTATTTGCAAATGAGGAGTTAGAGTGGAAATAAATTGGCTTAATGGCATGTAAGTTAAATTGATATTTCAGAAAGAGAATAATCTTGGTATCTTCCACTACTGTAGCCTTGTGAGACTAAGAATCTTATTGTGAAATGAGCAAGAACTTGGTCATTCAGACAGGTATATTAAGGTGACCAGATTTTCAGATTGGAAAAGAGGGACACCCTTGACGGGGGGGGGGGGGGGGGGGCTTGATTAAAAAAAAATTTTTTTGTCAAAAGGTCACCCCAGGACACTGAAACCAGCATAAATACGAATCTGTTGCCAAACAAAATTTTGATCACGTGACCATGAGGATGCTGCAACGGTCGCTAAGTGTGAAAAATGGTCGCAACGGTCGCTAAGTGTGAAAAATTGTCTCAACGGTCGCTAAGTGTGAAAAATGGTCATCAGTCACTTTTTTCAATGCCATTGTAACTTTGGTCACTAAATGTTTTCCCCCTCCTCGAGACTCCTCACTTCTTCCTTCATTCCTCTTGCTTATCTACCTTCACCTTATCTGTCTTCTGCTCTTTCCCTCTCTTCCTTCCTTCCTCCCTCCTTCCATCCTCTTCTTTCCTCACTCACTCCCTTCCTCCTAAAATTCCTAAAATTTTTACTCGGGAGTAAGTAAAATTTACTCCCGAGTAAAAATTTTTACAAAACATGATTTATTTTACTCACCACCAGTAAGCGCAGCTGCAACCCCAACAAGAAAGACAAAATAAAATGGAGACTCGCCCATGCGTCCTCAGCTAAGGAGTCCAGCCAATCAGTGAGCTGGTTGGCCAGCTCACTGATTGGCTGGAGTCCAGCCAATCAACTCAGTGAGCGGCAGGCTGGGCTGGCTTAAATTTGTAGGTAGCATAGAACAGAACGATGAGCCAGCCCAGCAGCTGATGGGCGGGAGCTGCGAGCGCAAAAAAAAGCGTGCCTTTTAAAAAAGCGGGCGGGACGCGGGAAAATGCATCAAAAAGCAGGGTGTCACGCCAAAAGCGTTATGTCTGGTCACCTTAAGGTATATGCCAGTTGTATTGCAAAATTTCTCTGAGTTACTTCCATAATTGCCTCATGCTAATAAATGTAAATAGAAAGTATCACTAAATTACAACTTGAACAATATTAGTGTTGTAAGTACATTCACAATATGTAATAATGCACACCACATATTTGCTAACTATCTTGTTCAAGCAGTTGTGATTTTTAGTAATTTTGTAAATTAAGAAATAAATCAACTTTTGCAAATTTACTTTTACTGGCAACTATAAATGTGACTATATTAAAGTAAAACATATTACATTAATTTTTTAAACTTACGGCTAATTAACTAAAAGAGCATATACCATTTTTATTTAATTCTTGTTCTTATTTTTAGCAATGTATTTTTGTAAGGCGTTAAACAAAGAAGAAAAGAAATAATGAAAAATGTTATCTGTGTCTATAGCAAAAGAGCATTTCTGGATTTCTTCCCCTTTAGTGTAAAATCCATCTAATTTGTCTATTTTGTTGCTATGTTTTATCTTGAGCATATCAACTCTACATGAAGAAGCTGTAGATGATTAACACAGTGGAAGCCACAGATGTTAAATCAGATGCAAAAGACCAGGGCCACATGTTAATTTCCAATTAAGCTGATTTATTGCTCATGCCTATGCACAGGATAGTAATGCAGAGTCAACTAATGGTTAGCTATCTTGGTGCTAGACAAAGGTTAACGGAATTCAAGATGATTTGAACTGTGGTAACATAGAGACTCTAGGCTGATTTCTTTTTGGACTTTTCCCCCAGGCTCTGCCACTTCTTCTCTTACATGTTACTAAATTAAATTTTGACAAATGATTTACAAATTGTACCTACCAAAAGTAGGGTAGGACTTAATATATGGACAAAATCAGTTGCTCTAAAAGCAAAAAAACCATTATTGAGTCTATGTGATTACTAAATCATTATTTGCAGCCATGTTCTTACATAGGTGGCCTACAACAGTGGTCTCCAATATTTCCAGCTCTGCGGCCAGCACTCGCAGTGGCAGCAGAGTGGCCTGGTTCCCAACAAGGCACCAAGCCACAGACTGGGAGTTGGAGACCCCTGGCCTACAAACTGAATTTAGAAATAATGAAGTGGTCAAAAACACAAGAACCTTAATTTCTTGTGAGAGCTCCTAAACTTAAATAAGTTCATGCTCTTAGATACAGCTGAGTTGCTTTTCCTTTAAAACACATGAAATAAAAAAGTGCCCAGTTTCAAAGTCCACAGCATTGCAACTGAGTTATTACGTTGCCTAGGCTCTTGGCATCTTTGCAACATGAGAAACATTGGTTCCAAATGTCAGCAAGCAAGAAAAAATTGATCAACCTGTCAGCAAAACAGGATGACACACTGTTGAATGAGAATTAACTTTTCAAAATGAAACAAAATGTCACAACTTTCCTTTTCTTAACAGAATCTAAAAGCTTGCTTCATAGCACTTAAGGCTTCAGTTGCAAGTTCTTCACTCTGGCATTGGCCGTGTTTATTCTATTTTTATTTATATTTATTTATTTATTTCATCAAGCCTGTATTAGATAACATATATAAGTATAAACATGATTTTAAATACATGAAATGAATACAAATAAAGGGAACATTAGGATAGGGATGCTAGGCATGTTGGTAGGCTTATGCACGCCCCTTATGCACGCCTCTTAGGAATGGGGTGAGGTTAACAGTAAACAGTCCAAGATTAAAGTTTTGGGGGTTTGGGGAAGAAAGAACAGTGTGAGGTAAGACATTCTAGGCATTGACCCTCTGCTGCTGAAGTCATACTTTCTACAATCAAATTTGGAGCAGTTTACCTTGAGTTTGTATCTATTGTTTGCCCGAGTATTGTTGTGGTTGAAGCTGAAGTAGTCATTGACAGGTAGGACATTGTAGCAGATAATTTTTTGTACTATGCTTAGGTCAGACCGAAGGCAGTGTAGTTCTAATGTGTTCCATAATTATCATCAACATTTCAATTTATACCATATCGCTTTATTAATATTGTACTCAGGGTATCTAAAAAATGAAATAAATTAAATGCTAGAAATTTATAAATAAGATTCCCTTTTTCCTGAAACAAAAAGCAGAGTACTCTTTATGTGCATACAGTAATGCTTAGAATCTCTCTGCTATGTCATTTTATACATGCATGCCTGAAAAAAGTATTAATTGTTTTAATGAATATTAGGATATATATTTCTGAATCATATTCAAAATATGCACAGCCCCACAAAAAATACTCCCTTCTTGAGATTTTACCAATATTACACCTTGGCATAATAGTTTTGGGGTTTTGGTTCCTTGGGGTTTGCTGATGTATCATTTTTTTTCACTCTAGGCAATTGCCCAGTCTGGATTGGTGCACAATTTGGATGTCTTCTTAGATTCATGGCTTCTGTTTGAGCAACCACAGTTAAGGGGGCTTTTGCACAGATTCATGTTGTTTGCCAGTTGTATTCTTTCATGGACCAGGAGGCTTTGTTCACTGTCACTCACCTTGGTTACTTCTCAGTTGAATTACCACAATGCATTCTACATAAAAGCTACCCTTGAAGATCCATGGAAGTGGATTGGTTGTTCTACTCTCAGGTGCCTTGGAGAATAGTTTGACTTCCTCTTCTTTGTGGCAACCCCTGAGATATTGGAACACTGCTATCATGTCTCCCCTAGTTCTTCTTTTTATTAAACTAGACATATCCAGTTCCTGCAACCGTTCTTCATAGTTTTTAGCTTCCAGTCCCCTAATCATCTTTGTTGCTCTTCTCTGCACTATTTCTAGAGTCTCCTTTCTACATTGTGGCGACCAAAACTAAATCTCTTTTCTGTGTGTGCATTGGCACCCAGTTTTCTTACAGGTGCAATTAAAGAAGCAGAATATCACCTTTTAAGTTCTATATGGCACAAGGCCAGATTACTTAAGGGATTGCCTGTCCCACCATATTGGATAAAGTATGTTCTATTCTTTAGTCCCATTCCTTATATGTCATCTTGCAGGACCTTGGAGAGTAACTTTTCTATGGTAGCTACTGCTCAATAGACCAACTTTCTCCTTGAGATCTAGCAGGTTCTTATCTTTTCAAGCTTCCAGAAAGTCATGAAATGATATTGTTTTCCTTAAGCATTAGGTTAGGATGAATCCAGGGAATGTTGGGTTCATCCTAACATTGGGTTGCATGAATGTGGTCCGGGGTTTTAGTTGTTTTTGTTTTTATGGGGTTTTTTGATTTAATTTTTTATGTTTTATATTGTGATTGTGAGCCACTCAGAGATGAGTAGCCATACAAGTATTAAATAATTTACTTAAATATCTACATAATCCACTTTTCCTAATAGTTTGAGTTATATAGAGTGATTCTTACAATGCTTTAAAATCCTCCCATTACATTTAGAGCCAACCTATTCCATAAATCAACCCTCTTAACATATATTGGGCTAGATATGAAAAAAATTGAAATTAAAACATTTTTTGCAACATGTGTAGAAATGATCGTGCCTGTAAAGAGTTTCCACTTTACATCTCAACTCCCTCTCCCAGAAACCTTCTGGATATTCGGATCCTATTTCTTTCTCCTATTTTGTAGTTTTGTAGTTTATGTTGCCACCACTTATCTTCCAGAGAATACCTTACCTAACATCCTTTTTCTAATTCCAGAGTATGTGAGACATAAGGTTTAAAACCTGTTCTGCATTTTTGACAATTAAAAGGTTAACCTGCTAAAAAATAAGATATTAAAATTATGCAACCTTGTGGAATTTAATGGAAATTGTGATTATTCATTCTTCTTTCAATCTTTGGAAGGTAGATTAAACTCTTTTGAGAAAAACATAACCAAACTTTATTCCAAAAGAAGAAAATATAATACATGCAGACTTTACTAACATTAAATATTGGAAAACCAAACATTAAATGCTGAAAAATTGAGGAACTGCCCAGATCAAGGTGAACTTGCTGACACTTTGCCAGAAAATTTGCAAAAGAAAATGCAACACTCTGTTTAAATTACAGGATGGTGATCTGCTACAAAGGCCAGAAAGATGTGCTGCAAAGAATTTAAATTATCTATTTACTATTAAAACTCTCATTGCCATGACCTTTAATTTGATGAAACAGTAAACTATAGGGCAACAATTTATGAACCAAGGTACCCCAAATGGGATAACTTACAGAATGTATCCAAAATACATAGAGCCGAGGTGGCGCAGTGATTAGAGTGCAGTACTGCAGGCTACTTCAACTGACTGTTAGTTCGGCAGTTCGGCTGTTCAAATCTCACCGGCTCAGAGTTGACTCAGCCTTCCATCCTTCCGAGGTGGGTAAAATGAGGACCCGGATTGTTGGGGGCAATATGCTGACTCTATAAACTGCTTAGAGAGGGCTGAACGCCCTATGAAGCGGTATATAAGTCTAACTGCTATAAAATCTGGGACCTCTGACTCCCATGGAATGAAATTTGAGCAGGTTGTGGTTACTCCAGTGCTATTGGCTGCTGCTGTGCAACCACTGTAGTCATATGATCTTCATATGCAACATTCCACAACAGCTTCCAGCCAACTTACAATCCTCTTTCCCTTATCCACTCAACAGCAGCCACTTGCTAACATGATGGAAAGGGTAGGGTAGGGTAGGGTATTGTAGGAAAGAAGAGGGACAGGAAAAGGGAAGAGGAGATTTCCAATGCTCCTTGCCAGATTCCCACAAGGAAACTCGGTATGGAAACCAGTAGGAAATCAGAAGTCACTTCTTCTCCCATTGGTTTTTTGGCTGCCCTTGGACATTCTATTTCTCTTTCAGTTTAAAAAAAAAATCTGAAACATTGACTAACAGGCCATGGATTGCCTAGTAAATTAAGAGAATAGCATGAAAACAATCTTATTCTTCATGCATAGCTTTAGATATGAATTAAGAAGTTGAGATTCTTCTCCCATCCTGGTTTCCAAATTTCTCCTTAAATTTTGCCTCTTAATTTTAAAAATACCTCAAAATTTACATCTTCAGGAAAGAAGACCTGAATAATCTAATTCTTCATCAATGGCCATAACTTGTTTATGGATATGGATTCTTTGGTGAATATGGAGTTGCTTTGGACTACAAGATGGGCAGCATATAAATTTAATAAGTAAACACATTATTTTGAGATCATTTGGAAATTGGCTAGTTGTGAATGTCAGAATTTGCATCCTACATATTCATAATATAGTAGTATATTGAATTCAATTTAAATTACTGTAATATAAAACCAAAGTATCCTCAGGACTGATATGCTGTTTTTTTTGGAGTATAAGATGCACTTCCCCACCTTAAAAGAGGCTGAAAATTTGAGTGTGTCTTATACTCTGAATGTAGCCCTGCCCACCCATTGACCCCCACCCCTCGGCCTCTGGGCATCCTCTTCCTGGCTGCAGAGATTGCCACAATGGCTTGAATTTTTGGGCTCCATGCCTCACATTTTTAGCCTCCAAGGACTCCATTTGGGGGCCCGTTCAGGGCAGCTGGGATCATCAGAGCACATCGCCACCAATCACCACCTCTGTGTGTCATATTTTCAGGCAGCAACCAGAGTGTTTGGAGGCTGAAAACACAAGGCGTGGAACCCAAAATAGCAACCTGGAACAGTTACTGCCTTCTCTTACCTCTTCCACTCTTCACCTGCTTTATTAATTGCAGCTCCCTATGATGATCAGCTTTGCTTTAGAAGCTGCTTTGCAGCCCCAATGCTCACTCACAACCACCGAACTAATATACTAAAGCCATGCTGAAGGATGCTAGCCAGATGAACACCTAACAGGCATAATCCCCCCCCCCGATTTTCCTCCCCCAAAACTAAGGTTATATTTATACTCTGGAGCGTCTTGTACTCCAAAAACTATAGTAAGTGTTATATTTTAGCATCAAAAGGAGCCTTCTTCAATAATCCCATTAAGAACCATCTAAAATTAACTGCAGTATCATATTTAAAATAATCAATCGCTTCTATAATAACCTACTGGAATAATGATACTTCAGATCAATTCATGAGGCTAATGTGAGGATACATTCACTCTAATCTGCAATTAATCAAATTTGAAACTTGATTAGTAATAAATCCAAACAATATGTTGGACAACTGGATACTTATGAAAGCCTGTTAGCCTGGTACCTTGCTCTTTGGTATAGTAACAGAGGGATTTGCCTCTGTATCAATATAATCATAAAGATCACCAACCTGGAAGGCGCTCAATTTAGTCCTATGAAGTCTTCCCACCAGGCATAGGGGAGATATTATAGAGACAAGAATTGGCCATAGTTAAATAGCAAGGTTGTAGAAGCAAGTCAAAACTTCTTAGAAAGTATTAGAGACAGAATAAGGGATACAGACATATGGAGATAGATAATTTTTCAACCCCACTCTCTTCACAACCACTGGCATTTTTGCTACTCCCCATGGTTCCAGGTTCATGGTGAAATGATGCTTAATATGTCACAGCTTCTGTTGAAATATGAAAAGAAAACAAAGGCATACCTGGAATTCACAGCATGTAAAACCCCTTGGCATGCTAGTAATTATGCTAAGGGTATCAAGATCCATGATGAGGAAATTATGAAGTGGTTACCATTTAAAATCAAGTTGCTGTCAAACAAAAATGAAATAGGCATAAGTATGAGAAGGTGACTGGAATGTGTTGTTTTATGTCAAATTGCATCACCCAGCTATTTTGGCTTTTTGCCTAGGTTACAGGCTTAATAATGGTCTCTGTTGCCCGAAAATGTATTTCATTTTATATTTATGGTTCTGGTTATCACTGGAGAGCTGTTCTTTGCAGTCTTGCAACAGATTAAGATGGGAAGTTTTATAATATAATTGGAACTGAGATTACTGGAATGGGAAGATTATCTGCTGAGTTTCCACTTAATGAAAATTTGAATTTAGACTCTAATGGAAAAACATTGTTTCTCAGAAGAAATTTGCACACGTACTTTGCATTATGGGATTTAAATCAACCATAATAATATGTTATTTCAATATTTAAGAGAATAAGCTTTGCTCCACAGTTCCAAAACTTTGCATCAGAATTTCATCTTCTAATACTTTCATGTATGCCCATTGCTATCTATGCCTCATTGCTTTGAATTCTGCCTATGAGTTTGCAATCCTGCCTCTTTACTTGAAACTTGACCCTATCATATCATCAGTATTAATCTGAGTCTTCCTTCTGTAAAACAGTCTCGGTCCCAGCCAAACTAGCAACCATTCCTTCATACAGAAGCAGAAATTTAAACATTTAATTGTTCTCTGATCAGTTGGAGAATTTCATGTTATCTCACTAGTCTATCAATCACTGTCAAATTTGTCAGTATCAGGAGGGACATAAGGATATCCCAAGTTTACAGACAGTCTTTGTTTAATCACTGCCTTGTTTAACAACCATTTGAAGTTATGAAAGTGATAAAAAGTAACTTTATTATCAACCCTCATATTTACAACCTTCACAGGTCTGTAAAGCAAAGGAAAGCTGAATTAAAATCATAGGCATAGTCAGGGTTTCAGTTAGTGATCATATTGCTTAAGAACCAAGTTGTCAGTTCTGGCTGCCAAATGAGGACTATTTGTATTTTGTGCACTTCAATAAGGCATGTATATAATACCTTCTCTTGGGCTAGTAATCTTAAAAGAAAACCTTTTCATCTTTGATATCATTTGAGGAAATGGCGTCAGGCAAAGACATGTCTTTCCTACAGAACATGGTGTATTTTTGATTGATAGTCGGCATAGCTATTTTTATCCATTGTGCTAATGATTGCCATTGTTGGTGTGGGAAGTTATCATCCAGCCCACTCCCAGAAAAATGAAATATCCTAGGAAATATTGAAATGGCAGAATATTTCTCTGGATGTGAAAAGAAAGAAACATGTTTTAAAAGACAGAATAGTTGCCTGTAGCTTTCTGCCCATCCCCAGTTAATGGGCCATTAAGACTAGCCAGGCTAGCCCACTTTACATAATAAAGACTTCACCAGCAGCTACAGAAAGGCATGATAATATACTCAACTGACCACAAGGCATCTGAGAACTCATCACAGCCTAGAGAGTAGCCCCCTGCATGGCACCACAGGAGTCTGACAACCAATCAGAATACATTTCTTACACAGGAACAGGAAACAGAGAGGTGGGACTAAACAGGGTATAAAAAGCCTAGCAAGCCCCTTCCTCAGTCCTTTTCTTCTTCTCCACCAACATTGAAGCATGTGATCACCTTTTCTGTTCAGGGCTCAAGCCATGTGGCCCTGTCCAACAATAAACCATCTTTCCAAGCAGCCTCCATGTCTCCAGTGTCTTCTTCCCCACTTGGAGCTGAACCCAGAAGGACATTTCTTTCAACATTGGTTTACTGAGCATTGTGTTTTTATTCTTGATTTTATGCAAATCGCTCAGATAATTTTTATTAGACAAACTAAAAATACAAATAATTTTTAAAAGATAAACATTATAGAAACAAACTATAAGTCATAAAGCTGGCACTGAGACTTAAAGAATCAGGGACAAGGTTATTTGCTACTATGGAGAGAAAATGCCAGCCAGAGTAAGATATTGATGTGAAATATCAATGTGAGTTGATGTAAATAGGGGCATCCATAGAGGTCAAAAGAATCAAGATGGTGGCTTTGACCATCTCCAAAGCTATACCATCTTTTAACATGCATCTCTCACACACAACACAGATAAAATCAGCACACATTGGAACACCTTTGCAGCTTTTGATGTTTATGACTCTCTCCCTTTGAACAGGAGGAGTTCTACATGTAAAACTGATTCCTATGAATATCTCTGCCACAAATCTGTAGCGTTCCTTTCCTGGGTCCTTATTAACTGTCCAGAAATATTTCTGAAACAAATTTGAGGGAGATTAAGGACCATAAGAAATATCATCTTACCAAAGCACTCCAAATTCTCCAAATGTCATTTTTTATTCTTTGAACTACTGAGAGGTTCTAAAAGGCTATTTCTCCTAAAGATTGTATTGTATTGACAGTACCTTTCCCCCCCCCTCTCTCTCTCTCTCTCTCTCACACACACACACACACACACACATCTATACATACACATGCACGCACACATCACAACCTGCATACAAAGACACAGCAGATTTTTAACCAATCTTTCAGATGGATAATGTAACTCTTTACAATGTCAGCCCTGTGAAAGTTAAGGAGCACGAATGAAGGCAAAAAGTATTCCCATCATTTCCCTTGAGTAAAATCTGAAATTTACTTTTCACTTTGCAGCCGACATCTGCATATCCCAATAGCTATTTGCATAATGAATGGAGCCAGAGGTTCCAAAGTGTTGTTCTGAGAATTACAGAGGCAGATTAACTGCTGCTTATTTTTACCCCTCCAAGAAGGAAGGAGAAAAAAAAATAGCTGCCCATTCTGTTGCCAATTTCATTAACTAAAACAAATCTCAGCTGGAAAAGAGAGAAAAGAACAGAAAATGTCATTTGCTGACATTGTCATTCCTGGTTGCCCAGTAAATAAATGTAACATCTATTTGTCACCATGGAAACACCTTCTGTTGTCCAAAAGATAGAAGAATGTGGGGGCCTTGAAAACCAAAACAATGAAGTAAGAAGCAGAATATTTGTCTTCTTCGGGTGTTAATATTAATTATGTTTTATATTTTAAAAAATCTAGTGTGTATCTGAGAGATATTCTGAAATGCTACCTATACAATCTCATATTTGTTTACTCAGAAGAAAATCCACTACATTCATTAGCATTTATCTTTCACTGATTTTGGATGAGCAGAAAAATTGAGTTCAGGGGTTTCATCCATAGGAAACAGTCCATCAGAACAAGCCCTTTTGCCTGCAAAAAGTCTGGCAAATTAGACAGCCATTAAGAGTTAGAATGTTATTATATTGTATTTTTATTTTATTGATTATGATAACTGACATAATCAATAGTCATACATAGAAATAGTCTTTTGTGTTTTCTCTCCTTTTTGAAGGCCTGATGAAGTAGCCAGTGTTCACTTCCTTTTATGAAGCTAAATAGTATTGAAACAAGTGAAATCTCTGGGGATGCTGCTCCAGAAAAGAGAGGCAGTGGTTGAAAATGTCATGCTTCCCCTCTGGGCAGTAGGAATGGCTGTCCCTTGCCAATTTGGCCTAGGCCATGGGACAAATCACACTCTTAGTTCCCGAAGAGGCATCTGTCATGAAATACACGATTTCCTTAGAAAGCATTAGCTGCATTGACCCTCTGGACTTGAGATGGGTACAGTTGTGAAGATATTTGTGGATTTTAACTAAGGGTGCCAAATTTGTTTCCAAATTTCTTGAAAGTTCTCTTTCTCCTTTTCCCCCCTCTATTCCCCCCCTCTTCCTCCTTTCTCTCTGTTCCCATACTCTCTTCCTCATTTCCTCTTTCTCCCTCTTCCTTCTTCCTTTGTCTGGATTTTTTTTATCCAGAAGGACGTTTCTTTCAACAATACAATACATTCATACTGGTTAAAGGACAGTTGGGTTTTACTTACTGGAATTAATCAGCCAAAATTTGATTGTATCTTCAAATTATGAAACCTTTTATCAAAATGTATCTGGAATTTTATATATCTTTAAGAATAAATCTTATTTCTGCAATACATGTTTCAAAGTCTAAAGAAAGCAAAATAAGAGCAAGACAAGTGCAAAATAAAATTTAGATATTGAAAAAGCTAGAATATTGTAATAAAAGAAACTGAGTTTTGATGCAACATCTTTGAAATGGTTAAAATGACATTTAAAAAAAATAAATATATTTTATTTCTGTTATTAAACAGCTATACATTTTTTTGTAATTTTTCTGCACAATTCTTGTATGTTCAATTATATTTAGATCACAAACTATTATTATTATGCATCATGAGTGTTTCTTCCCGACTATATTATTATATTAACCAAAGCAAGCAGTTATGAAAATTAAACCTTTTTACTTATACAAATTTAAGCAATAACTTAAAGCAGGCATGAGTCATAAATATTTGAGTCATTTGAGTCAAGAATTTTCTGATCAGTAGATGAAATTTATTAAAATTTCATTAAATTTTATTAAATTATCATCCATTTATTCATTTAAATGAATGCCAGAAGGATTAAATGAGATTACTTTAAACAGGGCAAGTATCTAATTGTCTTGCAAAAGGTTAGTGCTATTTCTGCCTAGATTAAGAAAATACCCTAATAATTACCTTATTTTATGCAAGTCATAAGAAGAAGATTTCAAGGTTTAATATCCATAACATCAAAATAGCATATCTCAACTGTGCTCTTCTGTTTCATAAAATCATTTTAGGGAGATGTTTGTTACAATTAAGAGCAAGGACTGTGGCTCTCCAGGTGCTGCTAAATTGCAAATTCTGGCAGCTGTACACTATATGTGAAAAAGCTTAGAAATGCCAGGCAATGGAATTCATCAAATTTGCATATAGAATGATCATAGTAGTAGTAGTTATGGTCTCTTGTATTAATTTGTAGAAAAATATTTAAATCTTTATTTGTGTTTGTGTGCTACATTTCTTTCAGCTGAAGCAGAAGGAAGAAAGAAATCTATTTACTTCTGCTCTTTTATGTTTCCTTTAGGATGCTATTCATGTATGAGCCTGTGTCTCTGTGTCTCTCTCTTTCTGTGTGTGGGTGTGTGTGACAAAGTCAATTCAACCAGTTGTTCACCAAGTAGAAATTATTCAGTGAAAATGTCTTTGAACATTGCATGGAGAGAATGGAGAGTACTGAAGTCCTGTCCCCTTTTGTTTGCGTGTGTGTGTGTGTTTGTGTGTGTGTGTATGTATGTGTGTGTGTGTGTATATATATATTCGAACCTGTGCTATATTACATCTTAGGCAGACGTCTTAGCCATTAGAATCCCAGTAAGGGTATGGCTAGCTGATGAGAGCTAAATAGCTTGAAATAGATACTAGTCTCCCTTTATTTATTTATCAGCACAAATATAACACAAATATAACAAAGGCAACAGTAAAAATATTGGGTTTCTGTTGTGATGGACTCTTGTGACGAGCCGATTGACAGATAATGGAAGCAGTTAGCTTCCTCCCATAATTGGGGCATACCAGGGGTTGTGACACTAAATATATACCTTCCTCCCTGGCTTCAGCTGATAAGGAGGAGGACCTGTGGCTTAATGGCTAAGACGTCTGCCTAAGATGTAATATAGCACAGGTTCGAATCCCAGTAAGGGTATGGCTAGCTGATGAGAGCTAAATAGCTTGAAATAGATCTATACTAGTGTCCCTTTATTTATTTATCAGCACAAATATAACACGCACGCACGCACACACACACACACACACACACACACACACACACACACTATATATATATATAACATATTAGAAAGAGTAAGGGCTTTAATTGTATTCATATGGCCTCCATCCTCACTTTTGGGGGGTCTAGGATAACTCACTCGCCATGGCCAACTCACCTCAATGAACTTGCTATGGGTCTTAATTCAGTGCAGGATAACTCAAGAGAAGGACAAGTGAATTGCATTCGACCTTGTTTTGTTTGGGTTTAAATCTTCTCAAATTAGAAGGCCTTGAGGCTGGATTGAGTGGCAATTCTACTTGCCCCTCTCCTGAGTTATCCCATGTTGAATTGTTCCAGGTTGTCTCATGGTGAGTTGACAGGAGCAAATTGTCCTGCGGCGAGTTGACTGGGGCAGGTCAACTGGGGTAAGTTGGATACAGCAAGACAATTCAGGCAAATCGGCCAGAACATGAATTGGCCAGGGCAAGTTGTGCCATTCCATTGCAGAATCCCGTGATAAAAGCATGAAAAAACATAGGAAAAAATTTGGAATGTCATTATTCACATTTCTAAAAATTTAATCCCATTTTTCTTGTAAAAATAAACTCTGAAAATAAAGAATAGCAATAGCAGTAGACTTATATACCGCTTCATAGGCCTTTCAGGCCTCTCTAAGCGGTTTACAGAGAGTCAGCATATTGCCCCCAACAATCTGGGTCCTCATTTTACCCACCTCGGAAGGATGGAAGGCTGAGTCAACCCTGAGCCGGTGAGATTTGAACCGCTGACCTGCTGATCTAGCAGTAGCCTGCAGTGCTGCTTTTAACCACTGCGCCACCTTGGAGAACTCATCTTCCAATTACATCAGAATTGTTTTTATTTGTTCATTAAACAAGTAAATTGAACTCACAGCCAGGTGAATTTTAAATAGTATTAACACTTGTTTCTGTTCTCATAGTTTACCATGAAGGTTTGGCAAGAAAAATACTATATCTCTGTGGAGCTACATTATCTGTGTGATACTAAGTCAATCATTTCCTTCATATTTTTTTAAAACAATCTCTTATTTAGTGGTAGTATACCATTGATTGAAAGGATTAACTCCAAATACAGGCATCTTCACGTTTTAAATCCTAGATTGCTTCTCCAATAGGCCCTTACACTTTATAGAAGCGTTATTTTTTGGAGAGGGATATTTGTTTCAAGACAAATTGGAAAACACAATGAATGAAAACCTTTCTCCCCCTTCATCATTCGTCATGTGCTGAATGACTTCCAAACAAAAAGTGTGATGGGAAATAGACGGACACTCTATTACTCTAACCTTCACCTCACAAACATTTTACTCAAAATGTCTACCCAACCAGCCCTTTGACAGATCATCTTTCTACTCAGAAAGTTTCAAATGCACAGCAATAAATGGTGGAAAATAGAACTATGCTTCCCTAGTCTAACGATCCCAATGATAAGAGAAAGAAGGATAAAGTAGAAGCAGCACCTGCTATTAATTCTATGCTAATCTTTTTTTAAAAAATTGTAGAGTTCTAGTTCAAAATTCCCCAGTCCACAAAGTTACCCATATTACAAGTATGCTGGATTACAACTTCCATGTGTTCCAAAAAGTATAGCCAGCATCTGATGAAGTTATATGTAAGCACATTTTGAGGCTGTCAAAAGACCACAGGTAAATAACCTTCTATATCTTACTTTCTTGTATAGGCATATTAGAAATCTTAAAGCAGGTCTTCTAAAAATATTAGGGCCCTGTTTCCTAAAACTATGAAAAAAGGCACTGAAGATTAATCCATATCAATCTTCATGGAAATTAATTTAGTATTGGTGCTATTTTGTATGTTAATTAGCAGATTCCTACTAGATTCTTGTTTTTAAGCTTGTATTTTTAATTCTCAGTCTATTTGAGAAGTAGCAATTTATATTTTGGAAAATGTGGATGAAATGCTATGTTGGAGTTTAGTTTTTCCTATATTTCCCTAATATGCAAAACATTTCTTAAAATAATCAGTTGGAGATGCTGTTGGTCAGGCCAACTCTTCTTTTTTTAAGCAAAGTAAAATGTTGGCCTCACTCTAGCTTCTTAAAGAAGGTCATTGAGTAGTAGTGACAGATAAAGGCAAGTTTTATATGTCTTGTGTATACATTCAATTTGTAAAACCTATTACAAATTCTTTGGATTGTGGTTCCCAAATCCATTCAGTAATGTAGTTTAACATTAGCAATATGAATATAATTTGTGTTGGGGATCTATTTTTTTTGTTAAAATAAATATATCACTCTGCAAAAGTGAATTGTTTTGGGTAAAACGAATGCAATACATGGAATAAATCAGTAACTCAACAGATGTATTATCAGCCTGGTAAATGGCTGGGAACTCTACCAGATAATGAACAATCTGTCAGCAACAGTGGAATGGATGGAATCCAAGGACAGAGTTTCCTAAATTCTAAAGTATACCATTCTTCTTTGACTTTCTACCTTTTAATCAGAGAGACACATAATAAATAGTTTTTAATAAAATTGTAAATCTTCAGTGACAAATGATCAATGTTCTGCATCAACTATGCAATTCATAATAAAATTAAATTGTGCATCATTCAGTCTGTTGTATAATTCTAATATGTCACTTTTGTGTCATCACATATACGCTCTGCTTATAGGAATTTTGGATACAATTTAAACACATTTAATTACATTCACACATCTACACAGGTAATCCTTGAATTACAATTTTGTTTAGTAACCACTCAAAGTTAGAATTGCAGTGAAAAAATGACTTACCACTGATCCTTGTACTTACAACCAGTCCCTAAAGTCGTGTGATCAGAATTTGGCATTTGGCAAACAACAAGTATATACAATGGTTGCACAATCTTGAGGGTATTTGATCACGATTTCAAACCTTTCCAGACAGCTTCCAACAACCAAAATCAATGGGGAAATCCAGATTTACTTAATGACCATATAATTCATTTAACATATGTAATGATTAACTTAACAAAAAGGTAATAAAATCAGATGCAACTCATTTGACAACAGCCTTGCCTCCCAATGGAAATTCTGGTCCCAATTCTTGTTGTAAATTGAGCACTCAGTATAATGAAAAAGCTTACCATGTATACTTAGTACACGAAGCACATCAGTAATGTACCTGTTACTTCATTAATTGTTAGGATCAAATAAGGGCACAATAGACAAATCAAGTTGACAATAAGCTTTTAACTCTGAGATTCAGAGACAACCTATATACAGTTGCCATTCTGAGGGTATTCCAAGTTACATATACTTGCCAAATAAGTTTGAAACAGATGAAAATACATAATGCCTCTTGCTATGATGAGTAAGGTTAATTCTCTTATAAGTATTCATAGATGTGCAATCATATGCAAGAATTTGAAGGCAGAAATCAAAGAACAGTTATGGATATACATTACATTTTAGCAATAATGAGGCTAGAAATCAGCATTTTGCTAAATTCCTGATGGTGAAATCAAATCATTTCCTAATGTTGATTCCATTGTCATGTATTGATTAGACCAACAAATTTGACCAACATATTCCATTTGCAACAGCCCATGTGAACTATGCTAAGATATTCATCCTCTTGCTTGATTAAAATAATGCAAGGGGTGAACTGGACCAGATTCACTGATCCTACTGTATTCTTTGGTTCCATTATTTTTCATACATTGGTCAGATAGCATTTGCCAAGAGGGTGTAATTGCTGCAAGATGGATCTTATTCAGGGTGGGTTCCTGCCAGTTCTAGCCTCTTCGATAGAAGAGGTTCCACAAATCTACAGTGCTGTTTAGAACTGGTTCCAGCTCCCTTTCCCCGCCCGTCCACACATCATCAAGATGAAGAGCGAGAGGAGGAATTCTGGGAGGTTTTTTTTTTGTCTTTCAAAAGTTTTATTTCTTTTAAAACACAAATATTTCAACATTCCTCAATCAATAAAACATCGAAGTACAATTTTTTTTGTATGCCCCTCCCTCCCTCCACCCCCCCAACTCCCCTCCTCCTTCCCCCCCGACTTCCCAGAACCCGTACACGGAATTCTGGGAGTTGAAGTCCACAAGTCTTAAAGCTGTCAAGTTTGAACACCTCTGAAGTTTTTTTTCTAAAGGGTTAGGGATGCAAGAGTCTTGTAACTTGACAGCTTTAAGACTTGCACACTTCAATGCCAGAGTTCCGGAGCCAACATTTTGGTTGCTAAGCGCCAAGCCACTCCCACTCAGTCACATGGCTGGCAAGCCACTCACATCCAGTCACATGGCTGGCAAGCCACTCCCACAAAACAGGCCACACCCACAGAAGTGGTTCTAAAACATGTTGAAACCCACCACTGATCTAATTGTGTAATTGTTAATAAAATATCCAGACAGTAGCTTTTCAAAGACATTTTATTTGAAAAATGGTAACATAAGCACGTAAAATTGATGAAAAAGTGTGATTCAAACATACCCAGATCAGGTGCAGTTATAGGAGCAGTAAAAAAGAAAAAAATCTGAATATTACATTTCCTCCCAGTTTTTAAAGCACACCCAGAAAAGAATTTAGAATAGATGAAAATATGGCTTTGAGCAAAACCTCACCTCGAAAAGGAAAATAAATATGATACAATGATTGTGAGACAGTAGGTAAGGATAGCCTGCTCTTGACATCAGCAAATGCCAAATAAATCTGATACAATGATTGTGAGACAGTAGGTAAGTATAGCCTGCTCCTGACATTAGCAAATGCCACATCTCAGCCATATGTGTTAATTTCTCTAGCTGGTGCAGTCTAATAGATCAACAGAAATTAAATAAATTCCTTTATTCCCAAATAAAGTCCAGGCAAATGATTTTCTCAAAGCAGGAATTAAATATCCAATCAATATGTTTGTTCTGATATTTGAAAATACATCTTTCTCCTGTAATCAAATTAGCAATCTGAATACAAAGTATCCACAATAAATCTAAATTTTGAGGAATTAGTCTCAGGACCATCTCCCTCAGTCTGATACCCAACCTCAAGATATATTGGGAATAGAAATTTAATAATTCTTAGACAGCAGGATTGCATTCTCAATATAGTGGACAGTATAACGTTGGGAGAAAATGTCTTAAATTACTTTTTCTTTCAACTTTGTCACTGACCTTGGTTGTTCTAAGTTAAGTAGGTTCATGGATTGTTTTTGGATAGGAAACCAGCAGGAAATCCCAGAGCTGTAGACCAACTATTTCTACATTGTTGCAAATAATTAAATCAACATAATTTCCTTGAGGGATATAGCTTACCTTTAGAAAGGCAAGTGAAACAAATCTAATAAGAGTACTGGGTTCCAGCTTTCCGCCCACCATTTTATTATTGAAAATGTCTGAGGTTCTCTTATGAATAAATATTATATTAAGGTAAGATATAGCAGGAATCAGGAGATATTCACAATATATGGATTTACACAGAACTATATTGCTTACCCTAATATATATTAAAGAAATGATGGATCATGTGTCATAGACTTTCTTAAATCGTATATGCAAACTGCCACTAATATGGAGGTCCTTTTCATATTCTAATCAATATTTGGGGGAAGGTCTTCTGCTACAATATCCTTTTCACTTCCCCATTCATTGAGTTCTGTTCACTGAGACATCTGAAGGACTCACAGAAATCTCTGAAATGGCTTTCCACACATTTTTATTTTCTATTTATAAAATGTTTCCAAGATGCACTCACTGTTCATGATTAGACATTTTAAAATAGCACAGACAGCAAAAAGAATGGGAGAAAAAGATAAATCAAAGAGTGGATCTCATACATTTCAAATTATTCAAAGACATGTTTCAAAAGCCTACATAAAATTGAAGAAAGAAGAGAAGGACCAAACAAAGCGAGAAAGACACAGAGAGATCCATAGATGCCACATGTGTTTAAAGCATGATTTAAGGATGAGTTACTTACAGGAGTTCCATTTTCATAAAGCCATCTATTGTCACAAGTTATTTTCAAATTGCAACATGTAACTCAAGTGGCAAATAATTTATGGATTATCAACTACTTTTGATTTGCTTAAAATTCAGGTGAAAAATCAGGGTCAGTAAGACTGTGCAATCTTTTAGGCAGTGTTTTACTTTAGTGTGGCTTTGAGCAGAGAATTACCACAAAACAACTTTGCAAAACTAAATGGACTCCCGTTTATTCAATAATTAGGAACAAAATAGCTAGATTTCTTATCAACATAATGTTCCATAGTTTTTGCATCTTTAAACTGGCAGAGGCATTCATGCCGAAGACACCTCTCATGCAGCTGCAGAAAGCATGGCAAGAATCTGCACAGCAGCCTCATTCCAATGCCAGTTAATGCATTTAAGCAACTCAAAAATGCAAAGATGCAGATCGTGTCACCTAGTTGAGGTAAATTAAAACTTGTGCAGTCAGTAACATTATCCTGCACATTATATGCATGTTTGTCCCTCCCATGAACACACTCTTTGCTTGAGAATGGATACAATTAGCAGGATGGGGCCATTATGTAACAAAGTAAAAATACCAGAACGTGTTTTAATCCATGGCGATACAGGAAAATGTTTCTCTAATTAGAGGGATTTTTCAAATAACTGCAATAATTATAAGGCCTTTTTTTCCAATTCAGAATTAACTGAAATTCCCTTTTGCAACAAACTGGTAGGAGAGAAGGAATAAAAAAGTGTTGTTACCTGACATTTCTGCCATTCAAGAAAAAAGAAAATTATTTATTTCAATTGCTCACCCTATATTAAGTCTAGGTCTATAGTTCATAGAATTATGGGGGTTTTTAAGGGCACTAAATCCCACAGGATCCTAAATTCTCATGTTACCCTCTTATTACCTTCTCAATATATGTTCCCAAGCTGCAAGACAGGAGAACTAGAGCTGTGTCTAAACATATCAGAGGAGGAAAAAACAAGAGGTCTGAAATTGGATCTCTTTCTGGGCAACACATTTTTCTCTAATCTCAGAGATTAGAGGAAGATACTGTGGTACCCTGATGCTCATTGTTAATCAGTTCCAGGAGGCATGTTGAGTACCAAAAATGATGAATACCAATTATTTTCCCATGAGGAGCATTGTGGTAAATGACAAGACAGCCAACACCAACAAGTTCTAGCTTTTGCATTAAGTACTAAACAAACTATAAGCACTGGGACAAAATTTTCATGTCAGAATGTGCTTAATACTAAAGTCAATGAATTTCAAAGCAGTTGAGAGCCAAGGTACCACTGCAGGTAATTTCTATCTATTCTGTAGCCAAAATATTCCCAAAAGTCATAGATTTGCATTGATCATAACTCTTTGATCAACTCTGGATTATCCTTAAACTGTAGTCCATTTCCTTACTTGTGACAATTTGAGAGTTTTTTAGTGTAAACTAAAGAAGGGAAAAGTTGAGTTAACTTTTCAAAATATTTGATCATCTAAATTTTATATACTTTGTTCATGAAGAAATTAGCCATTTCAAATAAAAGAATGAATGCTCACATATCATTCCTACTTTGCGAGAATAGAGTTTTTAAAACTTACAGGGCCTAAAAGCAAATGCTGATATATGAATTGGCCAAAATCATCTCACACAAAAAGAGTTTGTGCAAACAGCAAAGAGAAAAAGGAGGTCTTATACCATATTTTTAGGAGTATAAGACACACTTTTTTCACTCCTAAAAGAGGCTGAAAATTTGGGTGCATCTTATACTCCAAATGTAGCCCAGCCCACCTGCTAGCCCCTAGCATTCGGCCTCCGTGCTTCCTCTTCCTGGCTGCAGAGATTGCCACCGATAATAGCTTGTATTTTCAGCCTCCAAATCTTGATGTGCAGTGCCCAAAATGGCTATTCAGAACAGCTGCTGCCTTCTCTTACCCTCTGCTGCTTTGCCTGCTTTAATCACTGGAGCTCCTTCCAAGAATTAGCTGGGCTTTTGAAGCTGTTTTTCAGCCCAAACACAAGCTAAGCAATCTGCCATGCTTTGCCTGCTTTTCTCATTGCTGCTCCCTCTGTCAACCAGCTGTGCTTTAGAAGCACAGCCCCCATCATCCCCAACCTCAAAACCAGCAAGTGAACTAATGTTCTGAAGCTGACCAAGAACTAGGCAGATGAATACCTGGTAGATAGAATGTCCCCCCTATTTTCCTCCCCAAGATTTGTCATACTCCAATACATCTTATACTTCAAAAAATAAGGTAGTTCATCTCTGAGAAGAAATGTACTGAAAAGTAGTTTTGGCCTGCCTGTAGTCCACCTTGCCCACTTATTATTATGTTATTATTATGTTACATTCATATGTTGCCCACATTTTATTATTTCCTTCCAGAGGTGAGCTTTGCTTTAAAGTTAGATTTTATTTTCTCATGATAGTACTTTCCACCCATCAACAGATTAAATTTGCCACCAATGCAGTTTGTAAAGGAGAAATGTCTCATATTGATCAGTCTGAACTTTTAAAACAAACCTGGTGATATGACATTAATTATGTGCTATTTCTAAATGGGCTATTCTAACACTGATGGAATATATTATGCTGCCTATTGGTTTGAATGACTTTGACATAACCATGGTTAGTATTAAAAATACTTCTTCCAGACTACTACTGCACTCACTATGAACTTGAATATGTATCTACCCAGTTTATGCATTTTCAAAAAAAAAAGCTGAAGGCAACTGCTTGGTAGGGGGAAAATACATTTCTGGAACTGACATTAAAGTTAATATGAAAGTTCAGAGGTGGAGAATAATTTAAATGTTCCAAAGAAGTAGCAATAACATTTCTAAATCAAGACAGTGAATTATGTATACATGAAATATTAAAAATGCAAAGCTGGTTCTATTTGCATTTGGAATGCCCCCTAGCTGTTATTGCTCAAGAGAAAATTGCTTTATGTTGAATTGAAGGACACACTATTTAATTCAGTATTTAAGTCAAGAAAGAATATCATTCATTTTTATTCAACCACTTAACTTGTGCTTATGTAATCTGTCTGAATGCCAGTTGTCTTATATTATTTTCAATCAGAGAAAGAGGCTATAGAAATTCAGCCATTAAACTTTTATTTTCTCTTGCCCAGAGAACTATATTATTCTATATAAAGAAATGTCAACAGCCTACTGTACAATTATTAGCAATGAGTTTCCTTAACTATTTACGTGTAAGTAAACCCAAATTTATCTTGTATGTATATGTGTATGTGTGTGTTTATGTACGTATATATGCATGTGTATATACATGTATGTCCATTAATGTATATATATATTTATTAGTTATACATTAGTTCCAATCTTTTTGATGAGTTTGCCTATAACAGTGATGGCTAGCCTTTTCCAGACCGAGTGCCCAAAGCATGCACTTGTGCAAATGCGCATGCACCCCCGCCCCCCCAAAATGTAATGCACATGCAGCCGCCAAAACACATCTTACCCCCAAAATGCAATGCATATGCAGCCCCCACATGCGCCCTACCCCCTGTGCATGCATGTGCGTCCCCCTGCATACACCCCACCCCATGCACATGTCCTACCCCACACACATTCCCCCCATGCATTCGTACGTGCCCTGCCCCCCCCCACAGGTACACGTGCCCTCGTGCATGTGAGACAGAGAACCAAAGACTAGCTGGCTGGTGGGAGGTTTGCAAGAATGCAGGGTAGAACTGAACTGGGGCATACTCTCACATACTCACAGAGAGGGCTCTCTGTGACACCTCTGATACGCGTGCCATAAGTTCGCCATCACGGGCCTATAACATTCACCATTTATCACTTTAAAATTAAAAAATTAAAAAAAAATTCCATTCTCTCTCTTCACTCAGTAATAATCTAAATCAATACTAAATTAGGATTTTACAGTTTTGTCAGTAAACTCTGTAACAGCCACCTTTAAAATCAATGTGATTACAGCTGTACTGTGGTTTTGGATATAATTTCAACACAGTAGTTAATTTCCTTTGAAATACAATTTTAACAAGCACCAGAGATTAAAAATGCTTTTTAAAAATATTTGTTTTGGTTTTGGTACATATAATATTGTCCAGGGCAGACAAGCCTTCATCTTCTTTAGCTGCTGCATCTATCTTTCATATTATATGAACATGTTCAAGACATAAAAATATTTTTAGACAAAGTCGGTCAAGTACTATGACCTTTTATTTGCTTAAATTTTATTAATTCTTAATAGCACAACTTAATATATCTTTTTTACCTAATATATCTTAAGCTTTTTTCCTTCAGAGCTTAATAGCAACGATAAAGAGGAAATGCAACACAACATTCCTCTGAAGTGCTTAACTCTCTAATTAAAGGTAAAACCGGCCAGGTAATGCTAATAATCGGATTATCTTCATATTGTCTCTTGCATTTTGTTATTTCCTTAACAGTTAGCTATTGAATGACCAGTCACTAAAGTCAGCTGGTTAACTCCCATTTTGAAATCTTTCATATCCAAAAATGTAATGTTATTGCTCTGAAAATCTGAGAATTCACAAAACTTAGCAATGTCTATCTTGTGGTTAAATCCCATCCATTACAATAACACACAGGCAAACAATAGATACAAACTCAAGGTAAACTGCACCAAACTCGATTGCAGAAAATATGAGTTCAGCAACAGAGTGGTCAATGCCTGGAATGCACCACCTGACTCTGTTGTTACATCCTCAAACCCCCATAACTTTAACCTTAAACTGTCTAATGTGGACATCAACCCTTTCCTAAGAGATCTGTAAGGGGCATGCATAAGTGTATCAACATGCCTACTGCTCCTGTCCTATTGTCCCATTTATTTGTAATCATTTCCTGTGTTCATATCCATGTTTATACTTGTACTTGTTATCTCATACATGTTTGACAAACTAACTAACTAAATAAATATGACTATGAAAGTGTCCACTCTCAAAGAGCCCAAGATGCTGTAATTATTTATTAAAGTTGCATAGTTCTAAACCTAGGACTCACAATGTCCCAAAAGTTTTGCATTAAGAAGGAAAAACACAACAGAAGGGAAAATTTAATGAACTTATCATTCAATCTTGACTTATCATTCAATCCTACCAGCTGAATGGGCAAGATGAATATAAGTTCACATTTATTTTTCTGGTTCCAACTTCTTTTTCCTAATGCTCTTTTCTTTGTGGAACTGCATCTCCCCACTTCCCCCATCCCTGATTCTCAAAAGTCAATTGAGCCTTTAGTACAAAAAAGATTGTGAACACATAGTATATTGAATATCTCTTTAAGGTGTAGGATGTGATCTAGACAAATTAAATGAGTCTTCCTCTTTAGTTCCTCTTTTACCACTTCAGGTGTCAAGGGAGATTTAACATTCTACTTCTTGTTTTTCTGGTGGCCTTAACCATTGTTAATTTATGTTGTCTTTCATGTTGTCTCTCCATCTTCTTCTGGGTGTGACTCATGTTCTTTGACCTTCTCCTCTTTTTAATTTAATGTAATTTAATGAGTGGTGGATTAAAAACAGAAGCTAGAGCAACTAATTCCATAAGGAAACCTAGATTACATGTTTTTCAGGGTAAACTGGCTTATTACAATGAAGTAACTCTTTGGCTGGTGTAAGTACTTTCTCAAAGGCTATCTCATTTGGCCAAACACTAAAAGTTGCATTACCTGACATTTAGAATTCACTGCAGTCACAATTCCTATCCAGAGTAGATTAAAAATAATTATAGCTTAATGTGATGTCTAGCCTACACATTCAATATAAGTATCAATTGAGACTGCAGAAATAAAATAAATTCAGGCTGCTTTCCAACGGATGGCTCCTAGAACTAATAAATCATTCTCTTCCCTTGAAAAGTGCAGGTGGAATTAAAATTGATTATCTACACTATCAGAGGACATTGTGTATAGCCTATCATGTTCTTCCATATCCTTATTACTAATCATTTAGGAAACATAATTTTGATATTGGTAGCTACCATATTAGGTATCTGAATCTATTACAATGTATCATAAATTCATGTTCTCTTTAGGAGAGGGTGCCATGTTTGTTACCAGTTTATGCTTTAAATTGAGCTTTTAAGAGATGCTGAAACACCTGTAAAAGCAGCACGACCACCTGAACCTACTAGGAGAATAATTCTTTCTTACATCAAGCATATCTCAAAACCCATCAAGAGGCTATTTACTAATTCTTAGAATAACTGTAGCATATATGCAAATAAATGCCCTCCAAAGTATAGTAAGCAAATATAAGGACCATGTGCTCATGGAAGACAAATCTGAATCATTTACAAAATAAATACATGGAATGGGAGCAAAGGGAGTAAAGGACAAAGCTAGAAGGTTACCTGAATGCATTCATGACCACTACTTGGCAGATAGAAGATACCATGAACACATTAATTTACAGACAACCTCTGTATCCTTCTAATTTTAGTATATGAGCTACCAAAGTGAGCACACAATCTCCAAGTCAAAGAATACATATATATTCCCTGAAGCACACCCTTTTTATACAAATTAGCCATCAACATAGGTTAGCGACAAAATTCAAAAGTAATACCCAAACAAAAAATGCACAACACACAACACAACCATCTCTTTATCCCACATTTATTAATATACACCCAAGTAAGTGAGAGGCGTCTTTTAAAAGAAGACCCTCATACATGCCCTTTGACTACATTGAATTAAATAAGTGAGAAAATACAACATTCCATCCATCAGAATTCAACTGATATATTGTCTTCCTCTGGAAAAAAATATTTGAAGTAAAATTCTAATGAGAGGAAAAATGTTATAAGAAAATATATTAACTGGCTAAGTTGAAAAGTACCTTCATAGATCAAATTCTTGTAATTATGATTTCAAAACATGATGGGGGGTGATTAAAACTTTCTGAAAATATTGGGAAAACAGCTTTTTTCAATGAATTTGGTTGGTGATTCTTTTCTAAAGCAACACGGACTCATTTTTCCCTCAGTTCAAACCTGCCAAGTTAAAGTGCTAAAATACTAAAATGTGCATTTAATTGGATTAGGGTATTTAAGTGTGGGAGATTCTTTTTGCTGCAAATTAATAAATTAATATAATAGCTTTAAAAATCCCTAAAATGAGAAATACAAGTAGTCCTTGACTTACAACAGTTTATTTAGTGACTATTCAAAGGTACAACTGAAAAAAGTAATTTATGACTGTTTTTCACACTTACAATTGTTGCAGCATCCCCATGGTCACATAATTAAAATTCAGATGCTTGGCAACTGACTCGTATTTATGAGAGTTGCAGTGTCCCATGGTCATGTGCTTAACTTTTGTGACCTTCTAGCAAAGTCAATGGGGAAGCCATTAATAGTCATGTTACTAACTGAACAACTGCAGTGATTCACTTAATCGTGGCAAGAAAGGCCGTGAAATGGGGTAACAAATGTCTCATTTAACAACAAAATTTTTGAGCTCAGTTGTTATCATAAGTTGTTGTACAATCATTCAAACTTGATTATCACTAATCAACTACTTAGAAATAAACTTTCAATTAGATTACCCTTATCTGTACAAATATCTTTTGGTACATAATACCTAAAATAAAAAACAGTTAGATGATTTCACTGGGATTTACAGTGACAAAAAAAATGTAGACAAGGGGGAATGTCTCCCAAAAAAGAAACAATCAAACAGCAAGGAAGGAAATAGTGGGAAGAGACTAGGAAAAACCCTGGGGAAAACTACTAAAATAATAAAATTAAAAGTGAGCAAAAGGATTTTGAAGAAAAGATACAATAATTAGAAGAAGAAGAAGAAGAAGAAGAAGAAGAAGAAGAAGAAGAAGAAGAAGAAGAAGAAGAAGAAGAAGAAGAAGAAGAAGAAGAAGAAGAAGAAGAAATAGAAGAAGAAATAGAAGAAGAAGAAATAGAAGAAGAAGAAATAGAAGAAGAAGAAGCAGCAGCTGCTAGGAGAATGGGGAAAGAGGAAAATTAATAAGAAGTGCAATCTGTTAGAGATCAAGAGAAAATGTTTAGAAGAGGAGGAAGGGAAAGAAGAGACATATTAGTAGATTAAAGAGAATAGTATTAAGATTGTTAATGCTAGTTAATTAAGATATGAGGAAATTATAGTAATATTGTTAATTGTGGATAAATAAGTTAAATGTTCCCTATGTTAAAACTGAACTTGAGGATGTATGTTGCTTATAGTAAAAGAGACCTAAAATAGACCAACAGATGAAATATGAAATGATAAATTGGTTTAACTTTGAAAGGGGCAATTAGTGATATTGTTTATGTACTAAGAAGAAAATAAGTATAAGATGAAAAATATGGAAAGAAAATAATATGGCTGAAATTGGAAACAGAACTATGATGTAAAATGGATTGTGTACATGAGAGGATGTAAGAAAAGACCCGGACAACACTTTTTTTTAATAAAATATGTCAAAATTTGTAATAAAAAATAAAAACCTTCCATCCATCCTTCCATCCTTCCAAAATCGGTAAAATGAGGACCCAGATTGTTGGGGGAAATATGCTGACTCTGTAAACTGCTTAGAGAGGGCTGGAAAGCACTGTGAAGCGGTATATAAGTCTAAGTGTTATTGGTATTCTCTAGTTATTGCTACAAGTGTAGCTCTGGTCAAGTGATGTGAGCAAAGGTCATCACAGTGCTTAGTGCCTTTTGAGTTTGCTTAAAACTGATTGAGGGTCTTTTGAAGATCCCTCCTGACTTGGATTATGAGAACAATTCTTAAAGGGTAATGTGACTAGTCAGTTATTCTCATAGAAGATTAGGAAGCTCAGCATGGGAGGGAATGCATGAGAAAGGGGTTTTCATATGGATTGATATGGAAACGGAAGCCTTTTAAGGCAATGCTCTGCACTCAGAAGTAAGGGGCATAAAGGCTAAAAATTGTGATATAAATGCAATTCAAATGTGCTGTGCTTCAGCTCAAATGCTCGCAGGCTGAATATTTAGTGGAATGAAAAGGAAAGAATTGGTTTGATAGGAATTTTCAATCTTTTATGTGATTTCATGCAGGGTCCTGGGGATTTTAGGAGGAAGGAAATTATTTGCATTCTGAATTACAGCTAGTAATTATAGTCAATAGTAATCCTCCCATTTATTCAATTCTTAAGATTCTTATCTAACATGCAATGTTCCCAATGTTTCCAGGCAACTGGCATATATTTAGTAGCACTAGCTGCATTTCAAAAATGATTTTTTTTAAAAAAAATCACCCTGTAACATGCACAAGTACATCATCTTTCTGTTATTCATTAAAACCACCCATTAGAGCTTCATATGTGGCTGAAAAAAGATGGCATTGCTTTCAGAAGTTATTTCACAACGGTTAATATGACTCATAAAGCAACTCTTTATGTGCTTCAAGACTTGTAAAAATATACAATCCACTATTTTAATGATTAATTAAGGAGTTATTTGTTAGTGCACAGATTTTATAATGTATACTTAATACTTCAATAATATTGGATTTAATTTATAAAAACTCATTTTCAGATTGACCAAATGTGTTCAAATTAACATAATAAATTACATTATTTCCTAATCCAGCAAAAAGTGTGAAAATAACAAAAAGAACCTAAGCAGGAGCCATAACAGATGCTTGTCACATTTTATTAGATGTTTAGTTTTATAATTATAAAGTTTTGATGTAAATAAGAGGATTAGCTGATGAGATCTAAATGAGAGAATGAAGAAAGAATTGTGAATCTTACCTTATGTTTAGCTAGAATCTTCCATATATAAGTGACTATGCCATCTTTGTGGTTTTTTGTGTCCTTGTGAGTTAGTGTTGTCCAGCTCAGACCCATCCAGATCAATACTCTGAAGTATTCTTGTTCAGATCAGACCCATTAATGCTGAAATAGATGAATGTGTTAAGAGAAAAAAAATATTCTGGTGAAAGAGTAACTATTGTGACTAAGTATTGCACACACATTGTACTATTATGTTTTATTCCTGATTTGTTGAATCTGTGGTGGCACAGTGGTTAGAATGCAGTAATGCAGGCTAATTATGCTGAATGCCAACTGCCAGCATTTCAGCAGTTCGAGTCTCACTGGCTCAAGGTTGACTCAGCTTTCCATCCTTTCCAAGGTTGGCAAAATGAGGACCCAAATTGTTGGGGGAAATATACTGACTCTGTAAACTGCTTAGAGAGAGCTGTAAAGCACTATGAAGCAGTGTATATAAGTCTAAGTACTATTGCTATTTGTTCATTAAGCCACAATTAGTTGGATTCACACTTCATGCTAAAACCATAACCCATAATTATGGTTAGTTAACAATGACTATCATGGATTCATAAATTAAATGTATCAGTCGAAACCATAAATAAATTATAGTTTTATTACTAAATGGTAATAAAATTAATGAGCTTGACATTAATTGCTCAACCTGTGGCCAATATTGTAGCTGGGGCTAAACTTCAGGCAGTAACGCAGAGTCCCATGATCAATGTTCCTCCCTGGAGGAAAAAACAATACAGGGAAATTTCCAGCTTGTTGTTAATGAGAAACCAACCACAATAGGAATAATACTACTACCACCATTTCCTTTCTTTTCATCTGATTGTAAAGAATATTTTATTTTTAGGAGTGATTGTATTTATGGATACTATGTAAGTAGTATCTATAAATAATACTGTATACATTACTTTTTAAAAGTTTCCGCAGTTCATGACTTTCATGAAGCTCAAGTATGATAATGACTTAACAGTATCACAGCCTAACAAATTATATTATTAATGGATCAGAAAGTATACCATATAAGGATTAATGCTCTGTAAATAGTCTATGAGAAAAAACACAAATCTCCCAAGACCAATGTCCATCATGGTCAGTATCCAATATATCTTTGGATACTCATCAAGCCCCTTGCTTTACCTGGTTTTTTGAAAGAGAGATAACAAAGTTAATATTTTCCTATGAAAACAGCAGAATATAAAAGTATAAAATAAAATAAATATGAAAAAGCCACTAATATAACAAGAACTTTTAAAATCAAAACTAATCATAAAAAATTCTTTAGAGGATGTGAATCTGTGACCGTCTTCAATTAAAACACAAAGTCTTTAACTGAGCAATAATCATGTGAAAAAAGTAAGGTGATTTTTCCTTCCATAATGTTCATTGCTAAAGGCAATGAGTTAATAAACCTAAAAGTAAGTAAGACTACCAGACAAAAGTTTGCTTGTTGTCACTTTTTTACCTTCATAAAATTAAACTATTTTCATCTCAGAGTGTTTGTGTGTATCTTTAATCTGTAGCCATAACAAGGGTTGAAACTGGTTGATTTAAACATTGGCACAAGGCAAGCAAACCGCTTTGATTAATCCTAAATCTTCATTCCGTGACATTTTAATCAAAATAATATAAAATTTTATTAAATAGCGTATATAGTGCAATGACACTAGCTTGAATAAATACATAACAGAACTATCTGAAGTAGACTATACAGTTGAATTGCAAGTTTGCTAACCAAAGTTATGCTGACCTGAAAGTCTCCTGCTCATCTCAAGGTCAAACTATAGGTTATTTCAAAGAAGTAACTACCTCTGTGACTGGTGAGGCCTATATAACTTTAGCAGAAAGGTTTATCACTCCCATGTGGATAGTGTAGGTAATCATGTGAGCAGTCAAAGCCTAGTGTCTAGCAAGCTACATCCTATTATACTGGCAGAGGACCAGAGAGCAAGTGTATTGGGAAGACAAAGGCAGCAAGGAAGCCCCTTGAGACTAGCAATTTCCCAGACAAAAAGCAGGCAGAAGGAGAAAAGAAAGAAAGAGTGCAAGGAAATGTCTAATGAGCTACATCCCACTGCCCTTTATGGTCAGTAGATGTCAGCAAGGTAAGCAAGGTGAACAACCAGAAGCAGCACAGATTTCAGATACATTCATTCCTTTTGTAAAATAAGATAACAGAACATTAAATTACTGTCAAAGCTTCTCTCTATCATATCTTACACCAAACAATATCACAGTAGAATTTTTTTTTAGTTTCTTTCTCATCCTTCCCACTTTTTCAGGACTGGATTGCTGTTTCTCCTCCCTTATTTTATTGTTCTCTTCCCCCTTCTAAAGGCCATATATACATTCTTTCACATGGATGGTGCGATGGTCACATTTCCAAAATGTGACCATCCAAAATACAACAAACACACTTTTGAGATACTTAAATGAAAATTCAGATGGTTTGCTTGTATTTGTGTTCCTATGTGAAAAATAAAATGAAAAGTAAGATACACAACCACATATGTTGCAAAAATATGATCAATTGAAGCATATAGGTGAGTGGGTGGGAGGATACAGTCAAAGGGAGGAAGATGAATATGAATTGGAACAGACAATTAATGCAGCTGCATCCCAATGAAGTCCCAGTCCACATTGTGGGCTTTATACTTTTCAGAAAGGAAAGATAATAAGACATGGTCACTTTTTAAAAAAGTGATAGATAATTTGATCCAGAATTCTAAGGGGACCAGGCTTATAAAACTTTAAAAAATGCCATGAAATTGATTTTGTACAGCAGGACGGTATCGTTAAGTCACGGCATTTTCAAAAATATTAACCACAATCCTCCTACTTTTTTTATTTAAAAAGGTTATATTCATACAAGTTCTTTGAAATCTTGCAACATTTCACCAAAATTATGAATATATATTTTTTATGCACTCATGGTAGAATTCTGAAATCTTGCATTATATTTTTATATGCTTACAGAAGATTCCTAGGTTTTGATTGTCAGAATCCTCCAAGATGCATTAGTCTTCAAGATTTTGAATGCCTGTCAATGGAATTTGAAAAGTACTTATCCCAATGTAGAATTACCTTTCTGAAACACACATAAGGATGACGTCTTATAATTTCCCAGTATATTGTAACATAGTTTTCAAAATAGCCAGGTAACATAGCAAAGTAGGGTTTTAAGTTCTTAAAATTCAGATGGCCCAAGTGACCTATAGCACAATTTCAACAAAACATACACTTTATTGGATCATATCAAAACCTCATTTCTTCCATTAATAGTTAAATCAGTATACTCATGATGACAAGCGTAATTCAAACTAAAGGTACCTTCAACCTTAAACAGATGGGCAATCTAGATTTCAGAGAAATCTAAGGTTTCCTGTTCTAGTCTAATCCAATTTAAATAAAGGGGTAAACAAAATAAAAAATCAAAATATCTGCAATCAAAGTTTCACCATTTAAAAAATATGCTGTGTAAGAGAAGTTAGAGAATTGGTACTATATATTGGATTGGGTTGGGTTAACTCTGACATTGAAGCTTATAATTTTGAAGATAGCTTTGATGAAAATATGTATATTCTGCTACCTAAGCAAAAGGATATAAAGCATTTTTTTAAAGTCCAGAACATTCCAGCCAATATTCAGAAGTATCTCAGCAGATGCTTCCTTAATTCCCCAAAATAAGAAGGCAAGATAAAACACAATCTGACTTGCAAGATCTTGTTATTGTAATTCAATCTCACTAAAAGTTGGTTTAGCCATTCCATGGAGTTGATTTCATCATCCACCCATAGGGCTGTCATAATTCGATTAAGTTCCCAAGATTGTAGTGGTGGTTAAAAATTAAAGAATGGGAATTATTTTTATGCCAGTTTGAATGAGCTTGGATATAATTAATTAACAACATATTTTATTGCTTTTCAGTTTATAAATTCTTCAAAAAAGGCAAGCCTGACTGGTTCAATCTATAGTTAGCCTTGGACTTATGACCACATTTCAAGTGCTTGATAACTAGTTTGCCTTTATGACCAGTTGCAATATTCTGCAATCACATGATCATGATTTGCTATGCTTTTTTGCTGGTTTCCAATTTTAAAAATGTCCATTTAGAAGAATTGGTTCTCACTTATGATCACAGCATTTGTTTAATGGTTGCAAATTCTCTTAACAACCACTGCAAATAAAACATAACATTGGATCCCATCTTGTAGGTGCCTTGAATTATGACTGTAATGACTTACAACCAGAAATCCGGTCCTGATTGCAATAACCGAGTTAAGTCAAGAACTACCTATACTTCCATTAGGAATTGGCAGTTTGTTCTTGCCTATGATAATAAATGAATGCACAACCACTTTTCCTTGTGATAATGTAAGTTGGTTTCCCTGTTTTAAAAAATATAAGTTATTAATATCCAAAAGGATTTTAAAATATTCCAGAAATCTCAATGTGGAAATTATTTATAGTAAATGTTACCTCATTGTGAAAAAAATCACTAATGCAAAATTGTTTCTTGCAGGAAAAGAGTTATTATAAAATTCCATATGGTAGATTCACATCAATCTCTACAGGGAATAGTATCATAAACTACTATTTTTGCTATAAAAATAACTATTAAAACCAAGACATGCACAAACAAGGTAATCTACCATAAATTTTGAGATAGCAAAATCCTAGAAATGTAAATTTATTCAACTCCCATTGCAATGTTAGCAATTTCCATAGCATTATTAGAAATCCTGCAGTTGCCTTCATTTGGCAATAGCTTATAAATATCGAGGATATGAGTCAGCATACAAATCCAGTCTGTGGTCGACAATCTGAAAGATTTTATAGCTCAAGGCTGTTTATTATTTGGTAAACTTGTAATGCAAGTTCACGTTTAGAAATTGCTGAGAGAACAACTTAACATAAGAATATGGCCTTTGCTGGAATGTTCTACTTATTAGAGAATCTCCTTAGCTATTAAGGGTGAAATGTTTTTCTATTAAGATTTATATCTCAGATACCTTAGATAATAAACAAACAAATAATATCAATACCTTAAATTAAGATGTTAAAATAAAAAATGTCTCAGTTTATCTCAGATAACTTTTATGTCATGGATTGAATGAAAAGAGTCTGAGATGGCCTCAAAATAATGTTACATACTTTAAGAATGCCAACCTATCACCTAGAGATCACTGGTGCCTCATGAGGATAAGTTTTAATAAATTGACTTAAGAGATAACTGTTATCTTTATAAGAAGAAGCTTTATACATTTCTGATAACTGCTAATATTAAATTATATTTATTATATTAGCATCAACAACATCTAAATGAGGGTGACTTGATCCAGCAGAGCTAACACATTCCAGTTTCCTTCAATCTATTTGAAACCAGGAGGGGTGTGTGTTTTTTATTGAGAGCTAGTTTGGCTGAGCAGTTAAGGCACCAAGCTAAAAACTAGGAGACTTTGAATTCTAGTCCTGTCACTTTTTCTTAGATCAATTCACATCACCAGGTTTTTATTGTGGGGAAAATAGGAAGAGGGAGTATTATAAATAGGATATCCTTGCAGCCTTGAGTTATTTATAAAAATAATAAAAGATAGGATTTTTAAAAATCTAAATAAATAGTGAAGAAGATCCTCCAGGAATATAGATCATCCCCTTCCCCCCTACAGGTACAATGTTTCAGAGAGCATTGAAATATTGACTCTTTACCCAAGACTTTGAAGAGGGGGATTGAAGTCCTCTTCTTTGTATTGTGAGTTTGTTTTGTGCTTTTATCTCTTCCCCACACACACACTTTTGCCATTCTTTGTCCTTCTTGTTTTATATTTATTTTATCTGTTCTTTTACTCTGTGAAATACCTCAAATCTTTGGGAGCAAGTATGTTGATAAATAAATACCATAGAAACTATAAGATATAATGATTATGTCTTCCAACTGCTCTAAGGATATTTTTTTCTGATCATGGGTCGTAGATCATGTATAAAAAAGAGGACCATGGTTAGAAAGGAGTGGGAATTAGGGAAAAATTGGTAACAGTTCTAACTTTCATTCCATGGTCAACTTGAATAATGCTCTTTCTCACATTAGTTGCCCTACCTATTCTTAACAAACATCCCATATAACATTATCAGAATGAATTGTCATAATTTTAACTCCTATCCAGTGGTATTTGCAAAAAGGGATGAAGAAGTCATCATTCAGAATAGAGCTGGAAGGAACTTTGGAGGTCTTCTAGTCCAAACCCCTATTCAAGCAAGAGATCCTATACCATTCCAGACAAGTGGCTATACAGTCTTTTTTTTTAAAAGACCCCTGTGATGAAGCCTCTCACCCAGGTTTAAAATCTTACTCTTAAATCTAAGAGAAGTCATTCTAAATTGTTGAAAAGAAGTCTAGCCTGTGCCTCATGCTATAACTGAGATTTAACATCGGTTAAATATAATCAGAGTTTCAAGGAGTTGTCATAAAAGCTATTTCTTATTTGAGACTCCCAAGTCAGGCTGAGCCAAACTGGTAGTTGTGTTTGTATTCTGCTATAGACATATTTCCATAAAACTACAAACTGATCAAACCAAGATGCCACTGAAACATGTGAATTCCATACAAACATGTCCCTTCATTATACTCACCGCATATTTCATTTTTAGATTTAAAAACAGCATGCGGATCTGAAATACATTTCTCTTTATGATTGCTTCAACCTGCACCACAAACTGAGTTGGGACTGTCCCAATGGTGGATTTCAACTTATTTTACTACTGGTTCGCTCGTGCACACATGAAGCATCCAGATGAGTGGGCGGAGCCTCCCATCGCTGCCACTACTGGTTCGCCTGATCCAGAGCGAACCGGCAGAAACCCATCTCTGGACTGTCCTGCTTCTCTCTTATCTCAGCCAAGCCTATCCGTGAAAACAAAGCACACCAAACTGGTGTTGATACCCACAAGGCATTATTTTAATAGGTATCTCCATAGAATTAGTCTTCCTATAAACCAGAAGGGGACAATGATACACAGAAGCTGAAAGCAAATTCTCCCATTTCACAAGTCAAATCTATGGAAGGAAAAATTTAAAAAATTAAGCAAAGCTTCCATTTTCTTTACCGAACCAAATATTTCATCTGTGCAATTTATTTCTCCTTCTTGGAAAGAAAATCTTATTTCTACAGGTGTCTAATCAATAGCCAGAAACTGTTTCTTTTTAAAATCAAAACAGAACAGGAACTTGGCTGAGGAGGGGATTTCAGTCCAGCTTGATTTTGTAGTAAAGCCAAATGGCAAACAGTGTAAAAAACAAAAACAAAATTTGACTTAAATTGCTCATATTTAACAAAAGCCAGGCTTGGATATATAATTTTCCTCTTCATTTTCATACCATCTGGACTTTCCCCCCCTTTTCTCATCCATTAACCAAAACAATTATCAATCATATATTCAGTTCTTTGTTGCAATTCTGTGTGTCATAGAAGTTAGTATTCTTCACTTAAAGACAGAAAGAAGCAGAAATGCTAGATTTGTGTATATATATATATATATATATATATATATATATATATATATATATATATTATATATATATATATATATATATATATATATATATATATATATATATATATATATACATATATGTGTGTGTGTGTGTGTGTGTAAGTTTAAGAATAATGTAACTTAATAATTAAGATAATCCAAATATAACAATGTCTACTTAATATTTAAGATCTTTTATTTATTCTCTTTAGTGTGAATAAAAAAAATACTAAACATGCACTTTCTAATTCAGACTTCTGACATAAAGCATTTTTTTCCCCACCAGATTGTGTCCTGATTGACAACTGCAAAGTATGTAGTACACAATGATATCAAACCATCACCATAGTAGATAGGGGTCATTTTACCCAGGATTTCTTTATTTAATGTGTCCATTTTAGATACATTAATGGATACATTTGGATACATTTTTGAGATTTAATGTATCCCTTTTTGCCATATGCCCTTCCAAAACAGAAAACTCAATATGTAATTTTTGAAGAATATATGTAATGGATGAAAATGGTTTCCAAAGCTTTCCATGACTTAAAGCATTTATTTTGCCCTTAATCCTCTTTTTTAAAAAAATCCCCCTGGGCTGAAATTTGTATCTTGGATAGGTATGTAAAAATCCTGTAAATTTTCCTATTCTGTCTTCCAAGTCACTTCCCACTTTAATGACAGAAGGGAAAGAATGTATGAATAAACACATGCAGCATTGATATAGATCAGAAACAGACTGAGAAACAGCTGTGAAATTTAGCTACCATTTTATAAATAATGAATACTCTAGGTCCCATTTGTAAAGAAAATACCAGTTCAGTGTACATCCAAAATAATATTATCTATGGTCAATTGCATCTCAGCAAAAACAAAACAACAGGAAGCTGGAGCTTAAAAGAATAGTTATATACATAACTTCACAGCCAAAACACTGAAATGGAGTAAATTGCTAATTCAGATTCGGTTTGGCAGCAAATTTCGGAACCATATAGCAGATAAAAAAACTTCAGGTTGACAGCATATAATTGGTCCAGGACGGTCCACAATGTATTGTCACAAAAATCAAGATGGCAGCTGCCCAGTTGGGAACAAAGCTCTGCCCTCATAAAAAAACAAAACATGGCTGCAATTACACTGTAAGGACACCATCTTAATTTTTGCTCATATCCTGATTTGGTCCCTGAGTAGCAATGGCATGCCATTTCAAAAAGAATTATATTGAATTAAACCTGCAGGTAATTAATGCAATAGAGCTTATTTATTTACATACATACATACATACATACATACATACATACATACATACATACATATTTCTACCATTTTCTCTTTGTCCAATTTAAACATCTCAGAGTTGATGGCCACTTTTAGAGAGGAGCTAGAACCTCATTTACAATACAACAGCTTCCAGTTTTCCATTCCTGAACTGTGCAATTTGATGACAGGACAGGGAGAAGCAAACCTAAGAGAATAATCCAGATGCTGGAGCATAGTCGAAAGCCCCAGCAACATGGGAATAAAAATTAGAAAAGACTTATATTGAAAAGTAGGTTTGTTGCTTCATGAAAAATAAAAAGAATAAAATAATTACGTTGGGCATCACTTTTTTATTAGAATGAGCCTAATAATCACCTAAAGTTTGGTTTGAGCAACTGACTTTTTTATTGTTTTGAACCAAGGTAGATAAATCATGGCTGTTTAGATAATGGGACTCTATTAAGACCCACCAACCAACATGAAAAATTACAAGGGCTATCTTTAATTATAATGTAATATTTTCTGAATCATATGTTTCTTCTGCTTACATCTTACCATTCCTGTTGATCAGTGGTAGGTTCCTACTGGTTCGGGCCGGTTTGGCCAAACCAATAGTGGTTTGACGGCCTGGGTCACTGGAACTGGCAGCAACCCAGGCCTGCCACAACACTGAAATGGTTCTCTAGTTTTATTGTACTGCGCATGCGCATTTGTTTGCGCATACGTCCATAAGCAAACTGGTAGTAAGGACTGTCAGAACCCACCCCCGGTGTTCATATAAATAATCAAGTGTTTTTTCTTTCTATTATGCTTCAGTTTTTTATATATACTGGATGCTATTTTTCCAGTACAATCTGCTCATTCTTTGAATCATATTTTAAAGTACCCTTTCACTTTTAAAATTGAAATACACATGCAACAATTTTTGAAGCTAAAAATCAAACTGCTTAAATATAGGCATTAAAATAAACCAGATGATCCATCTAAAACTGAAAGTACTCTATTAACTAATGAAAGCTTGGTCGAAGAGCAAAGCTACCATTTTTTTCTTCCAGCTTGTTTTGTTGTTGTGGTTTTTTTCATTTATTTATAAAACTTGATGCCATTTGATATCTAATTAATCATTAATCCTTTTTTTAAATGACTCAACACTAAAGTTCTGCTTTTTGACTTTTCTCCTTTTAACTTTAAGCCATTGTCTGAAGTACATTAGACATGGCCTTTTATCTCCAGAAAATATTCTTCTATGTGGCTTTTTGTACCAAATCAGACCGTTTGTCTATAGTATTGTCTACAATGATTAGTAATATATTCTGAAGAGATTTATATTCTGTTGTAGCTAAAGATATCCATTATTGAAATTATTTATATTACTTCTAAACCCCAGCCTTTTCTCATCAAGAAGTAGTTACAGCTCCAAAACCAGAAAATGCTCATAGATGATGGCTGAGAAAACTGGATAAGATGTTCCAAAATACCAAGATAGTACTTTTGATTTCTCTTAGCTAATATTTGCTGAATTAGAAATGAATTAATGGGAAGATATTAATTTGTGCATCAGTGTTGTCATATATCTGTTGACAAGAGCTTTCATTATAGTGAGTCTAATGGAAAGATAGTGGACTTACCCTATGTGGTATTCCAGCTTAGCTATATTTCTAGCCCAGCTAAACTACAAGAAGGTTAATGGTGATATTAAAATTGCAGTGGAAATAGAAAGAAGGGATTTGTAGATATTATTTAGAGGGGGGGTGTCTAGGATTTTCTCCATTATTTCAATGTTTGTGTGAATACATCATCCAGATAGAGGAAGTTGATTGCTTCGGCCCATTTCTTACAAAAGAAATTTGTATACTATAGTATATTGAATGATTGCGGCGACTAATCTTTTCTGGACCAAGATATAGATTTGATTTTGGAACAAGCACATTAGGCACTTAATACCCCAAAGTGACCAGGACAAATATGGGCACAATATGTTTATTTTTCTTTTATTTAACTATATATCATTTCCATAACAATAAAAATTACAATCAGCAGAAATTTTAGGAGAGTTGGGAGCATATTTAAGACAGAAGTACCACACTGTCTCTATCTCTCCACTCTCTCCCTCCCTCCCTCCCTCCCACCCACCCTCCCTCCCTCTCTCTCTCTCTCACACACACACACACACACACACATACACACAGTTCAATACACTGTAAAATGAGCCCTGAATATTAATGAGGAAAAACATAGCAATCCAACAAAACAAAGTTTCAGAAATGTCATCATCACAATTTAAAGCAAAAAAAAACAAATAAATTGTGGTTGTGTTCCAAAACAACTGCATTGTCTACCACTGAACTGTTAGGGCTTCATACAGCACTCTATAACAGAATTCTCCAATCTTTCTGGCATTGCAGCCTAGGAGAGGGGATGGTTCTGTGCAAATGGTGAGCAAACGTGCACCTGTACAGCTCTATTTGCCAGAGCAGTGAACACACATGGCCACTGTTTGCACAAGCAAATCATGTGCATGCATGCATCCACACACTCATCCGCCACTTCCACAGCCTGATTCCAAAAATGGATCAAGGCCCAGCAGTGGCCCATGGTCCCTGCTCTATAATACTAAGCCACCATTTATCAGTATCTCCTGATACAGCAGCTTTTTAGGTAGGACTGCTCTGATAGCAAGGAAAAATGATATGCCGAATTTTCTTGCCTTTAAGCTTCACTTCCTTGGTCCATGTGATTATGTTCAGGTCCTGTAAAAAGAACAGATGGATTAGCAGCAACATTGAAGTCCAGAAAATCTGTGTCACAACCAGACATCAATAGCTGGAAAAAGTGGACTCACAAGAAACAGTTTTCTATCAGGTGTTTCTCCCAAGAAACAGTTTTCTATCAGTTTTCTATCAGGTCTACAGGAAAAAATAAGCTCTGGAACAAAGTCCAAGTAAATATATATGTAGCCAGATTGTTATCTTGGCAATGTCTAGCAACTTTATGTCTTTTTAACAAGATTAGTTTTGGGGTGAAAACTCTGCCACGGAAAATGGTTGGAAATATGCATTTAAACTGAGAAACATTTTTTATTTCAGCCAAATAGGTAGTAACACCGGTGGACACATGACAGTACTGGTTCTATCCTCCGCTGCACCATCTTGGATTTCTGTTCTGCACATGCACAGAACAATTTTCATTGAAAAATATGTATTTTTTTCTTTTTTAAATGTTGTATACCTGTGTTTTAAATGCAAATGCCACACCCATCTGCCCCACCCAGTCACTTCTTCCCTCCTGGCTTCCCTGCCTAAGCTGCCTTGCCTGCCTTGTCTGCATAAGCTGCCATGTGGTGCCTGCACTGCTGCCCAACTGAGCTGCTGCCCCAGAGCTTGCTGCTCCCCCCACCCCATCATCATAACTGTCCCTTGCCCCGCTCCTTCCAGGATCCTCATGAGTCTCATTATGACTCTCAGTAGGCTTCAGCCAGGCCTGCTAGGCCCAAAATAGAGGGGTGGGGCTAGCAAGCTTTCTGCAGCCCCCTGGGAGCAAAAGCTATGTGGGGGGGGGACTTCAAGAGAGAAAGTAAGAAAGAAATCGTCACCGTTTGGGGATCCTCCAGTGCAAGGAGCAGAGAAGTCTTCAAAATTGGGAACTTTAAGACTTGTGGACTTCAACCTCCCAGAATTCAGCTTTGCTGGAGAAAGAGGGAAGGGAAAGTGAATGAGATATGGATAGATGGATGGCTAGAGGGAGGGAGGGAGGAAGGGAGGGAGGGAGGGAGGGAGGGAAAAAGAAGAGAAAGAAAGGAACACAAACCTAGCACTAAATGCAAAAAAACCAGAAATGATTTACCGTAATATCTTCATTCTTATTAATTTGCAGCACGACATGCAGAGCTTATTATGACACATTTACAGGTTTTTATCTGGATTTCAATGGAAGGAAGGATTTAACGAATACCTGTTTACCAATTTCCCATAAATTTTCATCCTTTGGAGTTCTGGCACATCTATCCCTCCAATATTCCAGTACTGTGACATTTCCTATCGGCCTTTTCAAGCAAACACTGGGCTAGAATTTACTGAGGGTCCTTAATTCTATAGGAAAAGTCATGCTGTTTGAATCTGGCTGGTGCAGATGGGAGAGCATTTTTCTTAGTTCTTTTTCTATAGGAATTTATACATGAAGAGAATGGAATCTGAGATTTTAAAAATATGACTGGAGAGAGCATGATTGAACCTTCCCAATGCTCCAAAATGTATTGCAAGATTCAACAAGATGCATGACAAAACATTTCTTTTCCTTTCTCCGCCCAGTTTGACCCTGAGCGGGAGAAAAAAACCTTCCGTTTGAACACCGCCATGTGAAAATTCAGTCCCAGTTCCAGTGATTAAAATGCAACCTTTATTTTTGTTTGGTCCAAAATATTGCTGAGGTTAAAAGGATTGGTTCCCACTAGGATTCCTTCTATGGAAGGAAATGTGGCTTAACAGTAGAGGTGGGCTGCTGCCAGTTCAGACAGGTTCAGGTGAAACAGATTGTTGGGGGCAATATGCTGACTCTCTGTAAACCGCTTAGAGAGGCCTGAAAGGCCTATGAAGCGGTATATAAGTCTACTGCTATTGCTATTGCTATTGCTAACAGTAGTTCAGAGCAACGGCTGGGTCCACCCCAGCACTAACCCACCCTATATAATTGCCCTGTTTTTGTTGCTGCATGCTCACATTTTCGGTTCTGGGTGAACCAGTTGTTACATTATGTGACACCCACCTCATCTTAGCAGAACCATTTTGGGGTGAGGAGAAGAGGTGGGTTCCTATCAGTTCAGATCGGTTCGGCCGAGTAGGTAGTAACTCGGACGCCCATGTACCCAAACCAGTTCTATTGTTCCTAGTGCCAGCTTTATTTTTGCTTCTGCACTTGTGCAGAACAATCTCCATTGCAGAAATGTAATTTGTTACCCTTTTCTTATGTTCTGGGCATGCACAGACCTTTTTAGGTGTAAATGCGCATGCTCACAAAAAAAAATTGCCTGCTGAACCGGCAGTAATGCCCATAACAACCCACCCCTGGTGGGGAGAGTCTTCTTCCCAGCCTTATCAATCAGACCATTCTTCAACTGTCAACCACTTTTTGCCATTGTGGTCTCCCACACTCCAGCCATACAAATGTGGCACCAGGAAATGTTTTTAGAAAGAAACAAAGGAAAAGCCCAACACATACTTCTTTTGCTTTCTCTGCATATACGATGCAGGGACCAGACCGAAAGGCAGTGTTCTTTTAATGAAAACATGTTTCTTTTTGACAGCAAAGAGGTTACAGGGCCGTGTCTGACTGCACGAAAAAGATCTATGCCCTGCATTGTGCCGTGTTGATACAGACATAAACATAGACCTGTCTTAACAAAAAAACAGCACCAAGCTGCTTCCACTTCCTTATACAAATACCACAATTGGTCCTCTAGAGCCTTTTCTCTGAGCCTAAATAAATCACAAGATTTAATGCTGGGTTATTTATTATTTTTATACTGTATTCTCTATCACATTCTGCATACTTACTTGGCCATACAATTTTTCCCCAAAGAAAGAGTCATTTGTTGCTAATACAGCTTATAATACCTAGAGGCAGAGAGAACACTTCACTATTTATAGTGGACCATCAAATTCTTAACTTCTAACAGATCCAACGTATGTTGAATTCTTTTCTCATTGCACTACTCCCCATAAACAGATTAGCAATATTTTCATGGGGGTGGGAAAAAGAGAGAAATAATAAATTATGGAATTTGCAAACTGAAGTCTCTGATGGTGGCAAAGCACAGCTGGAGTGTTTGAAAGTGACAGTTTTCTTCTGGGCCATCATTTTGCTAATCCAATGGGAATGCACAGCTAAACGTAGCCATAGCTAATGCAGTGATGAATCCGTGAAAATCTCAAATAAAGAATCGAATGTCTGACTTTCTGCAGACAAATTCCTCCTGTTCTGGTTGATTCTTTTCACGTATGCAGGCACTCACATTAGTAGTTCAGATGCCATTATGCAGCAGTACACTTCAGATTTTTACATTTTTCATTTTGATTCAAGTCAATGCTATGTGCTCACTCTCATTTGACTAAACAATGTGCCACCTGCTTGGATTTTTAATATTCAGGTTGGTACATCCTGGGAGAGATGTGTTATTAATGGCTCCATTCCACAGATGGCTCTATTTTTTTAGACTAAACTGGGTCATTTTGATTACTTGCAAATTTTTCCAAGGGATTGTCCAGCTCAATGGATCCTTATAATTGCTTTGTCATGAGTGGCATGTACTTAATTCCATGTATCTCTGTGTATGCAGCAAGACAGGGGTAACTAAAAGCCTCTGCGTGTATTTTAAATTACACAGTTTAATGCAGCAGCTAAATCTGACATGGTAGTCAATCTTAATTAGTGGTGGGTTCCTACCAGTTCAGACTAGTTGACCAAACCAGTAGTGGTTTGGTGGCCTGGGGCGCTGGAACCTGCAGCAACCCAGGCCTGCCACGCCCCTGAACCGGTTCCCCAAGCAGTGCTGTTATTGATGCCATCTTGTTTTTTAGTTCTGTGCATGCGAACAATTTTAATTGCACTGCACATGCACACGTAAAGTGCACACAAGTGCAAAGTGCCCCAACACAACGAACCAGCAGTAGTGCCTGTCAGAACCCACCCCTGATCTCAATGTTAATTTATCAAAACAAAACAGATCAATTAACCAGGATTTAAAGTCAGCTTGTTTTAAAAAAGCATAGTTAAGAGTAACCATACTTAGATAATATATATATATACAACAAATGTAGCAAATGTAACAAATGTAACAGTAAAAACATTGGATTTCTGTCATAATGGACTCTTGTGACGAGCCGATAGACAGATAATGGAAGCAGTTAGCTTCCTCCCATAATCGGGGCATACCAGGAGTTGTGACACTATATATATATATATGTAACAAAAAAGGCAACAGTAAAAAATATTGGGTTTCTGTCTGTATGGTCTCTTGTGACAAGCCTAATGACAGAGAGTGGAAGTGTGACCTTCCTCCCATACTTGGGCATACCAGGGGTTGTGACTTTAAGTATATACCTCCCACCCTGGCTGGCTGATAAAGGAGTCGTTCTCTGTAGCTCAAATGGTTAACTCCCTGCCTGGGAGGCAATGGAGCACAGGTTCGATTCCCAAACTTGGGTATGGCTAGCTGATGAGAGCTAAATAGCTTGAAATAGATCTATACTAGTCTCCCTTTATTTATTTATCAGCATAAATATAACATGTGTGTGTGTGTGTGTGTGTGTGTGTGTGTGTGTGTGTGTGTGTGTGTGATATAAATAAATAAAGGGAGACTAGTATAGATCATTTCAAGCTATTTACCTCTCATCACCTAGCCATACCCTTACTGGGATTTTATATACCGTATTTATCGGTGTATAACACGCAGTTTTAAAACTAAAATTGCAAGCTTAAACCCTGCCTGCGTGTTATACGCCGATACTGCGTGTTATACGCCGGGTCCCAAACTGCCTGCTCCAGCTGATTCACCGGCGCCCATGATACTCATAGAAGTGCAGCATCCATTTCATGGCAGCGTCGGCGGCTCTCCAGCTACCCTGCCTGATATAACCCCTACCTTGCAGCAGTGGCGGCAGCTCTCCAGCCACCTGCTGTTCGCTTTAACCCCATCATTGAACAAGCGGCGGCTGGAGAGCCGCCCGCTGCCTGATTTAACCCCATCCTAGCAGCAGCGGCTCGCAGCGGCCAGAGAGCCGCCCGCTGCCTGTATTTTTTCTCCATCATTGCGGGTGCTTACCTTCCCGCCCGCCTGCTCTCTGGTCCCAAGTGTACGCGCCGGCATTCTCCCAATCAGCTGTGAGTCCGCAGCCGCCCGCGCTGCTGTTTTAAAGGCTGCTCCTCAGGACCCTCCGAGGCCACCGTACTTCTGACGAGTGACGTCCCTGACGTTACGCTGAGGACGTTACTCGTCAGCGCAATTAAAGAGTAACCTGAGTCTGCTAGCGACACAGGCCAGGTACTGTGGTGAAAACAAAAACATATAGAAATAGGGGTTTATGTGGGGGGGGGGCTTGTTATGTGGCGCAGGGGGAAAGAGTATGTGATATGGGGGGTGGGGTTATATGGTACAGGTGGTATCAGGACTATGTGGTACAGGGGGATTAGGTTGTACAGGTGGATCTGGGGGGGGGATTAGGTGGTACAGGGGGATCAGAGGGGGGAAAATGATGTGACAGAAGAGGGTGGGGAAGTAATTCATGTTCTAATGTTATAAATTTTAATCCAACATTAAGTTCCGAGCTTCCAAGTCATTTATTTTTAATGAAAAAAATTTTTACTCAAATTTTTGTGTTAAAATGGGGAATGCGTGTTATACGCCGGTGCGTGTTATACGCCGATAAATACGGTATATTATGTGTGTGTGTGTGTGTGTGTGTGTGTATGTGTGTGTGTGTGTGTGTGTATGTATGTATGTATGTATGTGTGTGTATCATTAGGCTCATCACAAGAGACCATCCAGACAGAAACCCAATATTTTTTACTGTTGCCTTTTTGTTACATTTGTGTATGTGTGTATGTGTGTATGTGTGTATGTATGTGTGTGTGTGTATATATATATATGTATGTATATATATATATATATATATATATATATATATATATATATATATATATATATATATATATATATATATATATATATATATGGTAGTCTAATACATCAAGTTTCTTATATTTGCAAATACACAGGATCCTAACTAATTTTTACACATATCTAAGAACCTAATATTTATTTATTTTATTGATTTGTGTCCCATCTCATTTACAAATAAGTCAAGGCAGCAAACGATGGTGTGAGGAGCCTCAGTTGCCCAGTGGTTAGAGTGCACTACTGCCGGCTGCCTGAAATTTCACAGTTCAAATTCCACTAGGCTCAAGATTGACTCAGCCTTCCATCCTTCCGAGCTTGGTAAAATGAGCACCCAAATTGTTGGGGGCAATATGCTGCCTCTGTAAACCACTTAGAGAGGACTATAAAGCTGTAAAGCAGTATATAATTCTAAGGGCTATTGCTATTGCTATATGGAACTTACTCCTTCTATTTGCCCCTCAACAACAGAGAGTGTCTCGATTGCATCAAATAATAGTGCAGTTAGATAAAAGCATAATATTAATTTCAACAGAGAAGCCTTGCTTGACCAAGCTATACGATCTATCTCACCCAGTAGATTCAGTAGAACTGAAAGCCATTTTGGTCTAGTAGTAAAGGAACCAGGCTAGAAAGCAGGATGAGTTCTAATCCCACCTTACCCATGAAAGCAACCTCAATGACATTGTGCCAGTTTCTTTCTCTCAGCTCAGCTTACTCACAAGATTGTTGTTGTGTGGAAAAGAGGAGGAGGTAAGTGTGTTGGATATGTTCTCTGCTTTGGGTTATTTGTAAAAATAATAAAATTAATGGAATGAAATAGTATACAATAAAATATACTTGGATGTGCTAAATTCTCTCTCAGGCAGTTAATTTGCACTTCAATAGTGTGAAAGAAAATATCAACTTTAGGATGATCCAGCCAAGACAAGTAATCTGAGTTATAGTCCAGAAATCACAAGAAAGGTAAAATTACAAATCATGTCAATATCCAAACATGAAGCTGAGAGGTCAGAGTAATGTTTGTCACAGAAACAGAATAAGGTAAGAGTATTGTTTCCAATAACTGATTACTTTAGAATGGAGAGTTCTATAGCAAAACATTCAGGCTTTCATCTCTAACACAGCTAGCATGTTAGGTGCACCATGTCATTCAAGAGATAGTCATGGACTTGCGAGCACCACTGATTACTGAATAAACTCATAGGTGAACTGTAAAAATTAAGGTAACCTCAAGGTGCCAGTAAAGAGATGCAGAACACCCATACTCCTTGCTACCATCTACTGATCATCATCTAGATTTATGCACTCCATATATCATACAGGTATGTCTTCCTTGACTGCATTCTTAGGAAGGTTTTCTTGGAACTTCATAGTTCTACATATCTAAGCCTTTAAACCTTCTACCTCATAATGCTGGCCCTTCTGTAGACTGGAGACCATTCTAAGAATTCTGAGTCAGAGTCCTGGGATCCATAACTCTTACCTACTGTCCTTGTTGTGCTGGGACTTAGCTAAAGGCTTTATCAGTTTGTAAGGTCTAATTTGATGCTCTTCATTTTTGGAAGAGAGGTCATCCTCAATGATTAGGTGACTATATGAATCTGCTCAGGTAAAAACATTTATGCCAGGAACTTAGGAATAAAGAAGATGTTTGCTCAGCCGTAAGGCTTAAAAGTTATTCAAGTTATGTAAGTTGAGGACAAATTAATTAATGCATCAAGAATGTACAGCTAAAATCAGAATAGCCACAAACAAAATATTGAAGAATTTTCTGAAAATTATTTAACAATTATGCAGCCTCAGAAAATATCCGTTAATTTTAACATGGTTCAGTAAATAATAGCAAGTTAATATGATTCCAAATATAGATATAGATGGATAATATAGACATATTAATAAACAATGCATATATGTAAATAGGTACAGATATGTATCTGGAAACAGAGATAGATGAGAAATAGGGAGAGGGGAAATGGGAGAGGCAGAAGGAATAGGGAGAGAGAGAGAATGAGATTTATTTCTGTTCTCACTGCAACCATAATATAATATTGTATATATATTAATGTGGAAGCAGTTCTGAGCAGGTGACTGATCTTTTCTTTCCCTATTTTTCGTATATTATAATCAATGATGGTTAATCAAGAACTCAAGAGAATACTTTGAAATGCTTCCTTAAGTCATGCCAAAAATGAAAAGGAGAAGCGCACAACCAAATTCTCAGCATACTTAAAATTATATAAGTAGCAATTAGGAGTTAATGTGTCAGCCTTGCAAGGAAAACACACATAAGTACCAGCTCTAACTTTATTGTAATGTTATATTACCAGGATATTGCAAATCTGAAAATATATCTCTCCCCTCTCTCTTGCCTCTATGATAAAGAAACTAGGGAGGGTTTTCCATGCACTTTTGCTTCTGTAGGCGAAGCTGTCTCGACCTAAGCATTGTCTACTCACCAGCTCAGCAGCTAGGAACTCAAGAGTCATATAACTGCTGCAGCATCATCCTTAAATATATTGTAATCCCTCCTTGAAAGCAAAACTGCTGCTGTCAAGAACCCTTAGCTGAAGATAAACTGAAAGACTGACTTGATGCTGAGCCTACATTCACAAGTTCCAGGAAACTTGTTATTACCTGTGGATCCTTCTATAGCTTGGGAAAGAAAACTCATGTTTTAGAACCAACTCAAATATGTCAAGGGTTCCAGAGAGATTATAATGAGGAATCCATTGTGAGGATAGTCAGGGTAACGAATAATTCAGAGAAGCCAGTAAGTCCAAATCTTATTTGGCTGAAGAAGAAAAATGAAGAAAGGGAAAGAAAGAGTTGATGAAATCAATTTATTTACATACTGAAATGTTATTTGTGAATGTATAATTCATCCTCTAAAATAGGGTCCAGGACATGATGAGAAACATCACAGTATTATGTTGTTCAATAAACTCTGTTGTGTGTTAATATAAAACTTCATTTTTACCATAAAGATTGCTACCTTGGAACATGGAACAGATGGCAAGTCTATCTTTTATCTCCAGTTATCTCACTGACCACTCCCATTAATTGGAAATATGACTAGTTCTGATTCATATACGAATTTTTATGCTACACAAGTCAAAACAAGATACTTTTGCAGATATACTGTTGCACATATTGAAGTACAATGGAGAAGTCAAATTCAAGTTTTCCTGTAAATCTTGATATATCAATAAAGCATAGTATGTAGAAGTATTATATCCATATTATATCTTTATTATTGATAAATGTACTGTTTCATTTTGAACCTATTATTTTGGGTTTTTTTATCATAGAATATTGCTAGATTTGAAATAAAAAGCTAGTTTCAGGATATAACTTAAAATTCTGAATAATCAAAAAAAACATTAAGATTAAATGCCCAAATCTCCAATTTTTCCAGTTGCGTTTCTCTGGAAATAATGTGAAAAATCATGTGGAACAGCTTCAATTTTCTTGAAAGAGACTTAGAAGTAAACCTTGGTTATTCCAAAGCTAAAATGTTGTACTGAAATATATTCAAATGCCATTCAAGTTTAATGCATAATGTCTGGTTGTTCCATCAGAAGTCTCTTGAATCAACTCCCAGAGCTGAGGGTCTCTTAAAAAGCTGCTGCAATGGAGAAAGCTGGAGTTTATGCATGAAATCTGGCAACCAGCTCATCAATTGCTGCTTTTTGGAATGAGAAAGACAGTTTGGCATTGCGCTTTGCTGTTTTCCACGATGTTAAATATATTTGTCACTTATATTTCAAAAGAAACTTTGCTGAAACCTTAATGGAAAGTGGGAATGAATAACACTGCAGTTATAAGGAAAAACAGAAGCATTCCACACAATGGAAAGGTCTCAAGTAGATGATAGAAAACAGTTTCTCAAATGATTACACTGTGCAATATTTCACCATTTACAGCAGGAAAAAACATCTCCTAAGTATGTAAACCTGATAGAAATATATTCTCTAGTTATTATTCAGTGATGGCCATTTTGGTTTCATCTCTCCATCTATTGACCCATCTACTGAGTTGCATAGATGAAAGGGTGTGTTACAAAAGTCTGTTCCTGAGGGAGAACATGATATAAATCCACAAATCTCTACACCTCCCATTTTAATGCAGTCTTCCAATATTTAGGGGGCTGTCACAAAGAATAGGGGGTGAACTATTTCCCAAAGCACCTGTGGACATAACAAGAAGTAACAAATGGAAACTTATCAAAGGGAGATTCAACTAGAGCTAAGGAGAAATTTGCTGGCAATGAGAACATTTATTTATTTATTTATTTATTTGTCAACAAGCACAAGAAAACAAGTATGAAAACACATGAAAAAATGGCACAAATAAATGGATATAAATAGGCAAAACATAGCAATAAATACATACAAAGAGTACATATAAATGGGGACAGTAGAATAGGGATGATAGGAACGCTGGTGCACTTATGCACACAGTTGAACAGCTTGCTTTCAGAGGTTGTGGCTACTCCATCACTAGAGGTTTTCAAGAAGAGACATTTGTTGGAATGCTACAGATCTCCTGCTTGAGCAGAAGGTTGGGATACCTTCCAACTCTGTCCCAACTTCTGTACATTGCAAAACGCTGTTCTGCATTCTTCAGGTACCCCATGAGAGCAAAAACTTAGGCAATGCTATAAGCATTTTCCATTGGCTCAAAAAGCTTTTGAAGTTGATGCTGTATGGGTGATATCTGGCTGTCTAAAAATGCTAGCAAGTAGCACATTTACTATTCCTTCAAGGACTTCCTAAACAGTAACTAACTCATTCCAGCATATTCTAATTTAAATGTGCCTAGCTTTCTGTTTGTCCTTTAATGTGCAAATTTGATAAGTAAGCAGTCCTTTAGTGACTTTCAGATTTCTAATGAGCTGACGTAGCAAACCTGCATCCCTTCTAGGCATATCATATCTGTTTTTCAAACACTGAACAGTAAACCGGATACCATATGCCTAGAGAAAGCTTCACTGAAATCAGTTCAATTTACTTTTAAATAAATATGTATATATAATTGCATAGGATTTCTCATTAAACCCGTATGCTCTGACAAAGCCCCAATGCAACAGAAACTATATTAAACAATGCAGCCAAATTCATATACAACATTCAAGGTCATCAGGTTCAGAGAAATGTTCAATTCTTCCATCTCTAAGATTGGGGAAAAACAACGTAAGTTGTAGATATAAACAGAATGTTTTGGAATTTCTTGGTCACAAAAACATGCTCATCTGCTATCTGTAAAACAGAAATAATAAATTCTAGAAATAAAGAGAATTTTTTTATAGTATTGGGATGCTTGGTATTTATAATTACGGAATTAGAACTTCTGCAGTAACTTCCCAAAGATACCCCAACCAGAGCAGCTTGCTTATTTTTAAAACTGTTTGCTTCTTCCCAATTCTGATAGACTTCTTTACCACTAAGAACTATAAAGAAATCTCATGTTACCCACCAGGTAAACAATAAATGCAAAGTATTCTTAACAGCAAAACCCAAGTTGTTGAATTCAGATATGTATTTGCATGTCATGCAGAAATTAAATTAAATGTGGATTATTTGTGATCAGCTTTTATTTTTACTCCACAAATTGTATTATTTGAGAAAACTTCCTTATGGTTATGTAGCTCCCTGTTTTTCTTGTTGACTTTCCTTAAAAAAAACACTTTGACATTGCATAAATAAATGTGCTCAATGTAATTTTATAATTAAAAGTTATAAAATGTGGGTATCACAGTTAGTTAGTTAGTTAGTTAGTTAGATAGTTAGATAGTTAGATAGTTAGATAGTTAGATAGTTAGATAGTTAGATAGTTAGATAGATAGTTAGATAGTTAGATAGTTAGATAGTTAGATAGTTAGATAGTTAGATAGTTAGATAGTTAGATAGTTAGATAGTTAGATAGTTAGATAGTTAGATAGTTAGTTAATTTATTAAACTTGTATGCCGCCCTATTCCCAGGGAGACTCAGGGCGGCTAACAAACTAAAAGGGAATAGGGGTAATACAAAGAAGACAAACAGGACAAAAAGCAAAATACAAAAAACAGATTAAAAAACACCACAACAGCCACAACAATTTGAGTGGGGTTGGAAACTCATCAGCCCCAGGCCTGCTGGAACAGCCAGGTCTTGACGGCTTTGCGGAAAGCCTGAAGGGTGGTAAGGGTCCAAATCTCCATGGGGAGATCGTTCCAGAGGGCCGGAGTAGCCACAGAGAAGGCCCTCCCCCGGGTGGTCAACAGTCGACATTGGCTAGCTGATGGAACCTGGAGGAGGCCTAATCTGTGGGATCTAATTGGTCGCAGGGAGGTAATTGGCAGGAGGCGGTCTCTCAAGTACCCAGGTCCGATACCATGATATTCTGGCATAAGCAGCGTGTATGATCTACGTTTCTTATACCTCTTTACGCAATATGCACTTTGAATCATTTCAATCATTTTCAATTCTGAACTTGATTGTATTAGTTCAAATAGTTGTTCTTGAACAGCCAAAATCAAGCCTTCAGTTTCTTTTTTTTGATGTTTCAATTGTAAATTGTTACTCGGTTTTCTCTTTACCTACTTTACCCTCAATCCTTTGTAGAAGTTGACCATCTAATGCTTTTCCTTGCCAACATTCCGTCCTAGCTTTTATTACATTGTTTCAATATTCATGCTTTGTTTCCTGCGCATTCTAGTTTAATTTGCAACACTGCTTATTCTTAGCTATCTTTTATGTAATTAGTCAATGCATATTTTTTTCTTCAATAGTTGAAATAAACATTTGCCTCCATTTCTGCGGGACAGGTATAATCTTCTCAGTTACTTCAGACAGTGAGATTGACAGCATATAAATTAAATAAATAAGTAAATAATCTAGCAATATCACTACTAGAATGTAATGTATAGGACATTAGTAATACGGTTCATCATACAGTCAGGTGTTACCTTTTGGAATGGACTGATAGTGAATTTGTCAATGCTGTTGGTGTTTTATTTTATTACTATGGTTGGTCACATAGCCAACAAGATGTTTAGACTGGATTTGGCATATTTATCCACCAATCAACCTTTCCAAGGACCTGGGATGAGCAGGTGTTATTGTTTGATAGTAGTAAGGGTATCATTACAGAATGTCAGCTGTCCCAAGTAAAGCTGCCTTTTGCAGTTGAATGATGGTGATTTTTTCAATGCTGATGGTGTTCAAGAGGTGCTCCAGATGCTTTGGGAATATTAGTATTGTTATGGTTGGTTGAACAGCCAGACGTTTAGACTCAATTTAGTATTTTTGTCCTTCCCAAGGATGACCTGGGATAGGTAGAAATTTTTATTTGATAGTGTTTATGGATGTAAGATGTTCCAAGTATTATTTTTTGTTGTTGTTACTGGTCACGCAGTCATATATTTAGTATGTATTTGGCATTTGTATGCACTATTATTTCTTGATGTTAATTGAATAGCTTTGGAAAAGATGTGTAGTGAAAGCTGGTAAGCTCTTATAGTTTTTCTTTCCAAATGAAAAGTCAAAACAATAAATGCTGATGTATTTATATCTACTAGCTCAGAAGTGACAGGTCTTAATAGAATTGGACATTCCAAAGCTTGTGTCAGTCTGTCAGATCTACCTCACTAACACCAATTAACTGCAAAATAGACTTCATTCCAAATTCTAAGATGACCTTTCTTGTCTAGATGAAAGCTTGCGTCAGCTTGGAAAGGAAACTCCAAGTGTCTTCAAGAAAATGGATTTTGGTTTTCAGTGAGCTTTAATTTGGGAAGTGAAAGTATCTTCATGGAAAACTGGTTTATTCCTATGGAAGAATTCTCCCTATTCTCCACATTCTCAATGGAATTCAGAATTCTATTGAGAATTCTAGAATAGGACTTAGTTTAAGTAAGCTTGCAGAAACTTGGGTTGCAGGTGGCAATATACTAACACACATGCATAGCTTTTGTTCTTTATATTTATCAGTTTTTATATAAAGTTCAATTACTCTTGCTAAGCAGTTTCAGTGGGAAAAAATAAGCTCTTTTTAATATTGCTACTGCAATTCCAATATACAGCATCTGAAAAACATAACCAAGAATAATGATTTTCACTATTGCTATAGAACATTGTAAATGTTACAGAACAGTTATCATCAAGAGTAACAAGCTGGTTTAATAGCATTCTATAAAACATTATATAAATCTTGTAATTCAAGGGCATTCAGTGTATTAACAGAGCCCCAACAGGCTCTCAACTGTTTTTCTTTGCACCATAATTTTGGATGCAGTAAATGAGATGATAGTTTATAGACAATTTTTTATTGCCGAGATATATATGAAACAAACATGGTAAAATCAAGTCTTGTTCAGTTGCATATTGTCTATTCAGAATCAATATTCTTTTGTTTGTTTGTTTGTTTGCCACCCATCTCATTTTGAAGCAAGTCTGGATGTCTTACAGCATTAAAACCATAAATATTTCTAAAATGATAAAAATAGAATTACAATCAAAGATAAAATTATAGTTAAAAGATGGGGAGGGAACAGGATGTGAGAAGGGGATTACCTCTTAATTCATCAATCACCTCTAGTGTGATGCTCTCCTGTTAAGGTCCTAAGCCAACTGTCAAAGCCAGCTCTTCAGCCCATTACAAAAGATCAAAAGAGTTGGGCCAATCTCACCTCAGGGGGTAAGATATTCCAAAAGGGAGAAATCATGGCTCAGAAGGCCCTTCTCCTGGACCCACCAGTTGAACTGACTGGCCAGGAGCAGCAGGCCTTATCTGCTGGCACAAGGGGGGCAGGCCAATCCCATTGGGGTGAAGCAGTTTCTTAAACTAACCCAGGCTCATGCACTTCAGCATCAATGAAAAAATTAATTCAAAGCCATTTTGATCAGCTTTCCTCAAACTTGTACACTGCAAGTTGTTGTGTATCATAATCTCATAATAATCCCTAGTCCTCTTAGATCATGTTAGTTGGGAGTTGAAAATTAACATCTTTGAGGAGTTAACTAGAAAAAGATGAACTACAGCTTAAGGATAGAATGCCACGGATTTAATTTAGATGAAGTCTATTGAATTAAAGATCTCCTTTGAAAAACACAATGCAATCCTTCTGTGGGAAACCTAAAACAAAATGCTTACATTCAGAATGCAATTATTAAGGATGATGGTAATATTACTTGCCACAGTAAAATCACAAACTATAGTAGATTCCACCATCTTCTTTCCTCTCTCTTTTAAACTTATGCTCAAAACTTTAAATGAAGCAGACTCAGGGTTAATGTTCACATTATTCAGAACAAAACAACATTCAATGTAACCTGAATTCTACACTTTTGTCTTCTTGCCAGGATTCTTTTTTATCATGCCATTATTCTTTCCTCTACTATTATTTTATGCAAAATAGTCATGGTCGAATCTGTTTAATTGGGAGAGAGATTGATTAACCCTCTTGTTTCTGATTTTCACAGCTTTCCTGTCGCAAAGAGAAGCTGCTTAAAAAACTGAGTTACCCATAGTTGTTTTCCCTATTTAAAAAAAACCACCATTAATTCCTCAGTATATTTACTTGTAATTTACAGTTTATCATTTAATTAGAGGTAGATAAATGTGAATACTTTTTAATAATTATTCTTTAAAAGGACATTTTGGAAGGTTTCAAATCTTCCTTTGCTAGGTTCGAATTTCCTGCCGGGAAGCGTGAAAAATAATTTGAGCGGAACAGCTGTGTGGAAGCCAGGTATTTTATTTTTCAGAAAGGAGGTACAAGCAGCAAGGACACCATTCCTGGGTTAGCTACTAAACTGGGATTGACTAGATATTTTATACTCTTTTTACCTTTGAGGTCTGATATACTTTTTTTGTAGCTTTGTGCTAATGATTCTGGCTTTTGTGTGATTCCTGTGTTAGTGGTTTCATTCCTGTTTAGCTCTTTGATTGGCAAGGAGGTGTTTGCTAGTTTGTGTTTATAATTTTAATTTTATTTGCCCCAAGTATGTTTCCCAAAAACAGATACTATCTTTCTAACCTGTCTTTGGCACATTTTTTCTTGGCCTCTCCTCTCGTATCTGTAATCTGTCTTTGGCATCTTTTGCTTTCCCCTTGTCACCTTAGCCGGATCTCCTCTTGTATCTGCATTTCCTGTTTTTCCCTCCACTATATCGGAATTTTAATTACTCTGGTCTTTCTTCTTGGGACATATGTTTCTATTTCTATTTAAATGATTTTCTATTCCAATGTTTCCTGTTTTTCCTACAAAGCTTCTAGTGGTGCCTTTGTTTCTGAATTTAGGATTTTATCCTTTTTTTTCTTTTAGTGGTGGTAAATTCCTCCCATTTCCTTCTTACAATCCCCAATTATTATTACTTTGTTCTTGGTGATTTTCTTCATTGTCTATTTCCTCTAATTGGATGTCTGAATATACTTGGTATTCGTGGTCAATTTGATGGGATAGTTTCTGTGTGATTGCATTGTAGATCTATATTGCTTAAGTTGATGCATTCTGTGACTTTTGGTGGCCTGCACCCTGTGAGATTAAAGCACTGCTCAGAAGCAGTAACTGTGGCAATGTGTCGTATGTACATAGTGCGGACCTTAGTGTCTGAAGAATAATCCCAGTTGAAGATGCTTTTGTAGGAATCAGGAAGGTGGAGGTCTCTAAGTGTAGTGTGGTTGAGGATACCATGTGGTCTAGATGCTACTCCCATTAAGCACATGGTTAGAATAACCTTGACTGATTTTCCTCCTGCTAAGCAAAAGTTGGTGGTGTTGAGTATTTCCTTTGCTAAATATTCCCATATGTTTCCTTTCTCTGGGATAAGGTTTGGCTCTAAGAATGCTGTTACCTGTGTTACAACTAGTACAGATAGTAATATACAATATAAGCTACACAGTGTGTTTACATTGAATGTTTTGTTTCCCATGGTTGGACCAACTTCCCCCCCCTTTTTTTTTTTTAAATTAAGATGAAAAATAAAAAAAGGTCAAAGTCCTTTTCGAGAGAAAGGGAAAGGAAAAAAACTAATAACAATCAGAAAATTAAAACCCGTTATTTCTTCTTTATAAAAAAAAGAGTATTAATTAGAAATTTATATATATGGAATATATATAAGTGGAATAAAATGAAAGTTTGTTATTTCTTCTTTTTTTAAAAAAAAATTACAGTCCAGTTTGTTGTATTTCAGTGTTTATATCTTGGCGTCCAGGTTCTATGTTGTTAAAAAATGTTTGCAATGTCCACTGGTCTGCCTCAGAGTTTTTCCTCAACTTGATCGTTGGAATTGATTGGGTCAGTGCTGATGGTGGGCTGTGGTCTACAACTGCAGCTTTGGCACATGTCCAATGAATCCAGGAGTCTTTCTCAGCAACCCTGATAGCTGTTTGTGTGGTCAGCAAGACTTGGTAGGGCCCTTTCCACTTAGGTTGTAGGGGCAAGGTCCTCGTGAAGAATTTGATCCACACCCAATCGTCTGGTTCAAATGGGTGAAGGCTTCCTCCAAGGGCAGGTCTGTGTCAAGGCACTTTGAGTCCATAGGATCTGCAATCTTTTGTGCAATGCTGAAAGTTAAGAAGAGAAAATCATATTCCTCTTTTCTAAACAGAGGGAATGTGGCTCCAAACCTTTTAATGTATTTGGGGGTCAGCCAAAAAGGATCTCAAAGGGCGAGATTCCTATATCTCGTCTGGGTCTAGTTCTAATATAAAAGAGTGCGATTGGGAGCACCTGTGGCCAGGAAAGATGTGTCTCCTGGCAGAGTTTTCTCAGCAGGGTCTTCACCTCCCTGTTGGCCCTTTTAGTCCCCCCCCAGAGGATTTGGGAGAATGAGGCATGTGTAGGTTATGTGTAATGCCCAAGGCTTGGAATATGTGTGTGAGGATCTGGGCAATGAAATGTTTGCCTCTATCCATGTCCAGGACAATGGGTACCCCAAATCTGGATACTATATCCTTAAGAAGGTGTCTGGCTGTTTCAAGGACCATGGTGTGTTGACAAGGGAAGGCCTCTATCCAGTGAGTCAGTTGGTCCCTACGTACAAGGACATATTGGTACCCATTTGGTTTTGGGAGTTGTATATAATCCATTTGTATTTTTTTCAAAAGGCTGCTGTGCCCAGGACCTTCCTCATGAATGAATTTCCTGGAGGTGGAGTTATTTGCTTGGCATGTTTGACAAATGCTAGCCACTCTCATAGCCTCGTTCTAGGCACTAGGTGCATATCATTCTCTCCTGATAGCTTCTACCATAGCTTGTGTCCCACAATGTCCCTTGGTGTGCAACCTTTGGCAAATTAACCTAAGGAGGTGGCATGGAGTTATAGGCCTTTCATCAGGGACTCTCCAAAATTCCTCTTTAAAAATTGTTCCTAACCTTTCCTCCCATTGTTTTGCTTCCCCATTATCCCAAAAAAATTTTTAGGGTGCTTCAGGAGTGATTGTTAATGCTGGTGTCATAAGATGTTGAGGCAATGGCTGTGTTGCTGCCCATTTGGTTGTGGGTCTGCATACTGGCTCCCTTTTGTTATTAGAGTCATCCTTTTGGTGTGCTCTGCAATGTATGACAGCCAAAGCCTTTGGTAGTTGGATGGCATCTAATAATTGGGCTACCAGTGTTGTGTGTGCAATTTATTGTCCAGCAGATGTAAGGAACCTCCGTTGCTTCCCCAGGGCTCCTGTTGCATGGCAAACCCCAAAAGCATATTTGGAATCAGTATATATGTTGGTAAATTGGTTCCTTGCAGCTTCACAGGCTTTCATTAAAGCTATAAGTTCAGCTACTTGGGCACTATGCGAAGGAGAGAGAGAGGATGTCCAAATGATCTCATATAGGGAGACTACTGCAGCTCCCGACACCCTCCTTCCTTCGTGTATGTACGAGGAGCCATCAGTAAAAAGTTCTAAGTCTGGGTTTTCTAACGGGGTATCTGTCAGATCGGGTCAGGGTAGTTCAGCATTGTGCACTAGATGGAGGCAGTCATGAAGACTTTCACCAGTTTGCTCTAATGGGAGTAATGTGGCAGGATTTAAAGTTGTGCATTTCTCAAAGGTGATATTTTCTGAAGTAAATAATTCAGCCACATATTGAGCCAGTCGCTGTTGGGTGAATGCTTTCTGAAATCTGTCTTTGGCACCTTTTGTTTTCCCCTTGTCACCTTGGCCTGATCTCCTCTTGTATCTGCATTTCCTGTTTTTCCCTCCACTATATCGGAATTTTAATTACTCTGGTCTTACTTCTTGGGACATATGTTTCTATTTCTATTTAAATGATTTTCTATTCCAATGTTTCCTGTTTTTCCTTCAATGCTTCTAGTGGTGCCTTTGTTTCTGAATTTAGGATTTTATCCTTTTTTTTTTCTTTTAGTGGTGGTAAATTCCTCCCATTTCCTTCCCACAGACAGTTTGTATTTTATTACACAGATTGAATATCTGTAAAAAGGCAAAAACTTTTGAGCCAGAAAAATAAATGGACAAATTTAAGGAAATAAATAGGTTTTATGTTTATTCCCTAAGAATGAATTCCAGAATATACATTTTACTTTATACAAACCACAAAGGAAAATTGCAATTCAAATTCCAAAATTCCACTGCTTGCCTGGCATCCTTTTAATTAGGGAATAAATGCAAGAACAGCATCCTATAAACACCATCAGCTCTGAAAGCATAGCTAAAATTATTCTAATCCAATTATATTTTAATGTGGGGAAAATACAATATATATGCCACGCATAAAGGCATTTTTTCTACATTGGAATATTTATAACAATTCAATTAAATAATGTATCTATAAGTCAAATGTATATTGGGCTAACCTAAAATGAGCTGAAACTGCATAGGTTAAACACATTCAAGAATGTATTTTTAATATTTAAGATCCTTTGGGATACTGTATTACAAGAACATTCTGTTATTTAGAAAGCAAATGGATTAAGCAGGATTTTTTTACCTCTCCCAAACAACCTATACTTTTTAAATGAGTTTAGATTTATTTCAGGTAAAGCTCATTTTGCAATAGATTTCAGTTATGCATTACTTGTAGGCAAATTAGAAAGCATTAGATGGTAACCAAACATCTAATTCACAGAAAAGGCCAACAATCTTGGGCGAGTCATCTGAGCAAATAAAACTGTTCTTATGCAAACATATTGTGCCCCCATGTGGTTAAACTGAAAAGATGCCTGAAATATCCTTTCTTTTTAAGTTGCCTGGCAAATTTATTTAGCTGTGTTTAGAAAACTAAACAAAGGTAACAAAAAAAGATGTTTCTGTGGAAAGGAAATGGACCATCTCCATTATTAATTGCTTTTGAAAAGAGAAAAGTTGCTTATACTTTATTAAACATCAAAAAAGTATTTGTTACATTTGCTGAATTTTATTCATGCAATAATTCCTAGAGATGAAAAAGGATTATATGACTTTCATCTGACTGGCTCAGAAATAAACTGAATTAGCTCCAAAAAGGAAGCCTTGTTTCTTAACTAACTCCAATTCTGGAGAGAAATTGATATCTCTGTTTCTATACAGAAATGACGGTGGTTGATATAGAAGCAATCCAGAGGTGGGTTGCTGCTGGTTTGGCCCGGATCGGGCAAACTGGTAGTAGCGGCAGCAGGAGGTTCCACCCACCTGCCCGGATGCTTCTGCGCATGCAAGCACGCGCGGGAGCACATCCGAACCAGAAGTAAAAAAAATTGTAACCCACTACTGAGGCAAGCAAACCAATGATAAAGACTAGGATAACAGAAGTTTGTGTAGTTCTTTTTTAATACATATGGCATCTATTTGGGATACATTTCTTTACATGGGCTTCAGAGATATCTACAGATATCATATCAGTTTTGGTGATACATTTTTTCTTTTGCAACAAATCTAGTTGCTGGTTAAGGTGCAATTTAGCCTCTAAGGATTAGTTAGTAGAATGAAACTTTCTTATATTAACCTTAAACTTTATATTTAGACCTCAGCTCACTAAACCTTGCCACAATCCCATTTATAATGGAAAGAAGAAGAAAAATAAAAGTTTTATTTTTCAACAAGTATCTTTTCACTCAATAGACATCATAATCACAATATTATTTAACAGTATGGTTCCCAAAAATATTGTTTAAAATAATTAAATATTTCAGTGTACTTATCCCTGAGAGCACACATACAATGCCAAAGTATTTATGATTTCACAAGAAATCTCTGCTATTCCGTGGACTTTTGAAGATTTTCAAATTTGGGTGCAGATATCTTGGCTCCCAATGATGCTGGCTTAATAATCCCTGCAAGAAACAATTGAACCTTTGTGGCAGAATTTTGGACCAGTGGTCCAGATCACCCAGCCAGCCAATTATCAGGACAGCATTCCAAAATAGGATGGATAGTATGCTGAATGTGGAGGCAAGAAACGAGTTATACAGGACTGATGTATAAAATTGCACATTTCTGAATTACATGTAGTCCTCAGCTTACAACCACAGTTGGGGCCAGAAGTTGCCTTTCTGAGCAAGCTGGCTATTAAGTGAGTTATACTTGATTTTATTACATTTTTACTGTGGTTGTTAAGCAAATCATTACAGTTGTTAAGTGAATCACATGATTCTTAACAGAATCCAGCTTCATTGACTGCTTTTCAGAAGCTGGCTGGGAAGGTCATATGACCTTGAAAGGCTGCACAACAAGGAGTTAAGACAATTGGAAAAGAGCTAAAGCCACTAGTAGGGCCTGTCTCATAGCAGTGCTGAAATTTAATTATTTCTCTGCCCTTATTGTGTTTGCCGTTAGTCACTCAGTAGAAGACTCAGGTTTCAAGTCACTCAGTCCCTTCTCAGAGGGAGTAATACCAAAGTTCACTTAAAGGGTCTCTGGGAGGAATATGCTGCACATGTGGCAGACAAAGTCACTCACATTTGCTGTACGTTAGGACTCCAGCTTTAAAGCTGAATCTGTGGAAATAATGGGGACAACATCTTGCAGGGTGAACCGAAATGAGTTTGAGCCTATGAAAACTGAGGAAGTGGACAAAGCTTTCTCAGCTGCTCATTCAGCCACCTGTGTATTGATTAAATTATTATTACATTTATTAAAGCTGCGCAGAAGGAAATGTGGAATTAGATCTGGGTAGTAATTAACTCCGCCTTGAAAGAGGGAGAGGTCCCACCAACTCCTCAAGAGGTGATGGTGCACCATCTCCCCAAAGGATCATTGCTTTACTGGACTGTTTTCAAGCAGTTTCCAAACCCGACTTCCAGGGAGTGGCCTGTCGCCGTCGGCAGCTTAACAGAGCTGCCCCCAGAGTTCAGGTTCGTTATCTACTCAATATCAAGAAGATAACTCTTTTTTCAGACAAGAAAAAAGCAGTGAGGAATCTCAGCTGGTAAGAATCTTCTTTGAAGTTCACAGTTTGTTTCTTTGTGAGCTGTGGACGGAGGGGGAGGATCAACCCAAAGCTGAGTCATTCAACTCCGACCTGAACTTCGCAGCTGTTATTTACAGCACTAGACAGGAATCCCTCCCCCTTAGGACAATCTTTAGAAAAGAGACTATTAAAATCAATACGAGCAAAGAGCAAACTTGTGAACTTTAAAACCTTTCTCTATCTGAAATACCAGCTTCAATGTTATAAAAACCTCTTTTGTTTAATTGTCTTCAAAATGGCGTTTACAGCTTCTGCATTTGTTATCTCCGGCTTCCTGCTACAGAATCAAAGAAACAATCTCTTATAATTTAATTAGAGCTACTCCCTTAAAGCTTTCAAGACTCTTTGTTGTTGATACAGAGACATTCCAAACATTCCAAACGGACTTTCTCTTTTGAAATCCTCTGTAAAACCCTTTGTAAAAAAAGAAGGAAAAAAAAGGGGGGGGGAATTTCTTTTTCTCCACATAGTACAGTGGATTAGCAATTTAGAATAAATAATTAAAACCAAAATATAATGGCATCCAAATCAACCTCTGTGAAATTACCTCCGAAAACGTCTCCCATACCTGGTACAAAGTTGCAGCCCCCACCATCTATGCCCCCTAGTGGAGACGTACTAACAAAAGAATTTTTTCTGGAAATGTTCAAAGAATCCAGAGAACAGAACTTAGAAATGTTTAAAGAATTCAGAGAACAGAATCTAGAAATGCTTAAAGATTTCAAAGATGAAATAAGGAATGAGATGGAAGTTCTATATGACAAATTCGATACTAGGGTCACTAAAATGAATGATAATATGATGGGAATTGTAAATGTGATAACAGAATATATTTCTGGAATGGAAGATAATTTAGAAACTCTCAATGAAGCTAAAACTAACCTGATATCCAAAACTGAAGTGGTGGAACAAAAAATTGATAATGCTGAAAAACAAATTATTATGATACAGTATAAGCAGATGGAGCTTGCATTAAGAGTGAGGGGGCTGCGTGAAGAAAAGCAGGAGAACTTAAAGCAAATGTTTTCTGAAGCTTTTGACCGTCTGGTGGGAAAACCGGGATCCAATTTTGATTGGCAGATTGACAGGACTTTTCATGTTAACTCATGGGCGGCAAAACAAAGGCAACTTCCCCGAGATGTGGTAATATACTTTGTTACAAGAGAATCTAGAAATATGATATTACAAGAGTCTTACAATACTAAGCTTCAAATTGGTGGACAAGACCTGCTTGTTTTGAAAGAAATACCACCTCAGATGCTAAGAGCCAGAAGAGATTATGCTTTTCTGGTGGAAGAGCTCAGAAAGCGTCAGATACAGTACAGATGGGATGCCCCACTCGGTATTATAGTTACAATGGACAAACAAAGATATCATCTCAGTTCTGTATGGAAAGCTCGTGATTTCTATCATAAGACTCTGAAGATGGGATACCCTGAACCTTCGGGATATGGTAAAAAACCACGAGACGAACAAGATAAACAGAAAACCACACAACCATCAGATAAAATGTATCATCTCCCTCTCCCGGAAGGGCAAGGAGTCAAGGAAAAAAGATCCAACCGTAAGACCACCAGACAAACGGATAAACAAGCTACTATGCAATAATCTCAACAATCGTTGGCCACTGATCAAGGAGCTACTGCAACAAGCTCAGAAGCTGTGGGAGGAGCCAAACCAAAGGTGAGACAGGCCTTGCGGGAGGCTCTAAAAAAGCTTCAGGCAACCAAAAATGACAACTAAGATTTTGACATGGAATGTTAACGGACTGAACTCTCCACAGAAAAGAAAGAAAATATTTCATTATCTCAAACAGTTTAAGAATGACATAATTTGTTTGCAAGAAACTCATATCAAATCAACCGATCAAAAATATTTGTTTAACCCCAAACTGGGCCAACATTTTGCGACCTCAGCCATGGAAAAGAAAAATGGCATAGTAGTATATTTAAGAAAAGACATTAAAGCTGAGCTAATTGAAGCAGATCCCTTTGGAAGATATATTGCATTAGATTTAATCTTAGAAAGGAAAAAGACGTTACTTTTGGGAATTTATGCTCCTAATCAACAACAAGATGGATTTTATAGAAATCTCCATGCTAAATTAGTACAGTGGGACTTTGAGTCTTGTATATTATTGGGTGACTGGAATGGCGTGATCGACACCAAAAGAGATAAGAAGACAGCTCGCCCGAACACCAAATTTCGAGCTAAGTTACCCAAACCCTTTTTTGACATGCTGGACGACTTTGAATTGCGAGACGCTTGGCGCGAGAGGCATGCAGAAGAATATGACTTTACCTTTTTTTCCAACAGACATCAATCTCTTTCAAGGATTGATTTTATACTAATTACAAATGATTTACTTTGTAGGGTGAAGAAGACAAAGATTATGGTGAGAGTTCTTTCAGATCATAATCCAGTCTGGATGGAATTGGGAAGGGTAGCCCAGGCAAGAAGGTCCTGGAGGTTGAATGAAAACTTATTTAGATATGAAAAGTATGTTAATGATTGTAAAAAATTGCTATCAGAATATTTTGTTCTCAATATGAATAAGGGTACATCTTTGGAATATGTATGGGATGCAAGCAAAGCATATATGAGAGGAGTATTAATGAATATAAACAAAATACATAGACACAAACAAGGGCAAAAACGAAAAGAATTGGAAGAGGAAATTAAAGGGAAAGAGTCAGAATTAACATTGAATCCAGGAGATACAAAGATTAGGGAAACAATTGCTATATTAAAATCTCAGTTTGATATGCTGATCTCTGACCAGGTAGCTACTAGTTTATTATATGCTAAACATAATACTTTCTGCAATGCAAATAAACCCGGTAGGTGGTTGGCTTATCAGTTTAGAAAAAAAAGGTAAGCTCGAAATGTATCCAAATTGTGTTACAGAGGGAAGGAAGTGTTTCAACAGGAAGAGATTCAAAAGGTATTTCGGGAATTTTTTACAGAGTTGTATAAAGGGGATAAAATTAAGGACGGAGATATAGACAAATACCTAGATAAAGAGAAAATCCCCCTAGTTAGAGAAGAACATAGGCATAAGCTGAATCAACCTATAACCTCTGGGGAAATTTTGCAGGCAATTAAACAATTAAAGTTAGGGAAAGCACCAGGCACAGATGGTTTAACAGCTGTTTATTATAAAAATTTACAGTTAGAAATGGTAGAACCCCTCAGAGAACTATTCAATAAAATTCAATCGGGAGGGAAAGTGCCTCCTTCGTGGAAGACTGCGTTCATATCGTTGATACCCAAAGAAGACCAAGACCTTACCCAACCAAAAAATTACAGACCTATTTCATTACTCAATGTAGATTATAAAAATTTTACTAAAATATTAGCAAATAGGCTAATGGGGGTAATTCAACAACTGATACATACCGATCAAACTGGTTTTATACAGGGCAGACAGATGAAGGACAACGTTAGATTAATTATCAACGCTTTAGAATACCTGGGAAAGAACAATCAAATCCCAGCCGCATTCATATTTTTGGATGCGGAGAAAGCCTTTGATCGAGTTAATTGGCAATTCCTGCTGAAGACATTGCAAAAAATGCAGATAGGAGATGGCTTTTTACGGTCAATTGGTGCAATATATCAGCAGCAAACAGCCCAGATCATTGTCAATGGAAGTCTGACAGACTCCTTTCAAATTGAAAAAGGTACAAGACAGGGCTGTCCTCTGTCCCCATTATTGTTTATTATAACTTTGGAAATACTGTTGAATAAGATACGGGGCTTGGGCGGTCTAAAAGGGATTAAAATTAGACAGCAAGAATATAGAGTCCGTGCATTTGCGGATGATCTGGTTATAATATTGGAACAACCGCAGGAATCTAGTAGGGTATTATTGAATATGATCAATCAATATGGTCAAGTCTCGGGATTTAAAATAAATCTAGGAAAAACCAAAATAATAGCTATAAATATGACTATCAAACAGAAGGAAGAACTGGGGGCGATGCTAAGATGTGAGGTAGTTAAAAAAGTTAAATATCTTGGAGTTAATATTTTAATCTCAAATGGGAAATTATACAAGTATAATTATGAACCACTTTGGCATAGTACACAGTTGGAGTTGAAAAGGTGGGAAAAACTGCATTTGTCCTTGCTGGGTAGAATAGCGGCAGTAAAAATGAACATTTTATCAAAAATTTTATTTCTTTTTCAAATGTTACCAATACTTAAAAGAGATGCGAATCTTTTAGAATGGCAGAAGGGTATCAACAAATTTGTGTGGGCAGGAAAGAAGTCGAGGGTAAAGATGAAAATAATGCAAAATGCACGTGAAAGAGGAGGATTGAAATTACCTAACTTAAAATTATACTATGACGCAGTGGCATTATCTGCAATTAGTGATTGGATTCATCTAACTAATGACAGAATTTTGAATATCGAGGGATATGACTTGTTATATGGTTGGCATGCTTACCTGTTATTTAACAAAAATATGGATAAGAAATTTAAAAATCACATCTTAAGAAATGCTTTATTGCGGGTTTGGAAAAAATATCAACATAAATTAAATAATAAAGTGCCCATGTGGGCAATTCCTAGACATGCAATTGAAAATATGAATGTAGAACAAAAACACGATAGAACCACCTATAGACAACTTCTTATCTCAGAAAGAGGGGTGATGCAACTAAAATCTTTAGAGGTACTTAAAGAAGAGAAGGTAGTTCAAACGTGGTTTCAGTATGGTCAACTACAGGCTAGGTGGAAAACAGATCAAAAAATTGGCTTTGTAAAAGTTGAGGATAATTTATTTAAACAAATAAGAGATCAAAGCTCAATGCATATAAAGAGGATATATAATGTACTAATACAGATGGATTCTGAAACGGAACTGATTAAGGATTGTATGATAAAATGGGCTCAGAATATCGAGGAACCAATAATGCTTGAAACATGGGAAAGAATCTGGGTAAGAAATGTGAAATTTACACAAGCACAAAACTTGAGAGAAAATTTTTATAAGATGTTTTATAGATGGCACCTAGATCCTAAAAAGCTTGCCTCTATGTATCCAAATGTTCAACCTAAATGTTGGAGATGTGGTTCTTGTGATGCTACATATTTTCATATATGGTGGACATGTCGTAATGTCAAGGCATTTTGGATAAAAATATGGTGGATCCTGCAAAACATCTTTAAAAGAAGGATAAAATTTACCCCCCAGTTGTTTTTACTGGGTATATGTATTGATTTTACAGCAGCAGAGACTAATTTGGTTCTGTATTTAATAACGGCAGCAAAACTCTTGGTGGCGCAGTATTGGAAGAAGAAAGATTTACCTACAATTCAAGAATGGACTTTGAAAGTTATGAACTTAGCCGAAATGGCCAAAATCTCAGCATATCTCAAAGAACATTCAAACGAGAGATATAAACGAGACTGGAAAAAATGGATTGATTACATAAAAAGTAAATATGGGACTAAGAAACTCCAGATAGCTTATGCTTAGTATCAGTAATAATTTAAATTGTTTAAAATTTGGGTAACAGTAAGAAGCTGAGTTCAATGTAGAGATATTTTAGACTGTGATTGTCCAAAAGTTATACCACGTATGGTCTTTGGGAAGTCGGGGGCAGGGAAGGGAGGTGGGGATTTAGGGGGAGGGGGGAGGGGGGAAATACAATATGTGTTAAATTCCATGATTGTATTTGTATACTGTGGCTTTTCAATGTTAGTGCGAAAATAGAACAAACCGAATATACTGGAAGGTAATAGATACCGAAGGAAAGAGTCGAGTGAAAGAAGAAGGAGGGTGGAGAGGGTGAGAGAGAGGAGGAGGAGAAGAGAGGGAGGGAATGGAGAGGGAGTGATAGGGTTAGGGTTAGAAAGAAGGGGAGGGGAAGTAGGCGTAGAGGGGTGTGTGAGAAGGAAGAATGAAAGTTGGAGGGGGTTGAAAGAGGGTGTATGGCGGGCCAAGGTGGTATACTGGGTTTGTATTGTAGAGGGCATTTTCTATATAAGTGAGGGCCGTGTTTATTATTCAATGTTATATGCCCTGATTAAGCACAGTGAATATGTGATTGTATAGAATGAGAACATAATAAAAAATATATATTAAAAAAAAAAGCAGTTTCCAAACCCACCATCCCAAGATTGTGGAGAGAGTAGTTGTGTGACAGCTGCAGACAATCTTGGATGAAGCAGATTACCTAGCCCCCTTTCAGTTGGGGTTCAGACCAGGGTTTGGGATTGAGATGACATTGATCACAGTCATGAATGGTCTGTGTCAGGAGTGGGATGGTGGTAGTGTATCCATCCTGGCTCTACTTGATCTCTAAGCAGCAATTGATACCTTCAATACCATCTGGGCTGGCTTCAGGAATTGGGGGTGATTGGCACTGTGTTCTATTAGTTCTCATCCTTTCTCCAGGATTAGTTTCAGTTGGTGTTGATAAATAGGGAGGTATTTGGGCTACAGTCCAGTGGTGGGTTGCAGGCGGTACGCCCTGGTACAGGCGTACTGGTGCCTGTCGGAAGCACCAGGTACCATTCCAGTATGGTGCTCTAGAGGGCCCACCTGCCCATCAGAGCTCCTTACCTGTATTTGAGCTCTTTGGTGCTTCTGCACATGTGCACGGAGCATACGGCACCTGCACAATGCTCCGCCGAGCAGCTGGAGCATCATGGAGGCATCACAGAGGCATCATAGAAGTAAGGAGCCATGCGTGCGCTGTGCGTGTGTGCACGCATGCATGTGGGACGTGCTGGACCCCGTTGCACTGCACCAGTTGCAATGGGAACCAGAATCCACCACTGCTGCAACCCCTACTTTCTGGGCTGCCCTGGGGTTCTCTCCTCTCTTATTTAATGTACATGAGGCCACTGAGTAAAGTGGTTGGTTTTGGGTGAGATATCATCAAGATGCAGATGACAACCAGTTTTATATTTCTACTCCAGGCTCTTGAGTGATGCTGTGGGTGTCTTATCTCAGTGTCTTGAGACTGTTCAGGTCTGAATGGAGTGGGGGGAAAAGTGTTTCTGGAGATTCTCAATAGTTCAGGCCATGATTATCCCAGAAGTGCTTTTAAAAGGCAACTGGTTTTTAGTTCTTCAGAACTGAAGATGTTTCTTGGATGGGAAATGAAATGTTTTCAAGGAAAAACCAAGAAATTCCAGTTGCCTTAACACTTTGGAAAGTGTCTTTGGGTGAAACAGGCTCTGATTCAACTCTAGCAGGATGGTTGTGAGTATTTGGACCTCTGGAAACAAGTTTCTTCCATCTTTAGTTCTGGATTGGATGATACTACCTCAGACAGATCCAATATGCAACCTGGAGTTCCTCCTAGAGTCACAACTCCTTTTTGAAGACTAGTTGGCAGCTGGGTTAGAAGAGCCCTTTCACACCTTCAGATAATATGCAAGTTGCATGCATTTCTGGGCTGGAAGGCTCATCAGCTCACCATCACCAGGCCCTTTTAACTTTTCCCTTAATTACCCTTAGCATGTTTTATATAGAGCTGCTTTTGAAGAGCATTTGGAATCTTTAATTGGTGCAAAATGGAAAGGCATGGGTAATAAATGGTGCCAGTTACACAGTACATATAACACCACTAGTCTTGACTTTCAGTGGATTTCTGGGTGCAATACAAGGTGCTGGTTGTCATCCTAAAACCCTTCAGGTTAACTGAAGGACCATCTTTTTTCAAAAGTTTCTATCCATCCAATTGAATCCAACAAATTGAGCTTGCTGCAGATCCTATCAACCAAAAAGCATTGATTGGTGGGAACTAGAAGATAGTTCCCACCAACTAGAAGCAGTTTTTTTCTGCTGAAGCACCTGCCTTATGGAATACTGTCCCCTCAGAGATTAGAATGCCCCCCCCAAAGCCTGTAGGCTTTTCACAAAGCTTTAAAACTTGGCTATGTTCCTGGGGCTCAGAGTATCTTAAACCTCTTTTGCTCAGCTGTACTAATAGCTGATTAATTGTCACAGCTGCTGCTTGTACTTTTTTTTTTTTTACTTTGGGGGTGTTTTTTATTATCATAATGTTTTTTAAAATTGTTTTAAATGTTTAATTGTTTTATAGTTTTAAAATTGTAAGCCACCCAGAGTCATTTGGTTGAATTGTGCAGCTGTAGAAATTGAAAATGAGATGGGATGGGATGGGATGGGATGGCTATGCTAGGCTACCCTAGGCTAGGCTAAGATAGGATAGGATAAGATAAGAATAGGATAACAATATACTGTTATAAATACATCTTGGTGCCAAGTGCCTGGATTTTGATCATGTGACCTTAGGGATGCTGCAACAGTCATAAGTGCAAGGACTAGTCATAAGTAACTTTTTTAGTGTCATTATAACTTAAAACTAACACTATATATATAATTAAGTTGAGGACTACCTATAATGTTATAGGAGATGGCTGACAAAAATGTCAGGCTAATTATAGAGGAGGAGACTTAACTAGACAAGGTAGACATGAAATCTTTTAATTATAGCTAAAGTTCTTGTTTCATGCAAAAGAGTTTACAAAAATGCTACATATGTATTTGTATAAAGAACTAAAATCTGATACAACTTGAATGCATCTACTTAGGACATAAAAGTACAGAAAGATTGAAACCTGCTTTTGTAAATCCTACTTCCATTATGACCTTCAAGTTAGAAAGCTTGGAAAGCTAACGGCTACATGGAGATACTAATTCAAGACATCTCTCCACTTGCACACGGCAGAAAAAAGGAAAAAAGGAGAGACAGCAGGCCAAAGAAGTTCTGAGAGAATTGAGAAGAAAGTCATGCTTTGTGGTGCTCTAGACAGCTGCCATTTTGCTCCCAGAAACGCCTAAAAACTACAATATCTTTAAAATCCTTTGGAGAAGAAAGGAAAACATCAAATGAATGAAAAAGCATGAGTATCATGAGAAGAAAGGCTTCCAGCAAAACCATACAAGCTGGAAAAATGGTTTGTGGCCATCTGTCAGTTCAATCCCCCCTTTTTTTTCTAGGAATGAAGGAGCTTTATCCGGTTTTCCCAACATTCAAGTATAATTGCCAGTTGTGTGTGAAATGTGTGACTAATGTTCATCATGAAGCAGACAGGCTATGAGCCACAAATCAATGAAAATGATTTGGATTTAGAAACATAGTTCCTTGCCTGCCAAATAAACAGTTAACTGGCAGATGGCAGTCAAGAATCCCAATGGAATGGATAGTCCCTTCCCAAACAAAGCAGCTGTTTGTTTGGTAGGATATGCACATGCGAAGAAAAATGTCCAATGGATGACCTTTCTTTTCCTCCCAAATGAGTGATAGAAGATCCTAAACTTATAGGTTTTTTAAACAAATATCAAAACAACATGTATGTTTACATCGAAACTTGCTACACAATGCGGCAAAAGTGGCTATGATAGCATAATCAAAACATTGTCCAATCTTTATGTGTAAACCATGGCTTGGTACATAGAGCAGTTTAGTTGTCTCCTGAGTCAGGATGGATTATGCTAGATATTGGAGTTTCTGGATACCTGGGGAAAAATGGCTAGAATAGGGGTGCCTAACCCCAGTGCATAGGCTGGCATAGGTCTTCAGCCTGTTGGAATCTGAGCTGTGCAAGCAGCGAGTGTGCATGTGAAATCATCCCCAACCCCTCACCACCACCTCTGCCACTGCTGCTGCCATTCCATGGAGCCAGAATGATTGGAAATTGCTGGGCTATAGGATCCATGACGGATAGCCAAGCAATAGGGCCAGCAACTGAAGGTGCCCTTTGGAAATAACATCAAAAATCTGGCTGAAAATGATCACTACAAATAACTGGCTGTCCTTCAAGTTGGCAATAAGCATTCTAAAGTGAAGAAAAAGGATTAGAAGTTAATACATCAAGAGAGTGATGTATTCACTCTCAAGTCCAAACTCATTAGAGATAATACCATCAAGGCCTTCTGGACAATTACGTGGATGACACTTTCATCATCATCAAATGCTCCCAAATTAAAGAAACACACTACCTACTCAATAACATATTCCTTGGTATTAAATTAACATGCAAAGAAGAAACAGACAACAGACTCACATTCCTTGACATCGACAAAGGTGACTAGACAATGGAGAACTGGAAACCCACATCTATCACAAACCCACACCAGATTGTGAGCTTCACAAGCAGCCACCCCATTGCACACAAAAGAAGCTGGGTCCAGATCCTCTTCAGAAGGCTCAGGATACACTGCAGCACTACAACAACAAGAAAAGTGGAAGAGGAATGGCTGCTTATCATCTTTCTCCTTAAAGCTATTACAAAACTTCATATTCCAACACACAGCACCCAAACCATAACACACCACACAGCCAACCACCACACAAAAACTAATCCTACCATACACAAAAGGGGTGTCAGAAATGACTACCAGAATCCTCCAACTCCTAGGAATAGCAATAGCCCACAAACCCGCAGCCATACTCTGTCAGGAATTATTCAGAACCAAAGGCAAAATACTGAAACAATGTAATCTACAAAATCAACTGTAACCATTGAACCAATTTTACGTGGGACAAACATCATGTCAATCAAAAATCAGGATCCACGAACACCAGCTGGCAATCAAATACTATGATCTAAATCCTTAATCTCTATCCACACCGAAACCAAACAGCACCAGTTTGATTGGAGCATCACAAACATCATTGGCCTTGCTACCACTCACCATGCTTGTGAGTTCATAGAAGACTGGCACAGCACGACCAATTTCATTAACAGACACATTGACCTGAGAGGTTCATACTGACTTATGAATCCCCCAGAATCCAAATCAAACTCACAGCCAACCAGAGGACAGCATCAACCAACCCATACATCTCATCCCTACCAGCAGTTCACCTCCCAACGACCCTGACCTGAATGTAACAACCTTATCACAAGACCTGTCACAAGACTCTCACTGATGTTTCACTCCTGACCCATCACAAGATTCTCACTTGACAGCCCTTATAAACAAAAGAACATTGACACTGACATCACATAAACTCCACTGAAGATATTACCTGGCCTGGTAAGGAAACATTTGGAAATCAACCCACAAGCTTGGGGAATGAACCTTCATCCTCAACTAGACTATATTATCAAAATTATAATAAAAGTAGATGTAATAAAAATTCTTAAAAATTAACAAAAAAAAAAAACAACAAAAAATTAAAATCTCTGATAACCTAACTAGAAAAGCCTTTTAAAAATTATGGGCATTTATACTGAAAGATTTAATGTTTAATATCCTTTTAACATTCTAGAAAGTCTTTACAAACACAGATTAATGGAAGATTTCTTTTATTTCATGTCCTGCATTACTATTATCTATGAATATAGATTTTATTCTCCCTTGATCTTATTAGCTGATATGAAGGTTGTAGATTTATAGCCAATTCAAACCTTTTTAATAATTTGTAATTATTAATAGAAAAATAATGAATTGGAGACAGGCTATCCTTTAGTACATTTATAAAAGAACATTTCATTGTTCTTTTCAAAAGATTTAGTAAAAACCTATATTTATAAACCAGGCATTTCTTCTTAAAAAGAGCATATGGTCTCTTGCTATAATATTGCCAGCCGTTGATGGTTTTGTGATTTCTGTATTGCTTCTATTATGTTTACCCACAGGGGAAAAATGACTTAATAAACAATACTCTTAGATACTCTTAGAGGAAAAACCAAAGATTGATAGATTATTACAAATGATACAAGTCTCTCAATCCATTCTTGCATTCTTCTTTGAATAAATCTATTTCCACAAAATTAGCAGAAGTTACTACATAATAGCAACACAAATAATCATATACAGCATTGTACTTTTTCATGTTAAGTCACCACTATTTACTTGGTTTGCTATTTTATACGTAAAAAAGAAAGCCAAAATAAGAAAAGCAAAACTTCACAAATACTTTCTGATTCAATTTTATGTTCTACAATTAAGACAGTTTGCATAATAATTTGGAAAACTGGAAATGCAACATGCAGGTAGTTCTCAACTTACAACTGTTCATTTAATGACCTTTCAAAGTTATAACAGCACTGAAAAATGACTTATGATCTTTTTTCACACTTACGACCATTGCAGCATCGTCATGGTCACATGATCAAAATTCAAATGCTTGGCAACTGACCCCAGTGCATGTGCCCCTTCTGCGCATGCACCCTGCCCCTCCCCGGCACCCCATTTTGGCATCCAGGTTGGTGCAGGAGTCTTTCCAGACCCAAAATGGGGCACCGGGGTGGTGGTGGAAAGTAGTGGGTGGTTACTTCCAACCTCTTGGTGCAGCTGGGCACAACTCCACCCCAAGACACTGACCTGCTGTCGCTGCCCCTTTGCTGGCATGACTGGCCTGCAGCCACAGCCTCTTTGCCACCACAAATGGCCTGCCATTGCCTATTTGTCTCCGCAATTCCCCTTTTGGGCCTGGAAAGCCTCCTGAACCAACCTGGAAGCCAAAATGGGGCATGGGGTGCCTCGCACCAGCAAAGAGGCTGTGGCAGAAGACCGTTTGTGCTGGTAAAGAGTCAGCAGGCACAGGCTGTTTGTGCCGTCAAAGAGGCAGCAACGGCAGCTGGCCAGTGTCTTAGGGCAGAGTCATGCCCAGCTGTAACAAAAAAGGTGAATCCCCAAAATGCAATATGAGCACTCCCCATGCATGCACCATATTGCTTGCCCCCTGTGCATGTGCCCTTCTCTGTGTGCATGCACATGTGTGTCTCAACATGTGCCCAGCCCCCATGCATGCACAGCAGACTCGAAGACTAGATAGCCACTGGGAGGCATGCATGCATTCGCACTGGAGCTAAGCTGGAGCAACAACTGGTATTCCCACAGAGAGGTCTTTGTGTACCACTTGGGGCACGCATGCCATAGGTTCGCCATCATGGCTCTGGAACATTATTCAATTTTTCAACCTCTGCAAGTTTGAAATGCGTGGACTTCTTGCTGGCTGGGAAATTTTGAAAGTCAGTCCATAGTTAAACTTGGTTCATAATAGATCAGATTTAACTGTAGTTTAAAAGAAAAAAAAATGGATGATTGATGTGGCAATAGCAGGACGTAGTGAAATAAAAAAACAATGAATGGGAGAAGATCACAAAACATCAAAATCTAAAAATCAAATCCGGAAGATTATGACATAAACTGGTGGCCACAGTGGTTATCAGTAATACCAAAAAAAAAAAAAAAAAAAAAAATTGGACAGCACTTAGAAAACATGCACATTGACAAAAATTTCCGTTTATGAATTGTAAAAAGCCGCATTGTTTGGATAATACAATATCCTAATTCCTTGGAAAAAGGTGAATGAAGGTGAAGACCAACTAAAGAACTTGGCAGTTGTGATTTCATATTATTGTGAACATAATAATAATCATCAACTAGAAGTTCTGACAGTATGGGATTTGCATGAACCCAGATAATGTGAAAATAATTTCTATGCTTCCCTACCAAAATCCTCCTTTCTGGTTGATATGAAGTTATGAACAGTTATGAAGTTGACATTTTCTGGGTGGAAAACATATTACCATATTTTTCGGAGTATAAGATACACTTTCCCTCAAAAAAGAGGCTGAAAATCTGGGTGCTTCTTGTCCACTGAATACAGCATTTTTTGCCTTCCGAAACCCTGCTCCCTTCACCAAAATGGCCATGCATAGTCTTAAGGAGGCTTCCAGAATGCTCCTGGGGGCTAGGGAGGGCAGAAATGAGCAAAAAACAGGTTGTTTTGGGGAAGTTTGTAGAGTGAAAAAACTTTTTTTTTAAATTTGCCTCTTCAAAATCTTGGTGTGTCTTATATTCCGGTGCATCTTATACTCTGAAAAATATGGTACACACTGCATGAATTGTTATTACAGACTTGCGAACTTAGTTTTTATTAGCAGAATTGGAAATTCAATTTTCAGAGTTTCCTGCTATACTCATTAGAAATTCTGGGAGCTATAGATCAATATATCTGGAAAAATCTGACTGGGGAAATCCAAATTGGAAAAGGGCATCTTATATATAGCAGCATTTGTAGAGTATCTCAGAGTTCATCCAGAATGCTATATAATTCACAGAATGTTTTAAAAAATCACTGGGCAATTTCTCAACTAAAAATGTATGCATTTTAAAATCATCTATTTCAAAATGAGCAATAAAATAGGTTATTATATGCTGGGGCAAAATGAGTATGCTATGAATTATTCATCTGCATGGAAATCTTTTGATACTTATCGGTGACATGAGTCATAGAACGCATTGCATTTTTGCATGATGTGTTGTTAATAATAAATAAGGATTTATTATTATATTATTATAGGAAATGCAACAGAAAATATTAAACTTCCTCTTCCACTGGTACCAAATGATTTACAGACTACGAGCTGATTCACTTAGGAGATGAAGGTGCTCTTTTCATTACTCTTGATCCTATTTCCATACCATCCAATATCCAAGCAGCTGTGTGCAGTAATCCAAGACTACAGCAGCTTGTCTGATGTCTGTGCGATCCTGAATTAACTTGCATTGGACATTGTATTGTGACAGGGTTGACATTAAACAAAGTTTGCTACTCTAGGCCAGTGTTTTTCAACAACTGTGCCACGGCACACTAGTGTGCCGTGACATAGTGTAAGGTGTGCCGTGGGAAAAACACCTGCCTATAGTCAATATAGGCACAGAGTTAATTTTTTTTAACATTTTCTAATGGTGGTGTGCCTCGTGATTTTTTTCATGAAAAAAGTGTGCCTTTGCACAAAAAAGGTTGAAAAACACTGCTCTAGGCAATGCAACCACTATAGTAAAATTGAGTTGGGAGTGAGTTGTTCATAATTTTCTGTATTCTCTCACTAGTGTATCCAGCAATAACGTGGCTGTGGAAGCCTCACTTTGAGAAAGAATAGAAAAAGTTTTGTCGTCTTCAGTTTTCAGATTTGATTATGCTGTTAAGAATACTATACACAGTAAAATGAATATATCAATCACTCTGGAATCAGATAAAACTGCTCATTTGATCAGTAAGTTGAAATTCACATATTTTAGGTAAGCGATGTCAATGAAAGATAGACTCTAAGAAAATTAGTATGTTCTCTTCTATTACTATATTCTCATATATTGAAATTATGTTTGACAGAGCTCTGGAAAGTAAAAGTACTGTAAGAGATGATGAGTACTCGTTAACTGATGATGAAGAGAAGAAATTTCAGAAATGTCAGAGGAACTATGACAGTAAGCATTTGTCTCTATAGTTGCCTGGAACTAAGCTTGATTCCTTGACAGTTAATTCTATAATTACATATTTATTCTGAAAATACATTGACATTTTGAGCAGTGTTACACTTCAAGATTTAGTGACTATGGCCTAGACACTGACATTTTGTTTCAAGGTACTAATGACTAAACCTGATACAAACAATATAATAATAGGCTTTTGTTTAAAATATAATTAAACTGGTCAATATTAGTAACCCTAATTAACAGGCAAGGAAATTTTTGGAAAGTCATCTGCATTTTTGACAGGAAGCTCTTTTGTTTACAGAAGTTATCAAAACAAATTCTCTGCATTATTGTTATATATAATTAACACTGCCTTTTGATATTAAAATTAAGGTATGTGATATTGACGTCATGATAAAAGATTCTGTTGTTGTCTGCTGGTATAAAATGATGCTACTTTCTATGTCGAGATTTTGATCTCTTATGTAAGTTCAATTTAAGAGAAATGAACAGAGTGATCATAGTTACTTTAGCTACATGTCTGCTTTTAGCTTCAAAAACCATCTGCCACAATGAATCATTAATGACCAGTTTGCGGACTAAAGAAGAAAACAGTGAGAAAAACTCTTCTGAGGTAAGATCTTAACTGGCATTACTTTTTCCATGAAGATTAAATTATCATTATTATGATTAATGTATGTTCTTAATTTGCTGGAAGTTTTCTTTCTCTTGAAATAGGGGGTTTGGTTTTCTGCTTTGTCATTCCTCTGCAGTGGAACAGGCTGCTGGTTTTGGTTCTCTTGAGCCACTCTGCAGCCTTTCTAACTGCTTTTGAAATTCCTCTGGCTCATGAAAAGCAACAAAATTCACCTCAGTGAAACACTGTGGGGCATGGAAGCAATTATGATTGTTTTGTTTTGTTTTTGCTGACGAGAAGAGGGTGCTTCAACAAAGCAATTTGAGTGGCATCAAATCACTTTCACCTTCTCTGGTCAAATTGGATTTCTCACAATGTGAGCAGCAGGTACCTAGCTCGGACAACATTTAGCATAAACCAGAAACCATTGTCCAACAGAAAAAAATCCCTCCTGGCGCAGAGCTCATCGAAGAAATCTCCTCAGAATGTCTCATACCATGAGCTCTTTAGAAGCAGCAGAAAGGTGATCCACATCACAGCAAAGTGAAGCCATGTGCTTGTTTCACCCTTAGAAACAAAGCTACGACATTGCTTCATGGAACAGGAGAGAAAGGTTGCCTGAGTCAAAACTTTACACAACCCTACAATGAATGTATAGGCTTTATGGAGGAATTTCTTTATGACCTAAAAGAAATAATGTATTCCTCGGTCTATTAAGAAAGGACTGGTCAAAGAAAGAACAGGATTTTACATATATTCTGTGGCAAATTCATTTGTAAGAAAAAGACTAGAATTTTACTCTCATCTATGTGTTGATTTTAAAACAACATTGTTTACAAAATGTTTACAAAAGCATTGAATCAACATTTTTAAATGCTGCCCCAACATTGTGTGTGTGTGTGTGTGTGTGTGTGTGTGTGTGTGTGTGTATATGTACCATAAAGGCAGAAACAATCAGTTTCATTGAGATAATTGTACAGATTGCTTAAGAATCAAGGTATATTCACATGAGCGTGTATAGCTTCATGCAGTAAAGCCTGTTGATCTAAGTGTCACTTTGAAATTTGTTTTTTCAAAATTCAATAAAAATGTTCAATAAAATAAAAGTTCAATAAAAAGAAATTTTCATTATATTCCACTTTTGGAAAACAGGAATCATTTCTAAATAGATCTGTTTTTGTTTCTCCCACAGGTTTTCTACCTCTATTAGATATATTGTTAAATTTATCCCCTTGCCTCCTCCCCAAGTAATAGTAATAATAACTCTTAATACTCCCTTGTATTGTCTGCTTTTCTCTTCTATGCACATTGCTGTAAGAATGCTTTTGTTGTTCAGAAGAGCAATGATTGAACTGCATTTCATTTTATATGTTGAGTAGGTTCACTTTAAATTCTACAAAATTATTTTCCATATCCTTTCTTCCAAAATTTAGAGGAATTCTTTTTCTTGCACAACTAATTGTACAAGACTTCACCCAAGGTCTAATTGAAATCACATGTTTACTAGAATGTTCATGCTATATTTTCTTAGTCACTCTTTCACTCTGCAGCAGTAGAGTATTAACTCCAGGGTAGTGAAACTATTCTACTTGCTTTTGCATTAGATTTTATCAAACAGCACAAATCCTTTTCTCTTCCACATACCTCTTCAAAGCATTAGTGCCAAAGATCATTTGCAACCCTTCGGGGACTTTAGGTGCACCTTTCCATGCCACTTATTCTAGTCTGGTTTCTTTGCTATATTTTTAATTTATATTTTTAAGAATATTAAATCATGTTATATGTTTTCCCTTCCAGTCCAATGAAGACCTTATAGAAGAAAAACAGAGAAGTGTGAATCTTGAAGAACTGAAGGACTGGGAACTGAAGAACATAGTTAAGATGAGTGGACCAGCTGGGAAGGTAGTGCCAAGTTCAATGGCTAATTTGCCATTGAGATTTGGCCGAAACTTCCTGGCAAGAAGAAATATCAAACCTACAGCCAATCTGCCCCTCAGGTTTGGAAGGGCTTTCAGACATTTCTCACACAGTTTTGAGAAAGATCCTTCAGTTCAAACTTTCTTCCATTCGCTACCAGAGAAATTTGGGAGATCCTTTCTTTTCAATTTGATTCAAGGCACCCAGGATTGTGACCAAATCAAAAATAGGTGAATAGTTTCAAGCATGCTTGATGGAATTATCATCTCAGTCAGTACCTGCAGGTTTTAAATATTGATCTAGTGTCCAACAAGAAAAAGACTTTAAAATTAGTCTAGTTGGCATGACATATATTTCTAAATTTGTCAGCTAAATGTAAAGGTAGCTTTGGCTATCAATTCATATAATCACTGCCCCACATTAAATCATTTTTGCCTTCCTGTCATTTTAAAAATACAATTAAGTGGCTATATTTGGAGGGGCTTTGAGAACTACTAAGAAGAAATTAGCAAAAGGTAGAAAATAAATTTAAATATTGAGCTTAAATGTTCAAACTGTTGGATAAAACCTTTTTAGGTTGCATTTAGAACACTGAAAATCCCAGTTGATTTACATAGTGAATTAAACAGTGAAGACTAGTTAATGACAAAAATAACATTAATATCTTTTTTTTTCTTTCCCTCCCTCTCTCTCCTTTCTTTCTTCTTTCCTTTTTTTCTTTCTTTCAGACTTGGCCACTTGAGCAAACTTTTGAAAAGGAATTCTGGAAATGAAGAGGGAAGCCATCAGAATATGCAGGACCAGTTGTCTTTCTGAAATGCAAATGTGGTAGAAAGAAAAAAAATGGAAAAGGAAAAACATCTGCTATCAAATTGTGATTCAATCCAGAGCATTTGTCCTTAGCTAAACATATATATCATGATAATATCAGTAATAGTTTATTCCCATAGCTATGCTGTCAATACTAATTCTTCTGTACTTGATACAACTAATATCCAGTCAGTTGAAAAATATTATCTGTATAAGCAAAATAAAGATGAATAAAACTACTTATGATTATCTCATATATTGAGTCCAAAAGTAGAGGCATGGAGCTGTGTGTGTGTGTGTGTGTGTGTGTGTGTGTGAAAATTTAATGCGGCTTTTCTAACTGTTGTATTGAAACCAGTGGTTGGTTTCAAAATTTTTTAGAACCTTTTCTGTAGGTGTGGTCTGCTTTGTGGGAGTGGCTTGCCAGCCATGTGACTGGGTGGGAGTAGCATGACAGCCATGTGACTGAGTGGGAGTGGCTTGGCAGTCATGTGACTGGGTGGGTGTGGTCAACTTGTAAAATGTGGGGAAACTCACTTAACAATGCTCTTGCTTAGCAACCAAAATGTTGGCTCAGAAACTCTGGCATTTGAAGCATGCAAGTCTTAAAGCTGTCAAGTTATAAGACCCTTGCACCCTTAACCCTTTAGGAAAAAAAACCCCAGGGGTGTTCAAACTTGACAGCTTTAAGACTTGTGGACTTCAACTCCCAGAATTCCTCCTCCAGTCATGTTGGCTCAGGAACTCTGGCAGTGAAGTGTGCAAGTGTTAAAGTTGTCAGGTTACAAGACCCCTGCACACCTAGCCCTTTAGAAAAAAAAACCAGGGATGTTCAAACTTGGCAGCTTTAAGACTTTACGGTTTAGATAGGACTCTTAGAGGTGGGTGGGGCAATTGGTGAGCCAGCCAATCAGTGAGCGGCAAGCGGGGCAAGCGTGGTGCAGATGGGCAGGGGAAGGGAGCTGGAACTAGTTCTAAACCGTATGGTAGATTTGTGGAATTCTTCTATAGAAGTGGTTAGAATTAGTAAGAACCCACCGCTGATTGAAGCTCTCCTCTTTCTTACATGAGGTAACACAAAGAGGACAGGACAATCACAGCCAGAATCCTGAACTTCACAACACATACAAGTTTACAGGTGGCTCCTTCTGTTTGCCTTCCAAATACATATGATTGTCCCTTTATTCCACTTCTTGAAATGATAGGATGCTATGTATAAAAAGAGAAGTGGAGGTTTTTTTCCTTTTCATCATAATAGTGTAATTGTCTAATTGGTGTAAAAATGTGATAATCCAGACAGAATGGGCAAAGAAGGCAATTGGTAGTTTATTATGTGAGCATAGATATTCAGCTGGAAAAGGGTAGTATTAGAAACTAAATAATAATCATGATATTCAAAAGTTTCTGTTTTGCTTCCAAATAGTGTTTGTGAACTGCAATGTAGGAAATGTAGCCTGAAATTTTCCCAAAGGTGCTTTTTCAAGAGGCAACTGGACTTTCTGTTTTTTTCTTTGAAGATGTTTTGCTTCTCATCCAGGAAGCATCTTCAGTTCAGAACAGGCTGAAAGTCCAGTTGCCTCTTGAAAAAGCACCATTGGGACAACTATGACCTGGATGACTGAGAATCTCCATAAATATTTAGACTGAAATTACACTGAGCCGACTCCTTGCTGGTGATTGTTAAGAGAAACAATAGTGCAAATATCTGTAGCTGGGGGGGGGGGGTAGGATGAGGGTGAAGTTTCCAAGCATGTGGAGAGTCAAAATGTTTGCAAAAATATATCATGAAATTTTCTATGTATAATTCAGGATTCAGTATAGAGTGAGGAGATAGCTAATATAGTTACCATGTTTTCTGCCCCCAAACAAGCACTAGGTCTTATTTTGTGTGGATGTCTTGCTCTTCTTAGCTTAGGATCATTACAGCCATGAGGTGGGTGCATGAGGTGTGGGGCAGCTCACCCACGCCCTTACTATAGCTTGACTTTTACGTCTGTACCTTGCCCCACCTGATACAACCAGATGGTGGGTGGGGCTTAACTTGGCTAATTTTGGGGGGTAAGGCTTATATTAGGCGCAGATATGAAAATCGGACTAGAACTTGTTTTTAGGGTAGGTCATATTTTCAGGAAAACAAGGTGGTTCTTGATTTGTGACATTCAAAATTACAATGACACTGAAAAAAATTACCTATAACCAGTTTTCGCACTTATAATAATTGCAGCATCCCAATGGGCATGTGATCAAAATTTGCATGCTTGACATATTTATACCAATTGCACTGTCCAGAGGTCACAGCTGGCTTCCCACAAACTCTTAACAATCTCATGATTCACTTAATAGCTGCAGTGATTCACTTAACGACTGTGGCAAAAAGGTTGTAAAATGGGCTCAACTCACTTAACAACTGTCTTGCTTAGCCATGGAAATTGTGGTCGTAGCTTGAGGGCTACCTTTATTTTTAAATCAGCCACAGTCCAAATGAAAATCATGCAAACACATAGATGTGCTAATTGCTCAACACAACTCAGAAAAAAGGCTTTTTTTTCCTTTTATTTGAGCCATTAATATTTAAGGGAAGGAGAAGAAGATGTGTGGGAAACATCTGTCTTCCTCACAGATTGCAGTCCCTCCCTCTGGTAAAAATTGCTTCATTACTTATGAAGTATCAGAGATGATACAACTATTATAATGAGTCTTTTCTTACTAACAAATATTAATAAACTAATGCTATCAGACTTCTGATTTTTGCCACTGTAGTCTCCCTCACCCTAATATATTTTGAATAAATACCCCAGAAATATTACCTGAGATTGACCAAGCAGGAAGTTTAGTAGGAAATGCTGTACAGGATAAGATCACACAAATAACTTTGTTGGTGATCAGCAGATACTCAACTGGAGAAGACATATTAAATATTACTAGAAACAACCTGTACGTATGAACCTCAATGCAAAAATAGTGAAAATATTATGTTATGATTTGCATCTTTCTGCCACTTATTTAGGAAACTTTTTGTAGCAGGCCAAGTCTTTGCTGCAGCATATTTCCTTTCTCACCTCCAGTTTTACTTGTGTGATACAGACACTGCGCAGTTTTCAAGATCCGGTTGTTGAACAGCAGCAGTAACTAACCCACAAGCTCCAGGCGACTGGTAGCACGTGGCAAGCTTTTGTTTATCCAGAAGCATCTGGAGAAGTGGTGGGGGAACAAGGGGAACATACGCTTTATGAAAGATACCTCTGTGCCCCACCCACCCCCAAGAAGGAGAAGAAGAAAAATGATTAAAGCATAGATTCATTTAGATCTCTGCTATTAAAAGATTTCTATGCCCAGGTGAAAGGAAGCAGATCCTTCCTCATTCAAGCAAAGAATAAAATGTACTTTGAAAGATGCTTCTGCCCAGGCATGGGAGAAGATAACACTTTGTGTCCCTCATTACAATCATGTTTATTTTAACCCTGCCTTGACCAACCATCACAGTTATACAATAGAAATAATAGTATAATAGTCAGTGGTTAAGTTACCAGGCTAGAAAGCAGGAAACTGTAAATTTTGTAGTTTTATCTGCTTTAGCCATGAAAGCCAGCTGGGTGACTTTGGGTCAGTCAGTCTTCCTCAGGCCAATTCACTCAGAGGATTGGTATGTGGAAAATTAGAGAAGGAAGGTTTGTTGGATATGTTCGCTGCCATGAGTTATTTGTAAAATAATGAAGGTGGGATGCAAACATACAAATAGTATGGTTCCAATATAGCATTAATTCATAAACCATCATTTTTTAACTTCCAATAGCTGGATTCATCCTTCAGAACCAAGCCAAACAATCAACATTGTGGTTAAATGCATAATGGGCTATATGCCATGTTGTCCCCTTATATAGAAAAGAATCATCATCCATAAGTATCCTTCAGATAGCCTTCTTCACTATGGTGACATACAGTATATTTTAATTTAAACCATGGGCAGCTCATGTCTGTGGATTTAGAGCAGCAATCCAATTCCCAACTCTTCTAGATAATCACAGGTACTTTTTCCTAACGCTATAATGTCAGAGAGAGAGCAGGGCCAAAGACATTGGCACCTTTGTCTTTTGGAGGCTACACTAGGAATGGAGCAGTTCTGGGAACCCATTTTACCCTTAATATCCGCCTACCTCAAACTTCCCCTCAAATGATCTGAAATTGTGCCTCTGAAATGTGAAAATGTTATTTCTGAATTTTAATGGTAAAGTGAGGGAATGTTAGAATCGCATGTAGCTTATATGCTGCTGAATTCTTAATGTTGATTTAAATGGTGACAATTGTTTCTCTTCATTGTCTCCCCTCAGAAATTAATCACACAAATTGAGCATAAACAGTCAACATATTGGCATCATTTTATAGCCTCGAAGAAATCATAACTGTAGCTAAACCACACTTTAAACTCTTGTCAATATGAAAAAGTAGACATACTAACAAGAGATTTATTCCTTTTCTAATATTGAATAATTTCAAAGTTATGAGTGAATTTGAAAAACTAAAGTTAGATCTTTTCAGAATTATGAAATTCTGTGGCCACTAGAGTGCAGAAGTTGTCCACCAAAGCTTAAAACTGATATTTACAACACTAGATAAGGCAGATTATTTTCTTTTGTGTAAGAATAGAATCAAAATCTAGTTTCACCGAAAGATAACCACTCTTCTGTTTTATCATTTTTTATCATTTCCAGATTATAGTTTATAATCTTAGCTGCAGAAGGTATCTTAATTAACTTAACTTTCATTCCTGCCTGAGTAAATCAGACACCAATATTTTTCTCTACAGTATTAAAAGTATGTTTCACTGTTTAGCCTCATTTGATTAAAGCCTATTATGCAAATTCAGACATTTCTTTTTACTCTAGAAACAAGACTGAGGACAATCTCCTCTATTTCACAAGGAGTTGATGACCAAGTCATTGTGATGTCAGATAAAAACTTGGGGGACTAGCTAAGAAAGTAATTCAGTATCCTGCACAACACTTAAATGGAAAGGTAGGTGGATTTGAGGCTGCAAGAGAAAAGTGAATCATAAACTGAGTCATACCTATCAGCATGTAGTCAATGTGAATTTAATTTAGCCATAGTTGGGAGACTATAGATTTCTCTGTCTCTAGAGTTCAAAATTCAAAGACATTTCCTCAACTGAACACCTTCTCACTGTATTCAAACTACTCCCATAATTTCTAGAGAGTATGTATATCTTTTTTATGGTAGCTGATTAAAATGGGAATTGGTGTGTGGTGGCATCCACGTGCAGTAGTGCAGGCTACTTCTGCTGACTGCCAGCTGACTGCAGTGAAAGTTCGATTCTCACTAGCTCAAGGTTCACTCAGCCTTCCATCCTTCCGAGGTCAGTAAAATGAGGACCCAGATTGTTTGAGGGCAATATACTGACTCTGTAAACTGCTTAGAAGGGCTGTAAAACACTGTGAAGGAGTATATAAGTCTAAGTGCTATTACTATTGCTAATACATTTGAAGAACACCTAGTTTGAGAAGGCTGAAATAACTATAATTGCAAGATATAGCATTTAACAGTTGCATATTTGATCATTTGAACAAACAAAGTTTGCAAGTGGGAATGTATTGTGCCTTTTTGTCATGAACTAAAGGAAATCAAAATGTCTTTTCTTGTTATATCACTATATTCAGAAATACTTAAATTCATAATATGCATATTTTACTCAATCCAACACAATAGTAAAATAAATCATCATTACATCACATTCATTTTTTTGTGATTGTGATTGCTTTATGTGACTTCTGACAAATAAAATTCTTATTTTAATTAGAAACCTTGATCTACTAAAAATGCAAAATGACTGTCTCTATTTTAGAAATCTTCCCTCCCTTATTTATGTTAAATGCTAAAAGTTCTTATCCATTTTATTTGTTCAAACATATTTAGCATTCCAATACAATCTAAATGTGTATTCAAATGTATTTGGTTGGTTTCAGAAATTATCTGTTTTTAGGTCTTCTCCCTAGCAGTTTAAGATGGAGGTGTGTCCAAGAATGACCTATTACAATGATGTACAAGATGGAGATTCTGTAGTAATGAAAACTTTGGAATCCACTGATCACCTAACTCCACTGCACATCCCTCCAGGCCCACCTATATTCTCAAAAAGGTAAAAATGTAACTGCTTTCAACTCTACATTCATAGCTTTAATCTAGATTTAAATATTTATATAATGGGATATATCTGAACAATTGCCAAGATCAAGGCTTAGTTGGTACGTTCTTGCTCCTTTGTCTAATTATCTGTATTTAGGAAAAAAAGATTTTTTTATATGGATTGTATTATTTGTGAAAATGCATTTGAAACATTAATTAGGACTAAACAGAAAATCATGTTCTGTACATAATTCTCCATCATCAACATCAAATCAATTATACCTTTTTAAATGATGCGAAACAAAGGGATATCAACTCACCAACTAGAAAGCCAAAGACATACAAAATATTTAAATGCTTCTCTTGCTTTCATCCTACTGCACTTCAACAATGTTTATATTTAGTTCAGAACAAAGTCCACCAAAGCAGCCAAGTTGTCAAAAAGGCAAGATAAGATGGCAATTGTTGCATGGTAAACAGAACTCAGCTGTTTTTTTCAATGTCAAATACACACACACACACACACACAGACACATATACATACATACATATATATCTATTTGAGGCTGCAACACACACACACACACACACAAATACATACATACATATATATCTATGTTTATCTTCCTTCTAGAACCTGCAGAAAACAGTGTTTAGGACACTGTTTAGGGCACTATCCCAATAATTGGCCTTGTATTCCAACTCTCAGGCTGGGGGATGAAATTATACGCCCCTCAGACAGGGTTGGCAATTTGGGAGTCCTCCTGGATCCACAGCTGACTTTAGAACACCATTTGTCGGCTGTGACCAGGGGGACATTTGCCCAGGTTCGCCTGGTGCACCAATTGCATCCCTACCTGAACTGGGAGGCTCTCAGAACAGTCACTCACGCCCTTGTGACCTCAAGACTGGACTACTGTAATGCGCTCTACATGGGGCAGCCCTTGAAGAGCATTCGGGGACTTCAGCTTGTCCAGAATGCAGCCGTGCGAGCGATTGTGGGTGCACCCCGATACACCCACGTTACACCTATCCTCCACGAGCTGCACTGGCTGCCTATGGGACTCCGAACGCGCTTCAAGGTGCTAGTCGTTACTTTTAAAGCCCTACATGGTATCGGACGTGGGTACTTGAGAGACCGCCTCCTGCCAATTACCTCCCTACGACCAATTAGATCCCACAGATTAGGCCTCCTCCGGATTCCATCTGCTAGCCAATGTCGACTGTTGACCCCCCCGGGGGAGGGCCTTCTCTGTGGCTGCTCCAGCCCTCCGGAATGATCTCCCCGTGGAGATTCGGACCCTCACCACCCTTCAGGCTTTCCGCAAAGCCGTCAACACCTGGCTGTTCCGAATTGTTGCAGCTGTTGAGGAGTTATTTTAATCTGTTTTTTGTATTTCGTCCTATATTGTTTGTTTTCTTTGTATTGCCCGCCTTTCCTATTGGTTTGTTAGCCGCCCTGAGTCCCCCTGGGAATAGGGCGGCATACAAGTTTAATAAACTAACTAACTAACTAACTAACTAACTAACTAACAGTGGTAGACAACCTGGTCCCTACCACCCACTAGTGAGAGTTCCAGCTTTCATGGTGGGCGGTAGGGGTTGGCTGCAACTCTGCTTTATAAATTTTATAAATTTACTTCCCTACTTTATAAATCACCATTACTGTGGAACCGGTGGGCGGTTAGAAAATTTTACTACTAACAGAGATACAAAAGTGGGTGGTAGGTATAAAACGGTTGACTACCCCTGGTTTAGGATGTTCAAATATTCTCAGTGTAGGAAATGTAAAAACAAACTTAATATATGTCTAGAATGCTCAAACTTGAAACAGAAAGAATTTCTAGTGTCCCTAATATCCTGATATTTTAAGGTTGGTTAGGTATACTGATTTGCTGTGACTTTTTCATCTGGATTATTGCAATGGAAGAGATTGGAAATATATACTTTCTAAAAGTCTTTCTAGATCATCTACAGTGGAGTTATGAAATTAGACTGAAGGCTACTTGTAATTGTAATTGTAATTTAATAAATTTATATGCCGCCCAATCCCATAGGACTCCGGGTGGCTTGTATGTTATATCACGCTAATTAATGTTGTATAAACACTGCCAATTGTGGTTTACTCAATAAATCCTGATTAAGCAAGCCATATGTGTAAACACAACTTTCAGATCTGTTACAAGAATTAGTGAGAAAAATTCACTAAAATTTCAGGTATAATTCAACAATTCTGGATCACCATAAGCTGTCAACCAGGCTTAGTATGTTATGATTGCAATTGTTCTTTCCTAAAGTTTGATATCATTTCAGATTTGAGGAACTAAGGAAAACATTTCAGCTCTGCAAATCAATCTTGAAAGGAAGTCAAGAACCTAGAGAAACTGAGCCTATGCTACCTGAATATCACAGAAACTATGAACCACCTTACAAGTTTACTCATGGACCGTGCTCTGAGGAGGATACCAAAAATGTTCCATTAAGGTTGTAGAACCATTCTGTTTTTGATTGACTCTTACATATTCTTTCTTTGGTATCATCTGCTTTAGCCTTACTCTTGTTCCTGAATGAGGATAAATTATTTGTTTTTATTTATTAGATACTTATCTCACATTTCTTGCTTTATAAATAAGTCAAGGTTGTGAACCTTCTTAATATTTCATTGTCCTCCTGTGAGGTGAGTTGATCTAAGAGAGTGCAACTGACCCAAAGTATAGCTATAATTTCCTGCTTTCTAAGCAGCACACCTTAACCATTTCACCAAATTTCTCAGCTGTTGCTTCCATTAGTTCTTATCTTGTCAAGGCACCTTTAGCATCAGTGGTGGGATTCAAAAAATTTTACTACCGGTTCTGTGGGCATGGCTTTATGGGCATGGCAGGGGAAGGAGACTGCAAAATCCCCATTCCCTCCCCACTTTCAAAATTTCCACTACCAGTTCTCCAAAACCTGTCAGACCTGGCTGAATACCACCTCTGTTTAGCATCATATACTGCCAACCTTGGGAGGAGGGAAGATTTTGCCTGCCTGCTCTGGGCTTCTGTTTTACTTACTTTCAAATCTACATGCAGTGATTTTTAAACATAGTCTTTCAGATAGAATGATTTATTACAATGGTGGGATTCAAATTTTTTTACTACCAGTTCTGTGGGTGTGGCTTGATCAGTGTGGCATGGCTTGGTGGCGTGGCTTGGTGGGCGTGGCAGGGGAAGGTTACTGTAAAATCTCCATTTCCTCCTGATCAGCTGCGACTTGGGAGGCAGAGAATAGATGGGGATGGGGCCAGTCAGAGGTGGTATTTACCGGTTCTCCAAACTACTCAAAATTTCTGCTACCGGTTCTCCAGAACTGATCAGAACCTGCTGAATATCACCTCTGGTTTATTATAAAAAGGACTGCATCCTGAACATGTCAAGTGACTTTTTGAAAATCTGACCTCACAAAGATTCTGCATGTCTCTTTTAAACTTTAATTGATTGTATGTTGAGGACTGCAAGATTAATAATATGTTCTTGAATTTAACCACCTGATAGCTTTTCATTTGCTCAAATTAAGTCTTCAATGTTACATGAAATATTGCTGATGTGATATTTATGTATACAAAAACAACAATTGTTTCTTCAGCATTAGATTTTGTAGGTCACTTATTTTAACATACAAATCTTCTCCCCACCATATTTTATTAATCTGGTGCCATGAATCGGGGTGGGTTCCTGCCAGTTCTAACCTCTTCTATAGAAGAGGTTCCACAAATCTACAATGCTGTTTAGTACCGTTCCAGCTCCCTCCCCCCGCCCGTCCATACCACGCTTGCCCTGCCCGCCGTTCACTGATTGGCTGGCTCATCAATTGCCCCGCCCGCCTCTAAGAGTCCTATCTAAACCTTAAAGTCTTAAAGCTGTCAAGTTTGAACATCCCTGGGTTTTTTTCTAAAAGGTTAGGTGTGCAAGAGTCTTGTAACTTGACAACTTTAACACTTGCACACTTCAATGCCAGAGTTCCTGAGCCAACATGACTGGAGGAGGAATTCTGGGAGTTGAAGTCCACAAGTCTTAAAGCTGTCAAGTTTGAACACTCCTGGGTTTTTTTTTTCTAAAGGGTTAGGGGTGCAAGGGTCTTGTAACTTGACAGCTTTAAGACTTGCGTGCTTCAAATGCCAGAGTTTCTGAGCCAACATTTTGGTTGCTAAGCAAGAGCGTTGTTAAGTGAATTTCTCCACATTTTACAAGTTGGCCACGCCCACCCAGTCACATGACTGCCAAGCCACTCCCACTCAGTCACATAGCTGGCAAGCCACTCCCACCCAATCACATGGCCGGCAACCCACTCCCACAAAGCAGGCCACACCTACAGAAGAGGTTCTAAAATTTTTTGAAACCCACCACTGCCATAAATATACTCTATTGCACAAACTTTAAAGTGGGGTTATCTATTAAAGACACGAAAAATTGACTGAATGACTGGCTCAGCCCCTCTCTTTCAGGTTAACATCACAGGGTATTAGGTGCAGGAAAAATAGGAAGAAATTCCGTGTTTCCCCCAAAATAAGACAGGGTCTTATTTTTGGGGAAAACACGGAATTTCTTCCTATTTTTCCTGCACCTAACACCCTGTGATGTTAACCTGAAAGAGAGGGGCTGAGCCAGTCATTCAGTCAATTCAGTCATTCAGACCCTATAAGACAGGGCCTTATTTTTCTTTGACCCCCGAAATAAGCACTTGGTTTTATTTTCGGGGAGGTCTTATTATTTTTGAGATTCAAGAAGGGGCAAGCATGGTCACTTCATGGCTGCTGCTGTGTTGCAATATTTTTAGGAAGGGCTTATTTTCGGGGGGGAGGGTTTATGTGCTCAAAAGCCTGATTGGGCTTATTATCCAGGGAAGTCTTATTTTGGGGGAAACAGGGTAATATGATGTTCACCGTTGACTTATAATAAAGATGGGATTTAAAAAACTCAAATGAATAAATGGAACAGCAAGAAAAAGAGAGATTCTTTTCTGCCACCTAGTGGACAGTTCAAACTTAATTTTCTGTAAACAGACATGCACATGTGGAGAGAGGGAGAGAGAGAGAGCTGTTTTTATTACACATAAAATAGAAAAAATAAAAGACAAGAATAAAAATAGATATTGACAGAGAGATACTGATATAGTGATAGTGATAGAGGGAGAGGGAGAGGAAAAGGGAGTGGTTCAGATATGTGTTTAACACTTAAAAGTGTTCTGTAACCTTTGTCCCCTGTGGATTTCACTCTGTTAGTTGTTGTTAACTATAGCGCGCTGTGCTCATCTCTGTTTCCAGGCCATTGAGCCAAAAGTGTCCAAAGACATTTCCATAGTCATGTCGCCATTATGACATCACAGAGTGATGTTCCCACCAAAGTGGTATCTACAGGGCGGGGCATAACCTTTTCCTAGGGGGTCACAGCAACACTTGTAATAACAACACAAATAATTCATACACCATTCGAAAGCCCATCAAAAACTGAGTTTATTGACACGATTTAATAGTCAGTATGACCACCATTAGCCCTTCGAACAGCATTCAAACGAGGTGGATAAGAACACAACAAATCTTCAAACAGTTCCGTTCGATTTTCCAGATTTTTCAACACAGTTTCCAAATTCATTCTCAAAGTTTCAACCGAATATCGATTTTGACCTTGCTCCTGAATCATCAGAGCTTCCACTTCATCCTTAATCCTTAATTATGGCCCCAATGTTCTCTGCCGGATTGAGATCTGGCGAATTTCCCGGCCAGACGTCATTGCCCCAAAATTCGACATTGTTTTCCTTTAACAATTGCTGAGTCGCATTTGCATTTCCGAATCGAATTTTCCAGCCATTCTTAAAGCAAATTTAACATTTAATAGCTCATTCAATTCAGTTTTTTATGGGCTTTAAAATGAGGTGTCGCTGAAGTTGTAAACTGCTGTCGATCTTGCTGTGACCCCCTAGGAAAAGGTTATGCCCCGCCCTGTATTTATCTACTTGCATTTGTATGTTTTGAACTGCTAGGTTGGCAGGATCTGGGACGAGGATGGGAGCTTATCCTCTTGCATGGAGTTAGGTCTCGAACTTGGGCTGCTGGCTTTCCAGCCAACAAGCCCAGCATCTTAACCACTGAGCAACCACCACCACCACCCCCCCACACACAGAGGGAGAGAGAGAATTAAAACAGTCTTAATTAAGCCAATTTGGTGTAATGATTAAGACATCAGGTAGAAACCGGCAGATTGTGCATTCTAATCCTGCTTTAAAGCTTGCTGGGTGCCTTTGAACCAATCACATTCTCTCCACTCAACACTGCTCACAGAGTGATTTGTCCAGAGAACAAAGGAGACCAGAAGTATGTTTGCCATCTTCAGCGGATCATTTTTTTAAAAAAATAGCACAATAAAAAGTAGTAGTAGTAGTAGTAGTAGTAGTAGTAGTAGTAGTAGTAGTAGTAGTAGTAGTAGTAGTAATGTGAATTTTCTGCACTTGGAACTTTTAATAACATTCTTATCAGATAACAAACTTAATTTTTAGATCCTCAGCAGTAATTATTTTCAATTGCTGCTTGTCTTTACAGAATGCTGTTATAACTAGGTATGCAATTATTTTTATAACACAACTGTTTCAAAATGGCAGCACTTCATGCAAACAAATTGTTATTTGATCTATGAAACATAAATATTTGGCTGTAGACAATTCTGCTTAACAGAAGGTGGTTTTTTTTCAAAATATTTGGAATGCATCTGGTTATAAAGCCTAATAAAGAATTGTCCTGGTGGAAATCTCTTAAAATATGATAATCACATAATAGGGAGCTTGTGAGATTTTGGTATAGTGGTTAAGACACCAGGCTAGAAAGCAGGAGAAAGCATATTCCTTCTTATCTGTACTATTCATTTATATTGATTTTATGCTAGATTTCAGTGTTAGGATTTATTGCAAGCCAACACCATGTGAAAAAGCAGAAGATTGTGAGTTCAAGTCCTGCCTCAGTCATGAAAGTCAGCTGTGACTTTGTGCCAATCACCAAACCCACCTCCATAGAGCTGTTGACTTGGTGGTTGTTTTATTGTTTGGCACCTAGAATCCTAGAATCATATTAGTGGTATGAGCAGCTATATAAATTGGATTCATAAATAAATAAATGCAGAATATTTTTTTATTCTAATTACAGATTACCTGAGTTGCCAGAAAATTCCAATTCAAACAAGTAAGCATATATCTTCTATTTTTTTCTGCCCATGTAAATCATTCTCTTAAATTCTACTCATGGGTACCACCTGAGTGTTGTTAGGTGGAGCTGTAATCTGGGCTTTTTGAACTAGTTTCAGCTCTTCATAGCCACTTTAAATATAAGCTGCATGGAAACCTAATCCCCTCAGATGAACAAGAGGAATCTATAGCCATCAAATATCATTGAACTCTACTTTCCAGTAGCTACTCTCATCATGGCCTGTGGTGAACATGTGATAGATCAGCAACATCTGGAGATTAACATGCTTCTCATTCCTGCTTTAAAAGCATATAATATTTGTGGGTAGTACTAAAAACTGAATCAGTGTGAACAGAATGTGTAAGTTATGATTTTTTAAAACAAAAAGCAATGTATTTATAGTTAGACTTAAAATTGTCAAAATAATATAAGTAATATAGGTATAGGACAAGTTCAGCCATGTAAAAAAAAAATAGGAGACTTATTCAGCTATTGCAACATGAACAATGCTGGGTTCATAATCTATAGCATAATTAATAGAAACCAAAGTTCCTGCTTGTCCACTCTTGATTCTTAGTTTATGTACTATGAGTAATAAGGTTACTAAACAGTGGGTAAACAAGGGAGAGGCCATAGTAAGGAGTTCAGCATTCTCTGCATTTTCAGATATTAGCTATTGATTTTCTGGTTTACAGAAACCAGTAGCAATGCCTTCTAAATAGGAAGTGTATATATTGACCTATGAAGGATTCAAGAACATGCTGTTAAAAATGCCTCTTTTTTGCTACCCATAGCCAAAGCAAGGTTGATCATATAGTTTTAGAATGATGATAAAACAGAAGCAGAAAAAGCAGAGGTGGAGGTGGTGGTGGTGGTGGTGGTGGTGGTGGTGGTGGTGGTGGTGGTGGTGGTGGTGGAGGAGGAGGAGGAGGAGGAGGAGGAGGAGGAGGAGGAGGAGGAGGAGAAGGAAGGAGAAGGAAGGAGAAGGAGGAGGAGGAGGAGGAGGAGGAGGAGGAGGAGGAGGAGGAAGAAGAATCCATACATACATACAGGACTTATAGAAGTTGTTGTTAAATAACCTTATGTGTTTTATTTTCTTGCCAAATATTTATAAAATATTTGCTCTATTGTTTAGGTGTGCAAGGTATCTAAAATATAAGGCACCAGGTGCTCTTCTCATTGAGGGCCGATTTCGTCCTTTTCATCCTTATGTCCATGGCAACACTGATATCCAAGGTAAAGCAAGCTTCTCTTTTTAAAATATTCAGTAGTGGACAAGCAAAGTGCTCCACTGGAAATTCTAGCAGAAGGTCTATTCATGCATATGTGGAGAAAACAGGGAATTTTTTCAAAGCAGCTAGGCAAATGTTCCAGAGAGCATTGTTGCTTTGGTATTTTATGGAGGGATACTTTGCTCAAGCCATGTACTTTGAAAAGTGGCCCTTTTAAATGCTTTCCATAGCCCTAAGTAAACAACAACAACCGACATTATTCTTTAAGGCACATTGACTTTAGTAATCTTTACTATCCACTATGCATGAAATATGAACATGACTCATTTAAAATAATGATGTCTTACAGAAAGCACTATTTAAAATCTAGCTTTTGGGGATTTCTTCCTACAAAGATATTTTTGAATGACCTATATATTTTGCTGTAGCGCGTTTTCCCTTTCCTCCATTATTTTGGTTGTAGCTTAAAACAGTGTTATAGAGAAAAATCAACATTTGCATTATAGACTAGGTTGGTAACTGTTATAGTCCACGCTAATTAGCTGCTAGTTGGAAAGTCTAAAATTAGTTGTGTGCAAAGCTCGCCAACCAAAATAAATACCATGAACCACTTTCTGTGTTTAGTGTATAGCAAAAGGTCCTATTTTATTGAAAGGAAATCATCCTCTCCCCCGAAGAACTGATAGAGAAGCTAATCTGCCTCTATTGCCATATTTTTTTTAATGTAGAATGAGTTTTTTTTCTTTTAAAGAGATAGAGATAGAGATTATTTTTCATTCACTAAAAATCCTAATAATAGTTATTCCCCTGCTTTTTCTACTCACAAGGATATTTCAATGTCAATTCAGCATGCAAACGCAGTTCCAGTATCTTTAGCTCTTTGTGTTTGCACCAAAAAGAATTATTTTAATAGTCCTACAGAATCAGAATCAGAGATCTAGAACTTTCTCTGCAAAGCCAGAGAAATGGAACTGCCTTTGTATTAATTTTCATGGTACTTTTAAAAACTAGACACAGTGTAATGGAAGAATATCACAAGCAATGTCAATTCTGCTAGTCTGAGCAGAACTCATAGGGATTCTAAGCTAAATTTCATGAATGTAATGTTATAATTGAATGTTTTCATCTGACATTGCAGTTGGCCCCAATAAAAAGGAAGATGCTAATGAATCTATCTATAGAGAAGCTGTGACGTGTTCACGTCATGTAAGTAATTATTACTAGTAGTTTAAAAACATCATAAACTTGGTGGCAAAACACATGGCATGCATATTTCAGATCTCAGGTGCAATATCTGATATCTTCCAGTAAGCTTAACCTGAAATCTCAAAAAGCTGCTATCTCTGGGAGACATAGAACTTCTTGGGGTGGCTTGGGGCAGTTTCTTTTTTTCCTTCTCAGTCCTGGAAAGAGGTTAATGGAAAGTCACCTCTGAAATATTAGCAAGAAAATTGCATGGGCTTGTCAATGTAGTCATGAGGACTGATCCAAAGTCACAACAACAACAACAACAATAATACAGTGCATTTTAAAAAACAACAATAGGTAAAGCAGATAATAACAAAACCCAGCAATGGCTAACAGTAGGAAAGTTGAAGAAAGAAATGGGGGCTATTTCTGGCTGCACAAGATCAAACCTTAAGAATAAATGCATATAAAGCAGAGGTGGTATTCTGCTGGTTCGCCCCAGTTTGGGAAAACTGGTAGTGGCGGCAGTGGGAGGCTCCACCCACCTGCCCAGATATCGCCATGGATGCTCTGTGCATGTTCAGAAGCGCCACACGTGAGCGAAGCTAGTTCCGAACCAACAGCGAAGGTAAGAGGATTTCATGCCTGATATAAAGCCAGAATTAAGAAGACATCAACAGATAGTAAGTGCCACCTCTGCAAAAAAAGCTGAAGAAACTGGTTAGCAGCTGCAAAAAGATTGCAGAGATCGATTACAAACAATGACATGACAAATAACCACTGCACCATCACGGCCCAAATACCTGCCAATAGAAATAGAACTGTAGCGGAAGAAAGCGAAAGTAATACCAATAGTAATAGGTGCGCTGGTTGCAATCTCAAAACAACTGAAGCACCACTTAGCATTGACCAATTCACCATCAGTCAACTGCAAAAGGCAGCTTTACTTGGAGCAGCTTACATCTTGCAATGATACTTCTAACACCATCAGACATCAACATCTGCCTATTCCAGATTCTTGGGAAGGACTCAATAAGTTGATAAAAATGCCAAATACAGTCTGAACATCTGGCTGACTACACAGTGAATCATAATAAAATCAACCACCAGGTACTATGTAATTTCTACAACATTTAGAAAATTATCAATTGCAGTTATTAAACTTTAAGCCATAGATATTCAATAGGAGCTTTAAGAAACACTTGGCTTGAAAGAAGATATTTAAAAAAAACCATCATGAAATTCAGTGCAAGAAATACTAAGGTATCCAGTAAACAGTCACCACACTGCATTTGAAAAAATATCTTCTATGCGATTGATTTCTTGCATGAATAGCAATTTCTTTGGGACAAGACTCTCAAGAAATTTGGCGTTATTACTTTTAAGTGTGAAAATTAGTCAGAGGAAAATATTAAATACGTTGTTCATGATCAAGGAAAGATAGAGACAGTGAAGCCTCTATCTCAGTGAAGAAAGAGGTCCAAAAATATGAATGTTTATTTAAATGTAAATAGGGCTTGCTTTTGATGTACAACTGTCCTTGAAATTCTTTTGCCGGGACTTCTTAATTCTTCTATAGAAAGTTTCTACAGAAAATGTCAGACATTTGGGGCCTATTTAACAGATTACAAGCCAGCCTTCATGGGAGCAGCCTGAGAGTAAGGCAAAACATATTGCACTTGCCATGCAAATCTCAGCATTAAACCACAGTTTCCCCACATTTCTAGCATTCAACTTGGCACATTTAGGCATTGAGGACTCCAATTTCCATCAGTCCCAGCCAGCCTAGTTCAGTGACAAGGAATGTTGTGGTCCAAAGGACATGGAGAACCCCAGGTTGTTTGCCTTTGATCTAATAGGTATTTCACTCTATTTCACATTACAGTAGAAGGACTTTTCATATCACTATTAAAATTATTCCCTTCCCTACCCCCTCTTTCCCTGTTCATTTCCTGATTTGATTTACAACAGGAACTAGAAGGAAAGTCAGGGTGTTTTAACCTTTAGTAAGGTCTGTAGTCTCAATCTAAATCAGTTTCTGTATGTGTTGAACTGACATTTTCTAAAATGTCAGCATGTATATTGAAAGTCCAATTTATTCAGAACAGCAAGGAGAAAAAAATGAATACACTTTTCATTAAATATTACATCTCAATTATACTGAACTTATTCTAGAATAAAAAGGGAGAGAAGTACATGTGAGATGGAAAATATATGCAGCATCCTGTTAGATTTTTAAATGTTTTAAAATTTAATTTTAAAAACTGCTACTTCCCAAACCAATGAAGAACCAGTATGCATTCCCAATATTGCTTCAAATGAAGTCATTTGTCAACATGTTTTATTTATATCTTTATGCCAAATCTCAGGTCACTGAAGGAATCGATCACCAAGATGAAACTCCTAAATCAACATTCCAGCCTCCAGAACCTGATCTTTCACCTCGGGCTGCCAATATACTAGAAAACGTAAAGAAAGCTCTTTGGCTATCTGCATACAAGCGAGACTACACAGGTATACATTTTTATCAAACTAAAGTATTATAGTTCAAATCACAAACACTTTCAGATAATCATTTGGTTCTTTTTATCTTCCTAAAAAAATCCAGAGGATTTTTTAAAAAATGTAGACGAACAAAATATTATTTGTTTAAAAGGAATAAAAATTATAAAATAATATTTTAATTACTTTTTTTTTTTAGGTAGAGGGCGTATGAACCCATTGCAGCTAGATGACTATGATGCCAAGCTTATTGGCAGAACAACAGGAGAACTGGGCAAAAGTATGGATCTTGTAAGTACAGGAAGTGATATCATGGATCTGGATTTAGTCTCTTGTCATGGCAACAATCACACATTATCTTTGGAATAGCCGATCTTCTTTGCAGGGTACAAGGATTACTTGAACAGTCCACCACAAACACCTAATGGACTGGTTGGATTTCAGAGGGAACTTGGGGTTGTTTTTAAAGTACTGTTGCAAGAATGGGTTAAGGTAAAGGTTCTCCCGCACATGTGTGCTAGTCGTTCCAGCTCTAGGGGCAGTGCTCATCTCCATTTCTAAGCTGAAGAGCCAGCACTGTCCAAAGATGTCTCTGTGGTCATGTGCCCAGCATGACTCAACGCCGAAGGCGCAAAGAGTTCTGTTACGTTTCCACCAAAGTGGTCCCTATTTTTCTACTTGCATTTTTACATGCTTTCGAACTGCTAGGTTGGCAGAAGCTGGGACAAGTAATGGGAACTCAATCCATTATATGGCACTAGGGATTCGAACCTCTGAACTGCTGACCTTCTGATCGACAAGCTCAGCATCTTGGCCACTGAGCCACTGCATCCCTAATAAGGGCTTAATATGAGTTGCTAGGAGGGTCTTTGTATCAATCCATCTTGTCTGCCCATTGTACTTTTTCCTGAATCAGCCTTTAATACAGTTCCTCATGTTGTGGTGACCCCCAACCATAAAATTATTTTCGTTGCTATTTCATAAGTGTAATTTTGCTACTGTTATGAATTGTAATGTAAATATCTGATATGCAGCATTTATTTTCATTATTACAAATTAAACATAATTAAAGCATAGTGATTAATCTGCCAATCTTGGTTTGGTAGAAGATCAGCCAAGCTGGATTTTCCAGGATAAAACGACCTCCCTGCCTGCCTCCAGCAGCAGTTCATGGTTTAAATGAGTTTCACTTTATTAAGTTTACTTTTTTTACATTCCGTTCCACCCACTCACCCAGTTTTCTTTTTCTTTTTCTTTTTCTTTTTCTTTCTTTCTTTCTTTCTTTCTTTCTTTCTTTCTTTCTTTCTTTCTCACTTTCTTACTTTTTCTTTCTTTCCTTCCGTGCCTCCCTCCATTCCCTTCCTCTTTCTTTCTTTCTTTCTTTCTTTCTTTCTTTCTTTCTTTCTTCCTTTCTTCCTTTCTTCCTTTCTTCCTTTCTTCCTTTCTTTCGAATTGTTACAACCAGGCATAGGAATACGTAGCGGTTAATTGGTGTGAGCAATTGATTAAACACAGATTAAGAAGTTGTCCTTTAAATGGGATTTTAAACGGGGGCTTAAACTACATCGAACTGTGCTTCCATCCCGAGTGGAATTCTTTGGGATGGAAGGAATGGGTGGGCGGGGTCTGTCCTCCCCTCCAACCTCTCCTGCCAGCCTTCCTGGGGGCCAAAAATCCTCCTAGTTCAGTTTAGCCTGCAGGACAGGACCAGCAGTGAGGGCAGCGAAGGCAGTGTGCAGGCCCAAAGTGGCTTGAATCCTGGCGTGCGCCTGCCTGGGTGAGAGCCTGTCCTGCCGGCTGAAGGGGTGGCCCAACTGCCTCGCCGGTCTTCTGCTCTCTGGCCGCCTTCGAGCCCCTGTGCAGGTGGCTGGGCTGAAGTGGCACTGCCAACAGCGCCCACTTTGGACATCCGTTGGAGCCGAGGCTGATCCACCAACCAGAAGAACCCATCTCTCTCCCTCTTCAGTGCCTCGGCCTTTCCCTGGCGTGGAGATCAGGCAAGGCGGCATCTGGGTTGCGCCTGGAGTTGGCTGCTTTGCCACCCAGTGCTCTTCATGCACCTGCCACTTCAGGATGTGCTCCTGAGCATGAGTGACGCCAGTGGAGGTGGATGGTCTTAGACAACCCCTATGAAAGGGTCTTTCGACCCCCAAAGGAATCGCGACCCACAGGTTGAGAACCACTGCTCTATTTGGAGCTATCCTTGAAGAGCATTCAACATCACTGCTTTGCCATCAAAGGAAGTACCACCCAACAGATTTCCACATGCAATTCAAGATAATATCATCTTGAACTGCATGTAGAAATCTATTGGGAGGTAGTTCCTTTGATGGCAAAGCAGTATTGTTATGTGGGCATATCATGATTGACATAGGTAATCTTTGTATTGCCAGACCACTTATTTTGCCATGTTCATGGCAAAATGAACATGCTCTGGGTCCTTCTATTAAACGCTGTCATCTAAAGAGGACTCAAAAAAATCTGTCTTCTTTATTGTGGCATCTGTCCAAGTTTGGATGACTGTGACCCTAGTAATCTTCCGAAGCCCTTGAAGACCTGGTTTTCTCCTCAAGCGCTGGTGCCAGGATGCTAGTTCAGGCTTATTGCAGTGAACTATAACTTATTACAACTCTCAGTTGCATTGTATTATTGATTTATTTTATATTGTGTTCCTTTATGTTTTATGTATTGCTAACCACTAAGAATTACTAGACTGAGATGGAAGCTCATATGAAATAAATATATAGGGTCTATTTGGTTCCAAAAAAATAATATTCAGATATGCAGCATTGTATATATAAGTCCTGGCAATCCGTTCTATTTCATTTGTTCTTCAGAAAGAATCTCTTCATTCAGATATGTCTCAAGTAAGGCCGTTGGAAGGACGAATTGCCCGTGTCCTTCAACGCAGGAAGTCACATCATCAACATCCACATGCTACAGAGAACTATGAGTCACCACTTCATTCAAGAGACCATTGCAGCATAAACTGGCATTCAGAGGGAATGCACAATAGTGGGAAAGCACCCCTGAGTCCCCCCAAATTAAGTCAAAGGGACAATTACCTGCTCAACAATTGGATTCAGTCTGAAACAGCTTGCCAGGAAGAAAACAGTCAAGATAAGAAACTGCTCTCGAACAGATTTCGGAAAATTACCGATACCTGGAAAACAGATCAATTGTACCATAGGCAAATTACAGTATCACCTGAACCAGATCCAATTCTAAAGCCTGCTGAATCCGTTTACTATGAAGATTTGCAACCCTCTCATTTAAACAGATATATTGTGTGGCATAATCCTGCCATTCTCAGTAAGCCAGCCACAATCTCAACACAACTGAAGTGTGAAAGGTGTAGTAAACCAGATTCCGAATGTGCTTCTAGTGTCGGAGAGATTATAACAAGCTGCAATCCATCCTCAGACTGGATGCCTAATTGTGGAATGGTTCGACCTCAGACAAAATTACTTGATATCCAGGATTCTTTTACAAAGGGAGAAGCCATCAAGTACTTGAACGATCTTACAAGGCGGGGACTAAGAGACCTGAGGGATCATGACAGGTATGGCAGAAAGCATAAATTCCAGGGCATCCATGCTTTCTTTTTGTAATAATTCATCTTCAAAAACAGCAGAACTTATAAACACCTCAGCCACAGACTCCACTACTGAATTGGTCTTTTTATTTTTTTGTATTTTTCTCTCTTAGTTATTGTTATGAAATTGTTTCAATATCCTCTAATGTAGGGATGGTTTAGAATACACTGGCAGGCCTCTGTGGTGTGCAGTAGTCTGCCAAAATTGCATATTCCCAATACTTTATAAACTACAAGTAAAGAAATTGCTGTGCTTAACTGTTTGTGTCTTTCACCCTCAGTGTTCCTATTCTGTAAAATAGGAATATCACTTAGCTGTCTTTAACCATGCTATCCACTTTTCAAATATTGCATCAGAATCATTGTTCTATAATAGTAATATTTCTAAAATAGATCATCATCTAGATCAGTGGTTCTCAACCTTCCCAGTACCGCAACCCTTTAATACAGTTCCTCATGTTGTGGTGACCCCCAACCATAAAATTATTTTCGTTGCTACTTCACAACTGTAATTTTGCTACTGTTACGAATCATAATGTAAATATCTGATATGCAGGATGTATTTTCATTATTACAAATTGAACATAATTAAAGCATAGTGATTAATCACAAAAACAATATGCAATTATATATTGTGAAATATTTATCACTTTTATTTCTGTGGGTAGTTGTCGTAGGGTCCCCAGAACACTTCTTTGCCCAGGGGGCCCATAATACTGTTAAATTGGCCCTGTGCATGCCAGCTATGGACTTGGGCCATAGAGGATGCCAAGAATGTGTGGTGGAGGCTGAGGGCACAAGTTCCCATTCCTGGCACTGCCATCTCTCTGATTCACTAGCACACCCAGCATATCCGTAAGGGAGAGAAATTGAAACCCCCCCTTAGCCCTGCCAGGAACAGGCCTGAGCCCCACAGGAAGAAGAAGCACATACCGGTACAGTGCCAGGTGTCCGATCTCTTTCCAGGCAAGCGTTGGCACAGCAGTGAGACATGCCAAGGTGAGGACCCACCCTTCCCACTGGACATCCCACACCAGAGAAAGTGCCTCCTTGCCTTGCTCTCTGCCCCCTGGATTGGGTGGGACTGGACTAGAAGACCTTTCCTGGAGAGAAGGAGCCAGATGCAGCACACAACAAGGAGTCTTGGGGTTTTGTGTGTGTGTGTGTGTGTGTGTGCGTGTGCGCGCGCAAAGCTTGGACACTTGAGCCTCTTGGCTGGAGAACTGGTTGGAGGAGGCGCCTGATGTCCAGCTGTAGCCTTTTCTGGCCTTTCTCCTTAGCCCAAAAGAAAAACGGTGGGAGGGAGCCTTTGGGCCAGAAGGAGGCCAGGAAGTCACATCTCCCATCAGAGACCCCTGAATACATCTTGTGAGGTCGTCTTTTGGATCAATCTGTTGCAGTTTGGACCCACAGCAGGGTCCTCTGGTACTTGCTTGTCCTCCTGAGCTGCTGCCAACATGACCAGCCTGGCGGCAGGCCAGAGAGCCATAGTGGCCGAGGTGTAGCTAGAAACCAGTGGTTGTGGGTTGAAGCCTCCTTAGGAGCCTGGGGGGCTTTGGGACAGACCCACCTCACGGAATCATTGGGATGGGGGAAAAGGAAGAGGTGGGAGTGTTAGGCATCTACATCCCCTTAAGTTGATCAGCAGGAAAGGCAAGGTAAAAATCAAATCCATTTGCTACCATTTACTTTGAAATAAATGCACAAAATTTCCTTCTTCTTGGCTCTCCTCTTCTGCCCTTTCCAGTTGGGGTGAGGGGCTCCCCAAGCAGGCTCGCAAGAGGCAGTTCTGCCCCCCCCGCAAGTTCTGCCCACCTAAACATGATGAGCCATGTTCCCTGATTCCCTTCCCACTCCAAATAGTACTTCTTGGGACAACAACGCCTCCATAGTGCAAGAATTTCCCCTTCTAGCTTCCTTTCAGGAGCACCAATGCCGAATTTCTTTCCACCCCATTTCCTTGGCAGAATCCCCTGTGCGGCAGACGGTGGCAGCACGGAGCTTGGAGTGTTCGCTCTGTGCTGAGCCCCGAACATGGGATCTGTCTCCCACTTCCAGCTCCTTCCTCTCGGCTGCACCTCCTCCTTCCCATCAACACTGGCAACTGCGCCTGCAGCTCCGCCAGCTTTCCCACAAGTGAGAGGCTACGAACCAGAGCAGGGAGGCCGGTGTCTGGCGGCAATCCTTTGGCCATGCCCAAGGAGGCAGCAATGGCAGAGGAGACACCAGTGACGTGCGGTGAGGTTTATGGCTGGTGAGGCAAGCGGGCAAAAGCCGCCCTGCCACCCCGGCGCTGTGTCCGACATAGAGGCGGGATGCCATGTCCGACATAGAGGCGTCCCGCCTCTATGTCAGACATAGCCCCGGGACGGCTGGGTGGCTTTTGCCTGCTTTCAAGAGGCAAAAGCTGCCCTGCCGCTAACTTTACTCCAGTCATTAATACGTTGATTGTGGTAAAACATTCGATTGCTGTTATTTTTACCATGGGTTAATGTTAACAGAAGTATCATCAGCTAAATAAGAAATGTGATCTATATGTAGAAGAATCTGTTCCAAAATACTTGAAGGAACTTCAACTGTTTGCTTAAATAAATTAACAAATAATCATGTCTTCTTTGTGGGATATTGGAAAGATTCCTGACAGCAAGTTAATGTGTCTTAAAACTTCATGGCGACTTCCTCTTTTCCATATATCGTAGTGAAATAATCTTTCATTTGCCTAGGGCTGAATAAGATGTATGAACATGTACTAAGGCAAAGGGGCTTCATTTTGTTATAAAGTATAAAACAAGGGACATATTGGTTTGGCTCAATCAACTATTCTATTATTTGTTTTTGGCTTAACCTATTGTAAGAACACAGCAATTGTGATCTATAAATCCATAGTTTAGAACTGATCATGATGTGTAAACAAGATGTGTTACATTAGTATATTAGGCTAAGTAACTTCACATATTTTCCATTTTTTTTATTCAAATACAAACTCACAGAAAATAACCAAGAACAGAACAAAACTAAACAGGACAAAATTATTTGGGGGAGGGGGATGATTTTGTTCCTTGATTTGCAGATATGCCATCTTAGCAAAACGTTTCAGAATCCAATCCTTAAACCTAAACCATAGTTTGTTGGTTGTCTGAAGAAATATCATCTGTTACTGAGATGGATTAGAACTAGTTAAACGCCAAGCCCTCCTTGAAAGGTAGAGAAACCAAGTTTCTTAAACGTTTTGAAGCAAATATCATTTAAAGATCTTACTTAACTCCAAGTGATCTTTTGCATATTGGGGAGGTAAGTAGGCTAAAAACAATTCAGCCTTTTATTTCCTATCAATTCTGGTGCAAGGCAATGGTTTAAACCCCCTCCCCACACACACACCAATAGCGCGGAGGCTGAGGAAAATGAGAGCAGAGAATCGAGCTGTTCATTTTTCCACAACCTGGCGGGGCAGAGGAAATGAAACGAGGCGACCTCAGGTGACAGTCCTTTGGAGGCGTCGCTTCTTGGGCCGAGCCCAGGTCCGTATGGTACAAAGCCCATGGTAATGTGGTTGCCACCACAGCGCCAGCTGTCTGGTAATCGGGTCCTGCCCCTTTAAGCCGCCGGAGGGTGGGACAGAGGTGAAGAAATCCTTTCTACCCCAAACCTCTGGCTGGTTCCTCCGGCGCTCCCGCTGGTCGCTGGGTCCTGGAGCCATCGCCCTTTCCTTTTCCTCCTTTCGTGTGCTTACTCCCCATCCCATGTGGGTGGCAGCTGGAGTGCAAATCCGGGCAGCTGGCTCTGGCTTTCCCTTCCCCGAGCATGTCTAGTTGCTGCTGGCGCCGCTTTTGGTGAATCCGGCTGGGCAGCGGGACTCCTGCCATCGCTGCTATTGCTGCTGCTGCTGCTGCTGCTGCTGCTGCTGCTGCTGCTGCTGCTGCTGCTGCTGCTGCTATTGCTGCTGCCAGCACCACCACTACCAGAGAGCTCGTCATTCTGAACCATGCTGATGAGTATGGCCGGGCTTGGAGCGGCGGCATGCACTTTAAAATGCCAGTATGCCTCCCGGCCATAAATCAGGACATGTTTCACTCTAGGGCGGGCTGAAGCAGCATACACTTTAAAGTGCCGTCGTGCCTTCTGGGCCGGCCATTCAGCGGGACCTGCTGAATGGCTGGAAGTCACACCAGCACTTTAAAGTGCATGCCGCCTCGCCCCGCCATAGAGCGAAACATGTCCTGCTTTATGGCCGGGAGTGGGAGGCATGCTGGCACTTTAAAGTGCATGCCGCCACCCCGTCATACAATGGGACCCGCTGTATGGCCGGAAGCCGCCATGTCCTGCTCTATGGCGAGGTGTAGAAATAATAATAAAAAAGTGCCAGCCCGTGCACCAGCAGAGGCAGGTAACACACACACACACACACACACACACACACACACATTACTTATAATAAAACAAATTACAATTACTTACAAATAATATTGAATTCCTCCCCCCTACCCCCTCCCTCCGACCGACATACCTTCCAGCTGTGTCAACTCTCCTCTTGTCCGCCACAATGAAAATGTAAACAGAAAAAGGCAAGAGCTGCTCTAGGCTAGCCAGGCTGGGATAGTTGCTGCTAGAGTCACCACGTGGATGACTCTGCTTAACTGTTTTTAAAAGCCTCTAAACAAAGTGCCCTCTGCAGGAGGAGGCGGGAGAATCACGTGCCTCCTTTGTATAAGGAATTTTTTGCCTTTTAACCCTTGCTTAACTCTGAGCAAGGGTTAAAAGGGGAAAAATTCCTTATGCAAAGGAGGCCCGTAGTTCTCTCGCTTCCCCCTGCAGTTAGCACTAAGCAGACTCAGAGTCATCCACTGTGACTCTGGAGTCTGGCAGCAACTACCTTAGTCTTTTTCCTTTTAATGTTTCTTTTCATGACACTGGTGAGGCCCCGCCTCCCCTGACTGCACGCACCTGGGAGACACCAAGCTGGCACGGACCTAGAAATCTCTCCACGTGGGCCTGAAGGGTGGAGACAAGGCGGGGCTGGAGGGTTGTGAGAAAAGCCGCGCTAAGAGCCAGGCCTGATTTCTTGGTTCTGAGGAGTCTGGAAAGCTGAGGCTTTCCGTAAGCCGGGGGTTGTTCTTGGTGGGCAGTCGAGGGATGCAGAGGAAGGTCCATGATATTGCTGAAGCCGCAATTACCGCCTGGGGTTGAGACAAGGGTTCGCTTAGCGGTGTCTTGGTTCCTAAGACCATCAAAAATATGTGTTCATATTGTGTTCATAGCAGAAAAGTTGAGTTACTTGAGAAGTAACAAGGTTGATACTATATGGTACAAAGCTATTACAGAATTTAATTGTTCTGCTTCGGATACCACAAAGCTTCCTCCCAGGTCATGAAAACTGCTCATGGAGAGGATGTGTGGCGTGCCTGGTCAAGCATTGTCTATGTTATGTCCTGGCTAGAAAGAAATGAGCTTCCAATAATCTTCTTTGCCGTCTTTACCACTCTGCACAGCCTTCCTATCCAAAATAGTAATAATTCCAAACCACACAGTAATACAATGACAGGATCCTTTTAATCATCCCTCTATAGAAAGTGGTAATGATAGGGGAATGAAGATGTGCTCTTCTCCTATGATGCAGAAAATGCAAGTGCTGTTGTGGCCACTTCACTAGTGTCTCACTACTGAACGACCACGTTAACCTGCTCGTCAGCTGCATACCCAGAAACTTGATACTATCAACCACTTCCACAGTTGATTTGTTAATATACAGAGGTGTATGGCTGTGCCTGCTTTTTCTGAAATCGACAATGATCTCTTTTGTTTTCCTATATTTAAAACTACACTCTTTTTATTACACCAGTTCATCAAATTCTCAATCTTCTCATGGTAATCACACACATTCATTCTCTCTCTCTCTCTTTGTTTCCCTCCCTCTGTGTGTATGTGTGTGTGTGTGTGTTTGTGAACATATACAGTATACACACATACGGAAGTAAAGCTTACTCATTGGTTAGAAAATACATTTATTTCAATAAATGTTTAAATAAAGGCTTTCCATATTTTTATGGATAACTGGATGTTGCATCATTCTCTATTGTTTTTATCCTTTCATCTCATTCCATCTCAAATAACTGCTTTGCAATTATATGGAAAAATGAATGGAAGTTTTGTAGCTTGTTTACTGGTAATTATATTTATTTTTCACAATCAAGTGACTCTTGGTGGCTATACAGATAGTTCTCACTTAACATAAATGAGACTGGAACTTCCATTACTAAGTGACACAGTCATAAAGAGTGATGTCATGTGACTATACTGCTAAGCAACAGAAATTCCAGTATTATTGCCATTGTTAAATGAATCACTGCAGGTCATTAAACAGGATATCATATATGCATCATTTGTAACCGCCTGCTGGCTTCGCCATTGACTTTGCTTGTAGAAATTCAGCAAAGGAGATTGCAAATGACAATCAAATGATGGCACGTTCCTATAAAAGCATAATGGTGAACCTAGCACCATGTATCAGGATTGCAACGTGATTATAGGAACGCTGCGACCAATGTAAATCCGAAGGTTAGTTGTAACTTGTACTCATTTAGCACCATTGTAAGTCTGAACAGTTGTTGGAAGTGATCATTAAGCAAACCTGTATGCTGTTTGTGGTGTTTTACATTAACTGTGATGGTGACACACTTGGCTAGGACTTGTCCACTCTTATTGGTTACTGTAGATATGTCCAGTCCCTTCAAATCGTTGCAAACTTTCCCACTGCCCCTTTTCACATGGGCAATAGCAGTAGACTTATATACCGCTTCATAGGGCTTTCAGCCCTCTCTAAGCGGTTTACAGAGAGTCAGCATATTGCCCCCAACAATCTGGGTCCTCATTTTACCCACCTCGGAAGGATGGAAGGCTGAGTCAACCCTGAGCCGGTGGGATTTGAACCGCTGAACTGCTGATCTAGCAGTAGCCTGCAGTGCTGCATTTAACCACTGCGCCACCTTGGGCAGGATCAGGATGGAGGATCTCTGGGGTGGAGTGGGAATACTGGATCTCCAGATGTAACAGAAGAGACAGAAAGTCTGCTGAGTCAAGCTCAACTTTTATAGCATCACAGTATGTAACAATATTCACACTGTTTTCTTGGTTGTCACTGCTTCCTACCAGGATGTTTTCCTGACTGTCTGCTTTGCTCTGTACCATTGGTGATCTCCTATCTAAACACGACAGTATTCAATTTTGCTTAGAAGGCATCCTTTAGATTTAAACTATACCCAAGATCTTCTGATAGCTGTTACCAATTTGGACAGAATAAACTAAAACACGATCCACAATCCAGTGTTACAAACATGACGTATCTTTTCAGTACACCGAACTTAATAACTGACTCTGAACGTGCAACTTAAGTTTCTGCAAGAAGTTTTCCTATCTCAGTAGTTTGATGATTGCATCATTTTCCGGCCGCCCACCCGCTACACTATCAGCCTATTTGCCGCCAAAAGAACAGCAAGTCTCTCGCCTTAGGGGCGCAATATCCGTTTGCGTCACTTTTTGCCGGCAAAAGAGCTCATTCACATACGACTCTTGTGTGGGGAGAGGAATCATGAAAGGCACAGCGGCTCCAGATAGTCCTGACCTTGTTACAACGACCTAATACGCATGCGTAGCTTCCTCCCTTCTTACGTCCTTGCCCATTGCGCAAAACCAGACCGTCTTATCAGACATGCCTCGAACTCAACCTACTTTGCTAGTTAATGATAGGCATCAAGGCCGTCCAATAGTCTTGGTTCTGTCTAGCGCCTGATTGGCCGACGTGCACTAGACGAGCAGGGAGCTTGGTTGTAGAGGCACCGGTTACAAAGTCTTGCGTACCGGGTGCCCTTGGGTAGAAACGGTGCGGCTGAGAAAGGGAGATCGGCGCGAGTAGGACGACGACACCGCGGATTTCTTGCACGTAGCCCTCGACTCGGCCTGGTAATTAAAGTGAGACCCTTCCCCCATCCTAAGATTGCGCGTGTGAACGGAGCTTCCCGAAATTGAGGGGAAAGAGGCTTGGTGGGAAAAGCCGGAGCTGCGGATTGGCGGGTCAGGGACAGAGAGAGGGCTCGCGAGGTCAAGAGCAGCAGGGTCGCGGGCGACGCTTGCGCAGATCCTCGAGAGAGCGAGCTCGTGGCCCCACGTGGCTGTGGAATGAACCCCCCCACACACACACACAAATGATGGGGGGGGGACCGTTGTGGTACAATACCCCTGAAAAGCGACAGAGGGAGGAAGCTGGGTCCATTATCAAGTCTGTTTGTTGGGGGGGGAGTGTTTCCTCCCTACTGGGATTACCAAAAGAGCCAGGCCTTCCTTCCGAAAGAGACGAAGCGGGCTCTCCCACGCCGCCTCTTGCGGCATCTGGCCTTATATGGGACAAAGGAAGGATGTCAGGGCGGCGGCTCAACGCGGCTTTAACCTGATTAAAATTTTTTAAAAGCACCGCTTTTAACACGTCCCCAATGGATGCACTTCATTCCATCGAGGCGAGTGGTCAGAGGGCCTTTAAGGCAAAGGGAGCCTTAAGTCATCTCTGCCGCCTTTTAACCGTTGCCTCGTCGTTTGGGACTTGGTTAAAGGAGAGAGGGAAGCTCGATTCACTTGGAAATATTCACAACGGAAGGACGGAGTAAGCAGATTTAACCTTGGCTGCTTCCTGGTAGCAGAAAGTAATGGGTTCTGTGTCGATTAGAGGTCATAGTCAGGGTCATTGAATAATTTATTGAATTGAATCGGGAATTTTGCCAGATGGTACTATGCAAGGGCCTCGTTTTTATGTCAAATCAATTAGTGTGCTTAATTCTGCTCACTTGCAGTAATAATTTTCAGTGAAAGTGCATATTAATACATCATAAAAAATTTCTAAAAGCACAATTTCAGCATTAGAGTTATTGATTGTTTAATTATTCCAATTATGTTATTTTGAGTGTGATGACAGTATGCTGTTAGATTGTTATCACATCCAAAGGTTATATTTAGAATTGGGGTCTAGGACTAGGCCGAAAAAGAAAATTGACCCTAATCATAATAATTCAGAATATTTTTTCTAAACTTCATTACAATCTCCATGCAATTGACAACATGCAGTATGAAATACTTTTAATACATTTATTGTACTAAAGCATGTCATCCATTATGAAAGTATACATTTTGGCAGTTCATTTCTAGTTTTGGTGTTTGTGCTTCAACATATGTTTCAGAATGCTTTGTATTTTGCAATTTCTATCCCTTTTTGCATACTTTTTTAATTAACCCTGCTGATGTGTATATCTTTTCAGCATTTACAATGGGAGACGTTGAAAAGGGCAGGAAGATCTTTTCTACGAAATGTGGAACTTGCCATACTGTGGAAGCAGGAGGCAAACACAAGACTGGTCCCAATCTACATGGTTTGTTTGGCCGAAAGACTGGTCAAGCTGTTGGTTACTCCTACACAGAAGCCAACAAAAACAAAGGTAAAATGGAAGTGTCATATTTACCTTACAAAGCAAAAGCAATAGTAATGGGAAGGGGATGACATATTACCGAAGGATTATTGTATGTTTAAAAACATCCCAACAAAATGGATTCTTGCTCCAATGGATTTTAGTATATGTTAGATATCACCTTCAGATTTAATATATTTTTTAGAATGTAATGAATCCTAATTCTTGTCCCTTAGATGTCCCACTTTCATATTTCCTTAACAACTGAGAAGTCCTCTTTTGTGGCAATTACATAATCTGATCCTTCTAAATTACAGATTTAGACTTCTATTAGTTCAAGATGCAACCCAAATCACTGTATTTTATCATAGGTGGATGACAAAAAACTACTTTTTAAATAAGATAATTGTTAGTGCAGGAGCATAATATAAGTAGCTGGTGGAATTTTACTAGGAAAATAATTTTTAGCAGAATTATAATAAAATCCCATTGTAAAGTTTTAGAACCTTTAGCTTCACTCAGAATGATAAATAAATATTCTAAATTATCCCTATCTTCAAAAGGGCATAAAACACAAGGAAAAGGGATTGTGAGAAGATTTTTTAAAGCAAATTGTAATCAATCTTAAATTATTAGTTCTAATTATAATTTGTTGCATACTGTGAGGCAGTTTATTTTCTTCATTGGTTTTACTTGCTATGGCACAATGTGAATTTTATGTAAACCAACATATTACATCTGCATTGATGGTTAAAAAACACTAAATATTTCTTCAGAGTTTACGTATGCTTAGACTTCCTTACTGCATTCATTTGAACTACAGTAACAATACCCAATGACTGGTCTAATGTTTCAGCATATCTGTCAGTCTTCTAAAATAATCCTGAAATAATCTTAATTTCTTTTCTAACTCTTAAATCTCTTTCTAGTGTATTTTGCAAGGAATTAAATTGATGGGAAACAGGCAGTTCTGTGTTCTTCTCTATCTCTTTAAACTACTTTCGTGTTCTGTATCTGTTCCAGATTTTAAGGTCAAATATTTGGGCGGTAAAAAGCCAGCAGCCCACCTAATAATTTCCTAAGGATTGATTTAGATTTAATTTAAATTATGTGGATCTTTTTGTTCCTTTTCTTCTTTATTTTAATAATTATTATGTATAACTTTTAATGTGTCCTTCTTGTTTTTTATTAGATTCCTATCTTCACTTTATTTTGTAGAACCAAAGGCACAATATGTAATGTCTCCTATTTTCCTCAAAGCAACCCTATGAGAAAATTGGACTAAGATAATGAGATTGGTCAATGTCTCTCAGCCAGGTTCAAAGTATAGGACATTCAGGATCTTCTGAGTTTTAGTTCAGTGCCTCAGCCACTATATTGAATTGTTTTTATTCATCTATAAAAACATTTAAAAATATGGACGCCTTAGAAAAAGAATAATACCGAGATTCTGATACACAGTATAAATTATTTTGAATTTAATTCTACAATGTTCTTGTAATAATGTTCTCTCATAGGTATAATCTGGGGAGAAGAGACATTGATGGAGTACCTGGAAAATCCGAAGAAGTATATTCCAGGAACTAAGATGGTCTTTACTGGCCTTAAGAGTAAGAAAGAGAGGACAGATCTAATAGCGTATCTTAAGGATGCCACTGCTAAATAATGGCTGTGTATTGCCTTATTTATTTTATCAAACAGAAACATTCTCTGTGTTGAGATTAGATCTTAAACTTTCTATTTTTACATACATTGTATCTAACACTTAAAAATATTACTCATCAACCAGAGAACTTTGATCATGGATGGTTAAAAATACATATTTGTTGTCATAATTTATAGAATTGTGCAATCAGGTTTGAAGGAATATTGTCAGGAAAACTACATTGCAACCTGAATCATGTAATTAAAATCCTATCAATGTCTTTGTTTGGTTTGGTTTTGATTATTTTTTATAAATGAATTACTGTTTTTGAAGAAAAAGGTTTTGAAGGAATGCTCATCTTAAAACATTCATGTAGCTTCTGAGGTCTTCTCTGATAACTTGTCTAGAAAAGTTTCTGTGCGTCCTTCTGGCCACAGGGGAGAAAGGGAACAGGGAGATTCAAAGCAATGTTAAGCGGTAGAAAGATGCAAGTCATGTTATCACTGAGTCTCAGTGAGGTGACCTCTATGAAACAATGCACCTCACTTTTAAAGTAGAACTACTTATAAGAGCCTGACTTATATAGACAAAGATGACTCATCATTTGTAGAAACTAAAAGCAACCGCAGAATATCCAGATGCCTCTAAGCAGTGGGCCAACTAAACTAGCATATATCATTTTTGTATTTCAATTATTTTTATGGAAAACTTTACAAGTGCATGTTCATGCACACATACTCATCTTTGATATTGCTTCCCACGTTTCTTGGTGGTTTTCAACTCAGATGTTACCCCAGCCTAACATCAGTTAAGTTTTTCTACAGGAATCTTTTAGGGGGAAGGGGATAATGATTTACCTTTTAGGTAGTCAGACAATAGCATAATGAATGGGAAAGAAAGAAGGGTCATCTTTTTCTTTTGTCTTGGCTAAATGGTTTGTTGCTAGCCAGAATATTAACCACCACATAATACATTCCTGTGTGCATACTTTGAATTTATATATGTGGCCTTACAGGTGTGCACTTATTTAATCTAGGTAGGTCAGGAATTAGGGCACCTTAATATACTTACTATCCAGTGTGAAGGTAAGTGGACTATTTCACTGGAACTGAGGAAATGTAGGAATGGGATGGTGAATAAATCCCGCTGCAACTCAGATATGCAAAAAATATATATATAGATAATTCCATTTGGGATTTTCTTCCGGTATGAGTTTCATCCATTCTTTATTCAGAGACAAAAAGGACTGCCAACATATGAATTGCATGGACTTTCTTCCAGTGTGAGTGCTCACTGAAGGGCCACAAGTTGAACCAAGTGATTCTTATGACTATGACTTCCTTCCACTAAGTGATTGGCTTTGTGTGATTGAGATGATTTAGTGTCTTCACCTGCTGCTACCAGAAATTGGAAGAAACTTCATCATTCTTCCTTAAATGGCAGGTTAGGGAAATCTGGCAAGGGAAGATTCATTTTCAAAGCTGGTGGCACTACCAAGTTACCATCCAAGTGTGAATGATGATATATCATCTGCACAGGATCAAATGGGTTAATGGGCAAGTGATGTTACCAAGCAACTATTATCCTAATCTCCATCTAGGCTTCTGCAAACAGGAATTTTCTCTACTGGAGACAATTGTCAGTGTGGGAATAGTTCCCTTTATGTTTGGTCATAGGATTGGAAAATTCTCAGTTGGGACCCAAGTGTGTAAGCGTTGCATGATTCAAGTGTGAAATCAGGCCACCAAGATTAATTCTCTCACAGCTCAGCTTCTCTTCGGAGTTCAACCAAGGACAAATCCTGCTCAGCATGACTGCTTACACTTTATTCCAAAAATGCAAGTACAGAGAACTATTTCAGCCATGAGTTTTTGCTCCTAGAAGTGATAGCTACCAGCCTTGTCACATTCACCTGGGTGAGTTGCTGTCTTAGAGGCAAGAAGACTTCTATGGGGTAACATTCTGAGAAATTAGATGTTGGGAGAAAGTACTCGACTTGAGATTAATTTCTTTCCTTTACAATTTAGTCAGAATTAGCGCTTGTCTGTTAAGAACACAATTTCTATTGTGTGCTGATAGAATCCTAGTGCCAGCCCCCTTCAAACCAAAACTATTCCATTCAATTAGAATTCAGTCTGTAAATAATGCAGTTCATGCCAATAAACAACGGCTAGTGGGTTTTCCATGCATTTTGAACTGGTTGGAATAGAGCTTTTTATGCTTTCTAATCTATTGACCCCAGGGGCAATAGATGTGCAGATAGTTGAGGGATTTTGTACTTTCATTTTCTTGTCTAAAAATCTTTCCATATCTCTGCATAGCATGTTTCCCATTGGCTAGATTTATACTCACAAGGCCATCTTACGCAAAAAAAAACCCTGCCCTGTGTAATTCAGGTGACCCATCTGACAAATCTGCTCCACGATGGAGGACAGTGCATTGCAGCACCTTAGTTATAGGCAGACTTGAATAACAGGCTTTCCTATCACTTTTACTTCCTAAATAAAATTTAGCTTTATTGTATTTTCTTCTCTACAACTGACAGACCCATGGTTTTTACAAATTTGTATTCATAATAATGTTTCTCTCCACTCTTTCTACTGTAGAAAACTATCTGCTCTCCAACATAGCACATAATCTGCAGTTTATGAGAACTGCGTGAAGCCAGTTCTCATCCAAGCTTTTTCCCACTACATTGATTTGATTTGCCATATGAGTCACACTCAGCTCTTTGGCATGAAGCAGAAGCCATTATGCCTGGGTTCTGCATATGGGAAGTGCTGAGGAATTCCAAACATATCCTCATTCTGATTCCATCAATATGCAGTTCATTTTGACTAGACCTAAAATTTAATGAAAAGTAAATTTATTTTTTATTTATTTATCCTGTCTGTATTATTTTTTTATAAATAAGGTGGCAAAATTAGCTAACATTCCTTCTATTTTCCAGTATATAATTGCATTTTGGTGAAATAATTCAGTCTCTGAGCCATTTACATGAAAATAATGCACAGGTTGATATTCTCAGTTTTAGTGTCTCAAAAACTGTCTCAAGCTCACTTATGCTATTTTTGTTAATATTGATAAATTAGGCCTTAAGCCAAAGCCTTGAACACTGATTCTCCAACCTCATTAGCCAGAACTAGCCTGACTTTTTGATTACTGAAGTTGTACAAAACCCCAAAATGTATAATGGAACTTGTGAAGCATTCCAACGTGCTCTGTTCCCTCTTTAGATCATATAAAGCAAGTCTCAAAATCATATTTCAGTCTGATTGGTTTCTGAAAGTTAATCATCTAATCCAGAACTGGCCCTAGGTGTCTTCAACATTTAGAAGTTGCTGATGAAACATTTCTGTTTTAGAGCTGGAGGATCACCAGGACACAATAGACTGTTTCTAGTTCAGTAGATTTTTTTTATTTTATTTTGGAAGCTGCCAAACTGATTTCAGAATAGCATACAACGGATGAGGTTCAGCATGGTCTGGGTGGAGAATGAAACATTCTGGAATTATCCAGAATATTCCATCCCAAATCAGTTAGTTTTCCATAGCCACATAACTACTAACCACTATAAAACATTAGATTTTATGAGAAAAAAGAACAAAAAGTGGATTAAAAAGTACAATAGAACTACAGATGGACACAGTGTCCAGTAGGGCTTTGCTCAGTTTCAGATGGTGATTTGCAGCTTTTCTTGGACAAGTGACTTAACAACAGTGACTTAATAACACCTGTACTTAACATATTGCGACGTGTGTTCCTTTTTTGTCGTTAACATTTTTATTGAGTTATAAAGTAATGTAAAATACAAAATACAAGGTAAATACAAAAGCAATAAGGAGGAAAAGGGGAAGGAGAGGTAAGGAAAGGTAAGGAAAAAAAAGAAAAAGAAGGATTGACTTCCGACTCTCTTACAGTAAAATAAAGCATTAACATCAAATCACAACTTTTTGCTTTTTCATAGTAATATGAACAAGCCATTTCTATAAAGATCTATCAGTCTAATCAGTAAAACCCAAAGTCAGAGTTTCATTTTTCTCCACATCAAGCATGAAGTTCAGAAGCTGTCTCCACGTGGAAACAAAAGTACTTGGGCTCTTTTCTTTAATCAAAGTGGTCAATTTTGCCATTTCCGCCAACTGAGGATATTGCAATGTGTTTTCCATGGCTTACCCTGGAAAATAACTCAAAAGTTTACTATTAGTCCAAAATGCAGTCTAGCTACTAATTCTTTATCCCTGTATCTCTAGGGTCATGTTTCTTTATAACAATTACCTTTGGATTAATCTCAAAAAGAATTGTTGAGGATTTTTACTCCATGGAAAGTGAAAGCAGTGGGCGGCTCCTTACTGTACAACCTCTTGCCTCCTAAATTAAAGGGAGCTCCCATTCTGTCCTAATTCCAAAAAGCACTGTGTGCCAGTAACAGACCTGTCTTCTTGTAATGCTTCTGTATAAGACTTCTTTTTGGAAGTTGGGAAATATATACAGATAGTCCTTGACTTACATGTGATCCCAAAATTTCTGTTGCTAAGCAAGACAGTTGTTAAGTGAGTTTTGACCCATTTTACCATCTTTCTTGCTACTGTTGTTAAGTGAGCCACTGCAGTTAAGTAAGTAAATAGTAAAAGCAATTTACTGTTGTAAATGAATCTGGCTTCCCCATTGGCTTTGCTTGGCAGAAGGTTGCAAAAGGTGATTACACGACCCCAGGACACTGCAACTGTCATAAATTTAAGTCAGTTGCCAAGGATTTGATTTTGATTACATGACCATGGAGATTCTGCAATGGTCACAAGTGTGAAATGCGGTCACAAGTCACTGTTTTTATTGCTGTTGTAACTTCAAATAGTTACTAAATGAACTGTTAAGTCGAGGACTACCTGCATGATGTAAATAAATATTGTTTAATGGAAAAATCAAAATTGAGTCCTACAGTTTATAGGAATAATGTTCTTTAAAAACATTTTTAAAATGATCAAAATAGGCCCATTTCTATGTCTAACTGCAAAAAGTTTTCAAAACTTATTTATTTCTTTTTAAGGAAAACATCTTTTCCTCAATTATCATGGATTATGATTTTGAAAGAAAGGGCTTAATAAATGCATACAATACAGATTGCCCTTGGACCCTTTGATACCTTACAGACACTTCCCTGCTGACAAGATTGGCATAGCACTTTCTGACAATTTTTTTAAAAAAACAACAATATTCACTCCTAGATTGCTTTCTATAAACCCGTGATTGCGAACTATGGCAAGCATGCCAGAAGTGGTACCCAAAACTATCTCTCTGGGCACGTAGAGCTGTCGCCCATTGCTCTTCCGGGTTCCAGCACGCAGGCCAGCTGGTCTTCACGTCTGTGGGAGTGCCAGAAACTGAAAGAGCAGCCACCTGATAGGCATGTGTGCGCCAGAAAGATGATCTTCTGGTTTCTGGCATGCATGAATGCCTGAAAATCAGGTGGCTGGCACACTGGAACCCAGAAGAGCAAGCGCAGCAGAACTGCCAACCAGGATGGATGAGCTGGGGCTTCCCTCCCTCCCCGCCTGAGTAGGCTTCTTGCACAGCTCCAGCCCATGGCACTGATGTGCGTCCGCAGTCTGGAGCCCCTGGCCAGCTTGGGGGCAGAGGGGCAGGGTTTGCTGGCTGGGTGGCCACCCACCCTGCTTCCTGCTACTGTAAAAGGGCGGCAGCAGTTCTCGCGCTGCCACTCCTGGCTGGGATGCTGGAGCAGCCAGGAGGAAAAGGAGGAGGAGCCGCATCGGGGAGTTGAACTGCCCCAGGAGGGCCAGAGGAGAGCACGTCACCAAGAGGTAAGAGGCGCGCTGGCCAGGAAGCAGCCAGGAAGGGGTGGCTGCGCTGGCTTGTTCTTGGTAGCAGGCTGGGTGGGGTGCTTCATCCTGGCCAGAGTTGGGGCAAAGCTCTTCTGCCTGCCGGCCCAACCGAGTCTTGGGAACACTGATGCCCCTTACCTCTGAGGCCATGAAGTGGCATTCCTTTCCCTGTCCAGGGCTGCGGAACTGGGTTGTCGATGGGGATGTCCTGCCATCCTAACTGGAACCAGGGGAGCAGGCAGGGAGGCATGAGGACTCCTGGAAGGGCAGACAGAGCCAGCGCATGTGCATCAGAGAGCTGGTTTTGAACACACATGCGCATGCCAGAAACTGGAAAATCATCTGCTTTTCTGGTTTCCAGTGCGTGGGCGCATGCACATTCCCGTTTCAGCACTTCGTGTGTCTATAGCAGCATTTGCCAACACTGCTATAGATGTAAGGGGACAATAGGCTGTAGTAGACAGCGTATTTTATGTTCAAATGATGAAATTACTCAGTTAAGCCAGAAGAGGGAGCAAAAATATTGAAAAGCTCAGTCCTTCAAAGATAAAGCACATGACTATCTATTTTTCCAGTAATATAGGATATCCAGATAACAAAAAATAACAATACACTATTCCATTTGAGAATTATATTGTAACAGTGGAAACCTAGTTTCATGTTCCATTTTAGAAGCAAAAAAGAAAAAAAAAAGAAATGTACAATATCTGGGTTTATTTTATCCTTGTAAGTCAACTAATGACGGGTTTCTGCTGGAAGATCATGGTTGCTGCTTCTCTTTTGACTTCTGGCATAGAGCCAGACAGAAGAACTGATTACACTTTGCCATTAAATGCAAATTTGCATTGATTAAAATTCAGTGAAATTAAGCAGCTGTTTTAAAGTATTTTTTTTTCCAAATGAGTTTAATGTTCTCTGTTAGTCCCTATTTGCTTTTTTGTTGGTGAGAATATTACTAACAGAACCCAGGGATGTCAAATGACTCAGATGTATAGGAAGATTCAAACATCCATCAAAAAGGTATACTTGACAGAGTTTGTAGAGAGCTTATAAGAATCATCAAAATATGAAAATTGAAAAATGCATCAACAAAGCAGAATATTTGTAGCTCAGGCTTGAAATGGGGGATCCTCTATGTTCTCTCTTGTTTTCTTGCAGATGTTTCATTGCCCAAACCAGATAACATCAAAAATGCCTACAAAAGATTTCTAGCAATATTTACAAATCAACTTCAATTTCACAGTGTTGGCTTATTGGGAAACTATGATGGGAGAAAGACTGACCTTCAATTGCTGTTTGTGGGTTTCTTAGAAGCATCTGCTTCCGTGGCACAACAAAACCGCGGTCCACTAAAGCGCGCCCGATTAAAGCGCGTACCTGACGTCATCAGCAGCACGACAAATACGACCGCGGAGAAAAAAGGCGCTTTAAAAAGCGCTTTTAAAGCAAGCTGATTCACGTTAAGGTAAGGGTTAGGGTTAGGTTAAGGGTTAGGGTTAGGGTTAGGTTTAGGGTTAGGTTAAGGGTTAGCGTTAGGTTTAGGGTTAGGTTAAGGGTTAGGATTAGGTTTAGCATTAGGTTAAGGGTTAGGTTTAGCGTTAGGTTTAGCGTTAGGTTAAGGGTTAGGTTTAGGGTTAGGTTTCGGGGGGTTAGGTTTACGCATTAATTTTAGCTTTACTGCTCACAGCATGCTTTTTTCGTTGCGCTGTGATGACGTCAGGTACGCGGTTTCGTCGAGCGCGCTTTAGTCGACCACGGTTTTGTGGTGGAACCTCTGCTTCACCATTAATTGAAAAGAGATAAATAAATCTAATCCCTTATGGCTCTTGTTTGGGAGGGTCAACAGCAGTTCAAAACATCAAATTCATTAGCTTCAGTAGAACTCTACTATCAAGTTACATCTGAATCCTAAGAATTGAGGCAAAAATGTTTAACATTAATATTTTGATTGCAGTCAAAATATTTTTGTTGGTTTTCAGCTCACTCTACTGTAGGTTAGTGTAACTATTCATGTGGGGTTTAAACATGCTGAACTCCTAGGAAAAAAAACATACATTTTTAAAATCTATTTCCCAAGACAGAGATATTCCTTCTCTTTCTTTCATTAATCCCCAAGTTCTGTGTATACTTTATTGGAAATTCATCTTCCTTTCTTTAATACAAATAATTTTCTACTTACTCAAGCGCAAAATTTCTGTTGCTAAGTGAGACAATTGTTACATGAGTTTGCCCAATTTTATGATGTTTCTTGTCATAGTTATTAAGTCGATCGTTGCAATTGTTAAGCTGCAATGTAATATGGTTACATGAATTTGGCTTTCCCATTGACTTTGCTTGTCAAAAAGTTGCAAAAGGTATCACATAATCTAGGGACATTGCAGCTATCATAAATATGAACCAGTTGAAAAGCATACAAATTTTCATTATGTAGTCATAAGGATGCTGCAACGGTTGTAAGTGTGAAAAATGGTCATAAGTCACTTTTGTCGTTGCCTGTCATTTTAAACAGTCACTAAACAAATGGTTGCACCAGTACACAATCACATTACCCAAAATAACTCATTTTGTTCAATAGGAGTAACTCTTAGGAAACAGATATAAGATTGCACTCTTGGATTTCTGGCACATAAAATAATGGTTTAATGATTCAAGTTTTAAAGGTAATCGATTACAGTGTTTGTGGAGGATGTTTTCTGTAAGCTTATATATGATTTATGTAATATTAAAAACGTAGGGCTATTTTGGAGTTTTGATATACAACGGTACATAAATATTTTAAATTAAATAAATCTCATTCATTCAACTATAGCTTCACTATTTCTAGGTTAATATACTATTCCTTGGATGTCAAGGCGGGAGAATAACTATTTTGCAATTCTTTAGTATAATTTTTGGTCAAATATATAAAGGTCAGAAAAAATACACAGTTGTGTTCATTATTTATGATTTAATATAGTACATACCACAAAAGGCTATTTAATTTTAAAATACTTCAAAATACTGATTGTTAATATTTGAAAACTTCTTTTAATTTCAACAGAAAAAATATATAAATTAAGAATTATGTTTGATTTCTTTGACAATTGAATGACTTCCTTTTTTTTTTTTTTTTTTTACAAAAAGTACAAATCTTGTTATAGATCCTTTCCTTCCAGCTGGTAAGATGTTATGGATGATAGAGTTATTTTTCTATCCAATTCTGTCAACATGCTTTTATGAACTGGCGCCCATTAAATACTGGACTTAATTTGGAATGAATATGCTTGGGGTCATACCGCAGTATACAGATTTTTTAACAGATTGGTATTATTCTGGTTTCCAGGTGGTGTTGTGATGTTAGGTTGTTCATGCCCTCTGTGAAATGTTCATGCCCTCTGTGAAAAGTTGTTTAAGCAGCCCATACCATTCATGTCAGCTGTAGCTTATCTACAGCCAACAGATTAGGTATCAGGAAAGCAAGCTTGGGAATCAACAATATCTTCCCTTTCTGGAATTCTTAGCTTGAGTGACTGCCAGAGTTTGAACTGTAAAGCATAACTTTCAGAACATAAACAAACTTTACTTGGCAGACTCTGGGCTATTTGTGCAATAGTATTTTCAGCTCTGAACATTACTGGTTCCAACTTCTTTCTGAGAAGCACTATGAAACATATTTGAAAAACTAACAAATCATGCTCCCAAAATACAGTTCCAGAATGCTACTCTGTTAAATACATTGGTAGATAAAGCAACAATTTTTAGTTTGATTAATCTTTTGATTTTTTTTAATGAGTGCAGCCATGAAAAACTAGCAAGGCTAAAAGAGTAAAAGTAGATGGGAACAAAATACAAATGTTAGGGATGTATCAATGATTCATTAAACAAATGAATAAGAGGAACATAAGGTTGATTGATGTTCACTAACTGCTACTGGTCAGATAAACCACACAATCCTGGGCAATCTCACTTTTTAATTCAATGTTATTGTATCTAAATATAGATATTTTAAAGAAAAATCATTTTGTAAGCTTTTCCTTAAAAGGGAAACACACGAGGGTTAAAGCTCTTATTTCTTTTGTGGTCAAAATAATGGTATTTTTCTCATTTTGAGGATTATATTTGAGAAATATTCATAATGTCACAGCTTAGTTTCTTCTAATATACAATTAGAAAATACACAATAGTCTATTAAAATTCCCTATGCTCTAATTTTGTTGGAGATAATTAGAAGAATGTTTGCAAAGTATATTTTCTATTAAAACAGAATTGAAAAGGTTCCAATATGAAGGTTTTCTAAGACGTTACAATGATGCCATTCTTTGCTAATTTACCAAGTTGGAAATTCTTATTTGCTATTAAGGATCTTATAAAATGATTTTATCATCAAAGCTCCAGATATTGAAAAGAAATCCATACAAGCAAAAAAAATCTAAAGGAGATGATGATGTATCACTTGCAGAAGAAGTAGAAACCATAAATAGAGGAAGCAATCATTCAAGGATTCCTTAAAAATGTTTTCTGGATCTTTCTTAGAAAGGAACTGTTTACTGCTAACAAAAAGTTACGTAAAACCTGAGATTCTAGTTTACATGCAAGGGCCAGTTTCTCAACAAAGTATAGCAGAAAGGAAGAAATTGCAGACTTCTGACCATCCTTGTACTCCTTGATGTCTCAACAGCCTTCAATGCCATCAAACATAGTTTTGGGCCAGTTACAGAGTCTGGAGCTGGATGGCACAGTCTTGCACTGGTTTGGCTCCTTTCTCCAAGGCCGATCCCAATCAATGTTGATACAGGGTGAGAGATCCAGCCCACAGTTGCTCTTCTACGGTGTGCCACAAGGCTCATCTCTCTCTCCCCTCCTTTTTACACGAAGCCTTTGGGTGAAGCCATGAGCTGAGTATCATTAATATGCAGATGATGCTCACCTTTGTATCTCCATCCCTGGTCACCCAAGTAATGATGTTGTGCCCTCTTATGGTATCTGGAGCCTGTGGGAGCGTAGGTGGGTGACAACAGGTTTTGTCAAGACTGAATGGCTGTAGGTACACAGAGCATCAAGATTCAGGACTCTGACATCTTTAGCTCTGGAAGGGGGACACTACCCCACACAAACCCAAACTGAAATTTAGGGATTTTTCTGGGCTTGCAATTCCTGCTCAAAGAGCAGGGGGCAGTTGTGGCTGGGAGAACCTTTGAACAACTTCAGGTTGTATGCCAGTTGTATGCAAGTTGCAGCCTTTCCTGGATAAGGTGTCCCTGTGCTTAGTCATTCAAGCCCCGATCATCTCATGCTTGAACTACAGCAATGCGGCTACATGAAGAACATTCAAAGTTTCAACTGGTGCAGAGTATAGTGGTACAGGCAATATCTGGGCTCCCTAGACCACTGTTCAGAAAGCTGCACCAGCTATTAGTTTGCTCCCAGGTGCAATTCAAAATGTTGATTATTACCTATAAAGTCCTGCATGGCATGGCCCCAGGTTACTTAAGGAAGCATCACACCCCCTATGGGACAGTCCACCACCAGTGCTGGCAGAGAAGTCATACTGTAAATCTCATCATTCAAAGATTTCTGACTGGCAAGGTCCAGGAAAAGAGCCCTCTCTGCTGTGGTCCGGGTGCTTACATCTTGTCCCCTAAGGTGAGATTAACTCCTGCCCTCCTGACTTTCTGTAAGAGTCTGAAGACATAGCTCTGTTATTTGGCTTGGGGCCCTGATAGGGAAATTTTGCATTGGAAGTGTTGATCAACTAATAGTAGCTTTCTCCCCATCCCCCATCCCCTCATACATTATGGTCCCTTCCTCCTCATCTTCAGTTATAACTTGCACTATTAAAATTTTAATGTGATTTTATATATTTATTCAAATATTTTATGATTTCATTTTAATGTAAGAGTCACCATGTAGCAAGATTTTTAATTAATAAATAAAACAGAAGAGGACTATAAGCAACAACCAACGTCCTTCAGAAAACTGAGACAATCAAACCTTAAGTATTCAGTGGATTCCCAGAACAAGGGTTAGAAGTATATGACTCTCCAGATATTATTGCACTTTAATTCCCAATAACTCTCATTAGTGACCATGCCAACAAAAGCTTGTGGAAAGTTGAAATTCAGCAATATCTTGGGGATCAGACATTGCTTACTCCTGTGAGTATCTAAGAATACCTTTATCCTTCATAGATGTCTCACAGGTAGATGTAAGCTTCCATTTCTCCATATTACAACAATATGAATATCATTTTTCCATTGTTTTTCTTTATAAAACACATTAATTTCAAATTATGGCTTCCAGTCTTTTTTGTTTCTTTGTTTCATTTTTAATTTTTTTTAAGTTCTTCAAATTTTATTTGTTTTATTATATAAAATACAAAGAATAGGAAATTAAGGAAAGGAAAAGGAGAAGAAAAAGGGGGGGGAGATTCAAGGGAGGGAGAAAGAAAAAAGGGCATTGACTTCCAACTCTCCTTAGCACAGTACAAGGTAAAAACCATCCTCAACTTTTTGCTTTTACACAGTAATATATAACTAGCCATTTTTATAATGACAAAATCTTTCTGAATAATGAAAGTTAATAACAGGTTCTTCCAAAACCGCAATTAACTCCACTACATTTTCAGCTACTTGTGAAGTTTCAGCTACTTGTGAAGTTGCCTTGGTAGGTTGGTAATATTTTCCACATGTTTGCATCTCAGTAATTTGAGATGATTTTGTATCATCCTTGGACACAGCTGGTCAACAAATTGGGAGTTTTATTTAGAGACCTTTCAAATATATCTCTAATAATGGATGCCAAGATGGTGGAATAGACTTTTAATCAGGATCAGAAAATTTTAACCACCCACAGCAAAGTAGATCAAGCTACAAATTACTACAATAATAAACTAAAATCACAACCTTCAGTCTTTATATGTTTCCATCAGCTTTTTTTATCCCACTTCCTTATTTAGTGTGCTTTAGCGACCTTCTTCCTTGTTATTTAAGACAAAAAGAAATCCCAAAAATGGCACGAGTCTTCAAAAAGGCATAACAAGCTGGCTAAAGAGATTCCCTTTTTAACTTGACTTTTAAAAAGAATCAAGAACAACAAGAAGGTGATTAAGAAGAGAAGGGCACAACTTACTGTCCGTTTTAAAGATGAATTTTAAAATGGAGGCTTCTTCAACCCTGCAGAAATTCCAGTTTACCCCTCCAGCTTTGGGCATGCACCATAACTTTGGCGACAAAGTTTAGAAGCTGTTTGCCAACTTACAGCTGTATTGGATGGTTCCAAGGGGAAGTTCTTCGACTAACCCTGCCCATGTGGGTCATAAAACCTGAAGTGAGTCAGTCCCTTCAGTTAAAGTCTGGAGAACTACACCTCAGGGAGGAATGCTTCAGAGATCTCTTCCCGGGTGTGTATTTTAGTTGGGCATTTTCCCGGAAGTCATATTGTGGTTTCCAGTCTTGTCAAGAGTTTTTCTTTGAGTTTCTCCTATTTTGAAACTCTGTTTTGACCCAGGTGTTCAAGGCGGGCCTCTGTAGCATTCTTTATTTCTCTTAACAAATCTTCCAGCCAATGGTCCTCCAACGACTGGTAAGGCTCCACTTCCAAGCTACCCTGAAGGCAGCCTCCCACAGGAGGATACTCACAGGGCAAGGTCCAGGGGTCCAAGTCCAAGTCACAAGGCAGAATCAAGACAAGACAAGGGCAGTCCTCAGGATGAGAAGCAAGTTCCAGGCAAGAAGTAGTTCCCAAAGCACAGTGAAGTAAAGACCAAATGCAGGCCACAAGAGAAGGGTTATGTCCAAAACAAAAAGCGAAAAGCAATCTTCCAAGTGAGGCAAGGCAAACAGCAACAGGCATGAGTCAAAGCTGAGGGAAGTAAACCAAAGCAAACTATTGTTCCTGGCACAGATTAACTCCCCATGGCTTTTCTTTAAGTTACTCCCCTCCAGGTGTTCCTTTTGAGGAGAGGTGGACTTGCCTACCCTCCACTCTCCTCTCTCTTGGAGCAAGTGGACTAAACATCTGTTCTTCATCAGAGGAGATTGGCTACCTATCAGCTCCACAGCCAGTCAGCAGCTGATCCTTGCCTGTCTCTGTGCAGGCAGGCAGCTCTCCGTCTGGTTGACCACCTCCCCCAGTGCCTGAGGGTCTCAGGACAGTATCTTCCTCAGCTCCTGGTGTGCCTTCCCTTCAGATGGTACCACTTCCAACTCCCCCTCTGAACCGGGTTCTGATAGGGCTGTGACACTGTCTAATCATGACCCTAAATGTTTATCCATCCTTGAAAAGAAATGAATGTTTTCCATTTAATGCATATACTTTTTATTTTTCTGTTGATACTGCCCTTTACAACAATAGAAACTTAGAAATAATGTCAATAAATAAAAACAAAATAACAATATAACCATAAATCAGTCAAAAGAAAGCTACAAGTCACATAACATTTTATAGTAAATATTAGCTTCAAAGCAAATGGGTCTTAGCCTGAGTCAAGTTGCCAATAGAATGGAATGGATGCCAATTACTTACCTACTTATTTGTCAAACATGTAGAAGATAACAGGTATAGGTATGGACGTGAACAAATGAAATGAATACAAATAAATGGAGACAGTAGGACAGGGATGATGGGCATGTTTGTGCACGCTCCCTTTATGGACTTCTTAGGAATGGTCCACGCTAGACAGTTTTAAGATTGAAGCTATGAGGATTTGAGGGATGTAACAATGATGTTGGGTAGAGCATTCCAGGTGTTGACCACTCTGTTGCTGAAGTTGTATTTTCTGCAATTGAGTTTGGAGCAGTTTACTTTGAGTTTGTATCTATTGTTTTCCGTGTATTATTGTGGTTGAAGGTGAAGTAGTCGTTGACAGGTAGGACATTGTAGCAGTCAATTTTGTGTACTATGCTTAGGTCGGACCGCTGGTGGCGCAGTTCCAGATTGTCCAAGGCCAAGATTTCAAGCCTGGTGCCATAGGGGATTCTATTGTGAGCAGAGGAGTGGAGTACTCTACTCATGAAATACCCCTGGACCCGCTCAATTGTATTAATGTCCAATATATAGTGTGGATTCCAGGCAGAGAAGCTGTTTTCAAGAACTGGTATGGCAAAGGTTTTGGATGCCCTAATAATAAGGCATTTCAATCTTAACACATATCTTGTAGGATCTAAATGTATGTTGTTGTTGTTGTTTTTTAATAGAAAAATGTTCTTTTTCTAATGACAAATTACAAGATTTTTTTTCTAAAATCTAAGAATGTGGACTAGTTGATGTCAGGTTGTTCTTTTAAATGATGAGAATGGCATGTGACTGGAAGGGCTTAGCAGATGTCATGATAAAATTGTGTGCTTTCACAGGGCCAAATTCTGCCTCAATTGGATTTAATTGGACCCAAGCCACCTTGGAGAGGTGGTGAAAACAGGTGAAATTCTCTTGATCACAAGGAGTCAGCAAACTCCTTGTTCGACTTGGAAAAAACCCTCAAAATGGCAGGGGAAAAGATGGCCATTATACTGGCCGGATCAAGGCTCTAACAGCTCCAATAAAAGAGCGATGAAGGAAATAAGTGGATAATAGTGTGGTTGATCTGGCTGAGATACTACCAACTTTCCAACTTTTTTTGAGGAATTTGCCCCAGAAATTAACTTTTTCTTTTAAATGAGATTCTAAACGGGAGGAGGTGGTCTTTAATCACTCCCCAAGAATGGCAGCACCTAAGCTCCTGAGCTGCTGACAGATCCAACGGAATGGGAAGAGAGTTCTTTTAAGAAATAGACTTTGAAGTGGCTAAGACCCTGGGCTGGCTGTTTGTGAACATTTTGCCTGATTTTCACAGCATATTTAAGACATTTTTTTTCTGAGAATTGAAAACTTTGAAAAGTGAATCTGGGACATTTTGAAAGCTCACAAAAGTTCTTGAAATAAAAGCTGTGTGACAGTGGAAAAACAGGGTGCCATCTATGGGTGGAATTTGACACCGGGAGGAAGAAGACCTTGAATTGCCTTGTCTGGGTTTGCCTGGATCTGAATTGATAAGCCCAACTTGTTATTGATTTGTGGAATTAACACCTGCAAATTGTTTACTTTTGACATTTGGAAGACACAGAAAATTTGCGACGGAAACTCTCTGAATCTGTGTGGATTACAAATATGCTGGGCAGTGCGAAACTTGGATTTATTTTGAAACTAAGTGGATGGTTTTTTGAACAGCTGGAGAGGGTAACCTATGACTACTGGGGGTTTTGTGGGCCTTGTGGATTATAAATACCATTTGCTATAAGAAGAATAATTGGATTAAGAAGAACACTGAAGAAACCCACTGGATTAATTCAGACATCGACTGTGTTGAATTTAAAGTTAAAAAGCTGAAGTTGGTTGATGATTTAAAGGGAAAAAGGATGGGGAAGAGAGATATTGGTTAATATTAAAAAAGGAAAAGGGGGTGGAAAATTTGGGAGAATTTAGAATTATTGGTTGGCACTTGCTTCAAATTTATTGATATACTAGTCGGTTGGATACACGTGCTTCGCTATGGAACTATGTGATTGGGCTTGATAAATTGACAGTTAAAGCTTGAACATTAATGAGTCATTATGATTGGCTTCTCCTCTCCCCTTCTCTCCCTCAGGCTGCCCCATTGATCCTCTGTTATCTCCTTCTCTCCTTCAGGCTTGCTCCACAAAATCCTCTTCTATGTTATCCCCTTCTCTCCCTTTCAGTTGGGGAGGGGGAGTAGAATGTCCAAACTACCAGCCTGCAGGGTGGATGAGTCATGTGCTGGCCATGCTCACGCCTAAGTGGAAGTTGGAACAGAGTACTTTTCAGGTGGGGAGGGGGAGTAGAATATCTAACTCCTTAGCATCAGAGCATGTTAATAATAATATAAGAAATACTAATGATCTGATGATCATTTTGAAAAATCCTTTCTTAGCAAGAACCTAGAAGCCAAGAGGAACATACATGCCAAAGTTCAAGTTTGTAGGCTTTACAGTTCTGGAGATTTCATGATGATGCATTAGTGGTATTTTGGTATTTTGCTTTTATGTGTGTGTGTGTGCACGCACGCGCGTGCAGGTTTTGGTGTATTTGGGTCTTTTCCCGTGTAAGATTGAGAGTATCTTGGCGACGTTTCGATGAGGTCCCACTCGTCATCTTCAGGCTGATATCTTCGGCCTTGTGCCTGTGCAAGCAAAGCGTGATCAGAGCTGCCGTCCCTCTATAAATACTGGTGTGTGTGTGTGGAGTGCTGGCTCTGTTGCTACAAGCAGATTGGTTGGCTATGTTGTAATATCTTGATTAGTTGATGGAGTTGATGTTTGCAGATTAGTCAGTTGTGTGGCTGAGGATTTGGTATTTGGTCAATATCAAAAGTTCATCTCAATACTTTGTTATATATCTTTTGTTGGCAATGACAGAGGTCAAATATTTTCTGTAAGTCTTCACAAGGTTGGCACACACTGTTGCTGGTATGTTGGCCCATTCCTCCATGCAGATCTCTAGAGCACTGATGTTTTGGGGCTGTCGCTGGGCAACACGGACTTTCAACTCCCTCCAAAGGTTTTCTATGGGGTTGAGATCTGGAGACTGGCTAGACCACTCCAGGACCTTGAAATGCTTCTTACGAAGCCACTCCTTTGTTGTTTGGGTGGTGTGTTTGTCATGCTGTCAATGCCTGTTTGTCATGCTGTCAATGCCCTTGCTGATGGAAGGAGGTTTGCACAAAATCTCACGATACATGGCCCCATTCCTTCTTTCTTGTACACGGATCAGTCATCCTGGTCCCTTTGCAGAGAAACAGCCCCAAAGCATGATGTTGCCACCCCCTGTTTCCCTGTAGGTATGGTGTTCTTTGGATGCAACTCAGCATTTTCTCTCCTCCAAACACAACGAGTTGTATTTCTACCAAACAGTTTTACTTTGGTTTCATCTGACCATATGATATTCTCCTAATCCTCTTCTGGATCATCCAAATGCTCTCTAGCAAACTTCAGACAGGCCCAGACATGTACTGGCTTAAGCAGGGGGACACGTCTGGCACTGCAGGATCTGAGTCCCTGGCGGCGTAGTGTGTTACTGATGGTAGCCTTTGTTACGTTGGTCCCAGCTCTCTGTAGGTCATTCACTAGGTCCCCCCGTGTGGTTCTGGGATTTTTGCTCACCGTTCTTGTGATCATTTTGACCCCACGGGGTGAGATCTTGCATGGAGCTCCAGATCGAGGGAGATTATCAGTGGCCTTGTATGTCTTCCACTTTCTAATTATTGCTCCCACAGTTGATTTCTTCACACCAAGCTGCTTGACTATTACAGATTCAGTCATCCCAGCCTGGTGAAGGTCTATAATTTTGTTTCTGGTGTCCTTCGACAGCTCTTTGGTCTTCACAATAGTGGAGTTTGGAGTGTGACTGTTTGAGGTTGTGGACAGGTGTCTTTTATACTGCTAACAAGTTCAAACAGGTGCCATTAATACAGGTAATGAGTGGAGGACAGAGGAACCTCTTAAAGAAGAAGTTACAGGTCTGTGAGAGCCAGAAATCTTGCTTGTTTGTAGGTGACCAAATACTTATTTTCCACCATAATTTGCAAAAAAAAATCTTTCCAAATCAGACAATGTGATTGTCTGGATTTGTTTCCTCGTTTTGTCTCTCATAGTTCAGGTCTACCTATGATGTCAATTACAGGCCTCTCTCATCTTTTTAAGTGGGAGAACTTGCACAATTGGTGGCTGACTAAATACTTTATGTGTGCATGTGTGTGTGTGTGTGTGTGTGTGTATATATGTATGTGTATGTATATGTGTGTGTGTGTGTGTGTGTGTGTGTGTGTGTGTATGTATGTATGTATGTATTGATATAGTTTAAAATGTCGAACTCAAATTTATCTAAACTAGGGAGGGAAATCCCATCAGCACCATCATCTGCATTATCATCAGCAATCTCAAGTCCCTCAAGCCAAAGATCAATAGAAAGTTTGATTCGGCAGGAGAAAATGAATACAATCCAGAAAGACATGCAGGCAATGTTTCAATCATTACAAGAGGCCATAGCAAAGAACCATAGAGAATGGCATCTGACAAAAGCATTGTGAGATCTCGCACATATGAATTCCATCAGTCATTCTTTCGTGTATTTCCAAGCTGAACCATGTGTTAAATATTACTAATATTTGGGGGACTGGGGTGTGCCCTCTCAGACTTGTGCCATTGAATTAGGGCAGACCAATTCATCCCTTAGAATATATTTTATTATATGGAATATTATTCTGTTCAGAATAAAACTTCTGCTCCGTCTATGCCCTATATCACAATGAAACAAATATAGGATCTGTTTATGTTTCTTATTCAAGTCTGTTCAGTATGTTCATGCTGAAGTTGAACCTTTTTCATTCTGTTATTCATTTACAATTGAAATAGATTGGCTTCTTCAAAGGGAATATTTAAAGGAAATCAGAGAAATATTTAATTATTTCTGCTTTACCTTGTTATCTTGTTTTAACACCCTTGAGGGTTGAGATGCAAAAAAATTAAATATTTTGAATTTGTTCTTTAAAATCTTTGTGAAGGATCTTTTAAAAAAAAAAATTAGTAGCCACTGGAGAACATGATAATTGAAATTGCTAGCTTTGCATGCTTTTGGATAATTTATGAGAAATTGTCTAACATTTGGAGACAACACTTGAATTAATTTTGATGTGTTCCTAGGACAAAGTAGCAGCTGCAGTCCAACGAATAGTTAAGGAAAAGTTAAATATTGTAACTAGCTTTAAATAGTTGAATCTTGATATGGATGATGACACAAAAATATACAATAATCTGGCCACTCAGAGTGCTGTATTGATAACTAATTTAATGTAATATTTCTCAATGTTCTCAATCCTTGAAGAAGGATGGACTTACCCCTAGAATTTGCTAGCTGAGGAATTCTGGGAGTTAAAGTCCACACATCTTAAAGCCACCAAGGTTGAGAAAGAAAAATAGCTTGGCCTGCTGAGCAGCAGGAAGAGGATCCAGTTGGCTATTTTGAAATGGACAAAAGGAAAATAAATTATTGACCAATTTGTGTAGCAAGATGTTTTAAAAGCATTGGCCCCTTGGAGGGATGTAATTTGGGTCAAATTTCAAAAGAGCAAAGGACATTGCTATCCATGCTGAACAATAATCATTTTTATACACCAAACGACTCATAGAATTTTATATGTAAAGTGTGCTGTACTACATGCAATATGCCTTGATGTAACTACATTTATTTTAAAATTGGGGCAAAGATATTCTTTTATTATGCGTTGCTAAAAAAAAGACAACGAAGATGATTTGTAATTTTCTGTTTTGATTTAAAAGAAGCAGATTCATCCATGATTCTCAGTTGATATCTTGGACCAGACCCATTCTTTGCTCTGTTTAATTTTATAATTGTTGTAATATTAATAATCCTCTTGATAACATTTTCTAAAGTGTAGCAGCCATTGCGTTGAAGTTTAAAACCCTTAAAAATAACTATATTTTTCTTTCTTTTTTTTAAATTCAAAGAATGAAAAAGAAAGGATCAACATTAGTGATGGATTTTTGCCTCTTCTGAACTACATTTGTTGGTACTATTAGTTCAAAATCCCTATTTTTAAGATGCTAAAGATTAGGAAAGTAGTAGTTGTATTGAATGAATCACTTGATTACTTATCTTTGCTGCATTGTCTGGATGCCCAATTATCCAACATCCTTCCTTTCAAAGACATTTGAAAAATAACTTGGACCAGAGTGATGCTTAATGCACTCTACTCCTCTGCCAGGGTTTTTTCCCTCAGTAATAATGACTTTTACAATTATACACACTCATACCATTCTCCTAGGACAATTTCTGGCATTGAGATTTAATCTAAAATTTAAACATCATGTAGGAACAGGAAGATATAGATTTCATTGTAAGAATAGTGGTTGCTGCAAGATCAAATTTGAAATGCATTAGCAAGCAAACCATTAGTTCATTTTAAGGCATTAAAAAGTTGGTGTTTATGTGGAAAGAAAAAGAACTAGATTGCAAATGTGAATGAGTTTTCAATTATTTAGATATTATTTATGGCAAAAACAAGAGGACAAAATCAATTGTCCCTTTTCATCTTTTTCTCATTTATACTATTTAGAGAATAGATAGAATTTGTTTGTTGAAGGTTGTTTACAATAACATAAATGAGAAAATTACACTGCTAAAAATTTTAAACTTTAAAAACAACACGGAACCAAATGATAAAGACAGTAAGTAGAAAGTTAAACACTGCATTCAAATAAACACAAGGTAAATTAATTTAGGTACACTGAAATCAAACTAATTAAGCAGCCTTCTCTATCTTGATCCCTTCCTTCCTTCCTCCTTTCCTCCCTTCCTCCCTCCCTCCCTCCCCCCTCCCTTCTGCCATCCCCCAATTCATTTCTTTTTAACTCAATCTCTTTCCTATGCTTAGGACAAAAATCATGGCTGGATTTGATTTGAACATCTCTATCCCAAAGCAATGTAAACTACTTTGCTATTCACTTTGAAAATTAGTTATCATGGTATGTTTCCATAAGGACTATAGGATTTAGTTTGTGGAAAGTAAACATTAGTTTTTGACCAGTGCTGCAAATGTAGAACCTAACATTTTTCCTTTTATGTGTCAACTTCATCTTCTATTTATATACAGCTTATTTTTTGAAGGGATGAGTTTGAGCCAGTCTTGACTCCTAGAGACTGCCTGAACCAACTCTTGAATTTTTCTTGGCAAAATTTTGGAAGTGGTTTGTCCCAATGTCATCCAGTTGGCTTTATACCTTAGACAGTACTAGAACTCATATTCTGGTTTCTAGCCTGGTGCCCATATGATGACTATATGATACTGGTTCTCTATAGTTTACTTATTTGGGTATTTATTGACAATTTCTGCAATAAATTAAAAGCAAGTTCATTGCACATCTTGGCCTAAATTTGTTCCCCATCAGCACTCATAAGAAAAATGCTGATGTCATTTTTAAAGAAAAAGAAAAAGCTGTCATAGAACAGAGAATAGAATGGTAAAATTGTTTAGATGCATTATGAGACCTTTACATATAATCTATAACTTCTGGTGAGTTTATTGTGACTAAAAGTGAACTTGAAATTCTCAGGCCATTATACCATTCAATATTTGGGCAATACGAGAATTTTAAAATTCATCTTACAAAGTAGCACTCATGGAAATTAGAGTAAATTTAAGTGGAAACATCATCTCCCACTTTATTTACTTGGATGTTGGAAAAAAAGCCTGCTTTCTCTACTTACATCTCCCTGCCCCATCAGGATGGCATAAGAGGCATGTAAGAGGTCCCTTCTGTTAAGGAGGGACATTTGATGGGACCCACAATACCTGTCTTTATGCTTTACAGTTTTAATGGAGCGGGGGATTGTTTTACTGTTATCTGTATTTTGTTTGTTATATTTTGTGATTGTTTTAATTTTATGAGTTACTCAGTCATGTATGTGAAATGGATGGGTATATAAATTTAATTAATAAATAAACAATAGATAAATAGCTCTAGGTCTTCTCATACTGGCAAAAAGAGGGAAGTAAAGAAGTAATAGATTTATGGGAAAGAAATAATAAATGGATTTATTTTATTTCAACAAAACTCCAGACAGTAAATTAATTTCTGAATTTCTATTCATAGTATGGTATACGATCTAATAAAGAGCTTTAATACTCTGTGGTATTGTTTTTAAATAAATCCAATTAAATGGTTCATTTCAGAAATCTATCAACTACATTATGTTAAGGTGTTCTGGAGAGCCATGGTGAAGAACTCTTGTAACTTTTAAAAGAATTATGTGATACAAAAAGAGTTTTATCTTATCTCATAGTACTTAGAGTGATGTTCAGGATGTATCAATGAAATAGTGCAATATCTCTTTTCTTTTCTGAAATTGCTTATACTTGATCTCTTTCAGAAATAAATTGAGTTTCCCCATGTTCTGTTTTAATTTGTTCCAGATTGTTTTTATGCAGAAATGTATGCTGAGATCCATATTCTTTTCTCCGGTAACAATACCTGAGAAAAATATAATGTTATGGCACTCAAATCATTTTATTTTAGGGGAATTATAATCCCATTTTCTCTATAATATTTCTTGCTTTCAAATACTCAGGACAAACAACATCAGATGATATTAAATTATTGATGGATCTGTCTGAGCTTTCTAACACCACAACCCAATATTGTACAGGCATCATAATTGTATAGCTGTGTCTTTGCCAATGCAAACAAACCAAGCAAGCAAGCAAGCAGAAAGACAAACTCTTTGCATTTGATTCTTAAATGAGATATTGAATTCAATTTGGTTTACTTAGGGATTACAAAGAAATCTATTAAAGTATTTATGACAACCAATCAACAGTTCTATGAAAATGGACGCAAAATATTAAAACTGAATAGATGAAAAGTTACATATTAAAGTAGAGTTACGTAGACTTATTTTTACAATTGTTGAAGAAAACAATGATATAATTAAAAAAGAAAAAGAAATATTATTGAAAGATAAACATGATAGTTGTGATATATATATATATTCTTCTATGTGTGTAGGGCCACGCTAAGGGCACATGTGTGTAGGGCCACGCTAAGAGCCAAGGTGGCGCAGTGGTTAAATGCAGCACTGCAGGCTACTGCTAGATCAGCAGGTCAGCGGTTCAAATCTCACCGGCTCAGGGTTGACTCAGCCTTCCATCCTTCCGAGGTGGGTAAAATGAGGACCCAGATTGTTGGGGGCAATATGCTGACTCTCTGTAAACCGCTTAGAGAGGCCTGAAAGGCCTATGAAGTGGTATATAAGTCTACTGCTATTGCTATTGCTATTATTCTAAGCAAATTTCTTTATTATTTCTTACCTCTAGACAGAGATCTTGCCAATGAAAAGTAGACTACTTACACATAATATATATATAGATAGTCCTCAATTTACAACAGTTCATTTAGTGACAGTTTGAAGTTACAACAGCACTGAAAAAAGTGATTTATGACCATTTTTCACATTTATAACCATTGCAGCATTTCCAGAGTCATGTGATCAAAAGCTAAATGCTTGGCAACTGACTCATATTTATGATGATTATAGTATCCTAGGAACATGTGATCACATTTTGCAAACTTCTGATAAGCAAAGTCAATGGGGAAATCAGATTCACTTAACTGGCAACAGATTCATGTTACTAACTTAACTGCGGTGATTCACTTAACTGGCAACAAAGGTCATAAAATAAAAAAGGGCAAAATTAATTTAATAAATGTTTCACTTAGCAACATAAATTTTGGCTCTATAGTAGTAGTACATTGAGCACTACCTGTACTCTGGGAACTATTAGTAAGGCACCTTCTTCACTCTCTTTTTCTCACACAAACTTAACAATGGTACCTTGGTACTCAATTCTTTGAACTCAACAAATTTGATAGAGCATTTTGATGAAAAAAATGTTTCAGTACTTGTTTGTTTTGTACTCAGTGCACAAGCTAGAACTTGTTGGTGTCGGTTGCCTCATGACTCACTACTCTTTTCAGCTGAAACAAAGTGTGACACATTAATCATGCAGTAGCTCTTTTCCTATGCACATCTCCTTGCTTTCTTAGAAATTGTACAATTGCACAATTAGAAAAATGTCTTTGTATGTTTATAAATAATAAATTTATTATATATGTATCTCAGTGAATTTTCAATGACTCCATGGAAGTACAATTCTTTTTCTTCATTGTATATGTACATGTAGGAGACTTTAAACTTTCTGGTACTTGAGCTCAAAATTGCCATTATGCTAAACTATTAACAACATAGAGCAACTCTGCTGAAATTTCTTGAAATACATCTGCATTATGGATTATTTCCCTGCCATAATCAGGAAGATCCTGCACATTGTCAGACATGTTAAAGGAATATAAAGGCATTCGTGTCTCCCCTCCCTGGTTGTGGCAATTACAGTAGCATTGCTTGCAATGGGAAGAGATGGCCATTTGGAATGATTTGTAAATTTAGATCTTTTCACATCATTGTTGCTAGAGACAAATCCTTCCAGCCCACAAATACTACAATCTGGAGTATCAAAATATTGTAGTCATTTGTTCTCATTCATTACTCTGTTCATTTTCAGTCTAGATAAAAATAAATCTAGGTCCCATCTGCTGTCATGTTTAGCACATGCCAAGTCAACTGTGCAGCTTTTAGCCGTCATCCCAGCTTCAGATAAGGCAATCTTATGTGAAGACAGAAGCAGCTGCATTCTTCAACATAAAGCAGCCTGCCCCAAATGCATTGGACTGCAACTCAGTTCAGTATTCCAAAGGTAGCCCATGGGGTCTAGGCTGGGAAGGTTGTGCAAAGGTTTTAGAAGCATGACCTCAAGGCCTGTTGTTCCTCAGTTTTCTTCTCTTTAATTTGCTTGCTTTCCACTTGAGCTCCATTACCAGGCTAAATCAAATATTACAACAGGCTGTTAACCTTGGTGTTTTGCACTATGGATATCAAAGCAAAAGTTATTTGATTATCTGAAACTTGAATTAGAATTATAATGGACCCCACAGATCCGAATTGTAAGTAAAATAAACACTACAGATAAGACCATAATAGAGAAAATATCAATTCCCTTCCTGAATGAAATCACTAAAATTTTTAATGATATTGTAATATTTGGAAATGCGTATAAAAAGCCATTTTGTACAAACTTTCAGATATACTGTAACTTATCACAGGCATGCTCATGGAGGAAGGAGATATTCCCCAGTGTAATTGGAGCCAAATATTTGGAAGAAGCAGATAATTTATCAATGAGCAAATGAAATTTTAAATGCAATACTGAAAACATGCCAGAGGACCTAAAATAACCCCTGAAAAACAGCTATACGCTAAAAGATGACTGGGGATTGCCTTCCATTTATGGACAAAACTGGGGGAGGGGATTGGATTTTATCAACTATGCAAATCCTAACACAGTCATTTGAGAGGAGTGGTTTGTGTTTCATCTTATAAATTTGCCTGCAAGGAAAGACTAGCAGAAAAAGTCATATTTGCTATATTTCCCTTTGTTAGCTGATTTGAGCTGTTTCATCTGTTTGCTTTGGGGGAGTGGGTGTTGTTTTTCACTTTTTTCTAAATCCACAGCTTTTATCTTTCTGCCCCTCTCCAAAATAAAATAATTTTTTTAGACTAAAGTACTATCTATAAATATAACCTGGGGAAATTAAATATATAATACAGACTATTCGTTATAGTGAAACAATAAGACACAGATTGTTCAACAGTTTTTCTCTTTAAAATGGCTGCACAAACAGCGCACAACATATCTTTCCAAGAAGATGCAAACTTTGCCCATGAACCAGGTCAATAAGCCTTACAGTAGTATCGAAGTATGCTGAAAGCTTCATTTATTTAGTAAGAAGTTTTAGTTTTATATTTTTTAAATTTTATTTTTAAGTTGGAATAGTAGACTTATAGTAAAAATAAGGAGTGTTTTAATTGTACTTAATAATAAATCTCTGATTTAACTAAATCTTGAACCTCGAGGAGGTTCATATCAGTTCATATTGCCTTCAAATGCCTAATCTGAATTAGCCAATGGGACTGGAAGTTCCAGATTCAAATTTTCCCTTAGCTGTGAAAATTCATTCAGTTGTTTGGACCAATTATATTTTCTCAGCTTAAAAAATCTCATGTTACTTTTGTGAGGCTAAATAGAAGGAGATCCCATTGTATATCACCTTGAAATATAGATATCAATCTAACAAATATGTAAAATAGAAACTTAGATAATTTGTACACTCCTAGCTTATGACATATGCCATTAGAGCTAGTCCTCACTTATCAACCACAATTGGGACCAGCAATTCTATTTATAAACAACATAATTGCAAAGTGAAATGTCACATGACCACACACGTCTTATGATGTCAGTTTGGAATGCTGATACTCTGGTTATAGCCAGTAAGCAAATCACTGTGGGTTATTAAGCATGATATAATGTTCACAAGTTGTGACTTCTTATTGGTTTGCCCATTGATTTTGCTTGTTGGAAGCCATCTGTGATGGTCAAAAATGGCAATCATATGACTATGGAGCACTATTACTATCATTAATATATGCCAGTATCAAGGACCAAAATAGCATTTGCATAACCGCAAAGAGGCTGCAATGACAGCAATTTTGAGGGTTGTCCAAAAGTCTCCATTTTCAGTGCTGTCATAACAATGAACAATTGCTAGATGAGTAGTCAGTAAGTAAGGACTATCTGTATTAATTTATTAATATAATTATGCTCAACAGACAATGAATACAGAATCAGAAGAGGAGAATACATTGCAGAGCAGGAGTGCCAACGGAACCCTCAGGCTCTCATTCAAAGTGTACATAGTTCAAACTGATATTCTTTAAAATCTGTGGATTTGAGTTCTGCGAAAGCTCAATATTTGGTTTGCTAATCTCCTTTATTGTACCAATAAAAGGAAAGAACTTTTCCAGTAGTTAGATCCTAAACATATTTACTTCAACTACATCAACTTAATTCAACAAAACTTGAAAGATTAGTTCATTCTCAAATACTCAAATAGTGGCAACTAATTAATGTTAGCTAATTAGTCTTATATAATTTTTCAAAGCAAACATTGTATCTACCAGAAATTTTGTTTTTACCCATATACATTATTTCCATCTCACTTGACAATAATTTATTTCAATAATAGTTTCAAGCAGGAATGAGTCAATTTTAATTATTTAACAAACTTTAAACGATGGAAACAAACCATGAAAATAAATTGCTAGGGAAAGATTGGTTATCAATTTATTCACGCCAAGGAAGTGGGTGGATTATAGCATTTTTTCATGATTAAAGATGTGAAGTGATTTTGGAAACAAACTCATCTTACCAGAAGCATCCAAATGTTGTGATGATGGCCTTCTTAAAAAATATTAAAACATTATCTAAAATATAGGACTGAAAATAAAACTTTGAAATTCTTGATTGATTCACATAAAGTTGATAGTAATACACCCATCACTTATTTTCATTAACAAACACTCATTTAATGTCAATCCTTGACCTTTTGGGGGATCAGATTGTGAGTCAAGGATTTAAAGTAAATGAGTCAATGTAGATCACTGATTTCATGAAAAGATAATGTTGGCGGCTTCTATATAATCTACAACCTACAATTGTTCAAATAATCCACTGGTCTAGCTCCTGCTTTAGATTAAGAATTGAATGAATGAATGTTGAATGTTGATTTTATTTATATGCTGCCCTTTTCCCCCGAAGGGGACTCAGGGCGGCTCACAACTCAACCAGGGAAGGGGGATACAAACAAGAATTTAAAACGACATAAAAAACAATGCATGATTAAAACACAACAGTCATACCAATTCGAGACGGGGGCAACAGTTCTTTAGCCCCAGGCCTGTCAGAACAGCCAGGTTTTAAGGGCTTTGCGGAAGGCCTGGAGGGTGGTGAGGGTTCGAATCTCCATGGGGAGTTCGTTCCAGAGGGTTGGAGCAGCCACAGAGAAGGCTCTCCTCCGAGTAGTCGCCAGTCGACACTGGCCGGCGGATGGAATTCGGAGGAGGCCTAATCTGTGGGATCTAATCGGTCTAGTGGAGGTAATTGGCAGCAGGCGGTCTCTCAAGTACCCAGGTCCAATACCATGAAGGGCTTTATAAGTGACGACTAGCGTCACTTGACCTAATTGTAGGTCAATTAACCTAATTGTAGGTCAATTTAAAAACTATTCAGCTTGCCAACTAGTAACAGGAAACTTTCCACTCTAATATATTTGTCTTTGGATTTTTACTAAAAATGAAATCCAAACAGTAGTTGACAGGGAGGAGAGCATTATTTCTTCTGAGCATACTTGAAATGGCCAGTGCTTGTAATTTTTCCCTAGATCCTCTACACTCATGAAAGTCCAAATTTCTCACAATGTATTGCTTCTTAGGCTGACATATGGGACATTTCTTTGGGAAGGCAAAGCAGGGAAACAGGATTTTTGACCACTTTATACATTTTCAAGAGTTAGAATTTTTCTTTTCTAGAAAAGATAACATTAATAACTATCTGTATTTTTATCATTTAAGGTGACTTACATAACACTTTCTTTTCCTATTTTCTTCCCAATCAGAATCCTGTGAGGATATAGTGGGAACTGATCCAAAATCACATAACTAATTTCTCTGCCTATTTTATTTTTGTTCATATTCACTTCAGCAAGGATTGACTAGGAACAAAAGCTCAAATAATCTTAGTGATGTCTAGAGGGAAATTATTTTCCAATTCTAGCAGAGGAGAATTTTCTGATGAGCAAGATTTAATCTGCATTAAACTTTAAGCTTCATTTATTTTCATGCTTCATACTGAAAATTTGCAGACAGAAATATCACAAATAAAGGCTATATTAAAATGCACACTCTTGGTGGGATTGCTAAACTATATAATAAAATTAGGATTTGACATTCTGTGTATGATGTTTTATGAGTTGGTTCCAAGAATGAGATTTCTTGTTTCTCATTTAGTCACGACTAAAGTAATTCTAAGCACTGAGAATATACGAGTCTGCACACATTTATAGGAATATATGAGGAACAAAATTATTCAGCAGGCTTTATTAACTCTCACAGGCAATTCTATTAATTCTGCTTAGTCTCGGCCAGTTGCCATAAAATAGACTGATGGCTATCATGATTTCTATGATTTACCACATAACCTGTATTTACATAAAATAGCAGCTGTTGCATTATCAGAAACCATTTTATTCCTGTTAATAATCAACTTGAGTGTTGAGTGCTGAGAAAATTAGAAATAAATTGGGCTACTAGAAAAAAAAAGATATTTAGCATATTCAGTAGAATTCCCAGATTTATATATTACTAATAATAGTTCCTTAAAAATACTAAGGAAAAAGAAACACCCAACACTCCCCCTCCCCCTTCCTTTCTCCAAAAAAACAACAACCAAAAAAACAAAATTCAGTCAGAGCATGCTCAGTATCCATGAAATGTTGACTATCAGAAAAGAAAACATATAATAAAGTTTTATTTGTGGAGAAATGTTCAGTTTGATTTATTTATCACTTATAACTGTCAATAACCTTTTTCAGTGATGGATCTTAGATAAGGTGACCAGATTTTCAGATTGGTAAAGAGGGACACTCCCAGGGGGGAGGGGAGGGGGCTTGATTAAAAATTTTATACGGAGCAACAAAAATTTTCATACAACACAAAAATAATATTGTAATATTTTTTTTATTTCAACATAACTACAATTTACAAATATAAATTGTAACTGTTGCCAAACATCAAAAATGGAAATATTCAGTCCCTCAAATAACCAAACTTATTTATTGAAAGGCTTTGAAGGCAGCAATTAGTATTCTGAATTGCATCCAGAAGTTGACTGGTAATGAGTGCAACTTGCAGAGCAGTTATAACACATGGGCAAATTGCAGCATGCCCATAACTGTCCATTTCACTACAATCTGGACTAGTTTATCTTTAATGGCAGCTCCATGTAGAACTCACTGCATTTGTGAGGTGATTAGGGCACAAGTGACTGACTGGAGGGCTTTCTGATCAATACAATACAATACAATACAATACAATACAATACAATACAATAGCAGAGTTGGAAGGGACCTTGGAGGTCTTCTAGTCCAACCAGCTTTCTGTGCAATGTCTCTTTTGGCCACCCCTGCCAGCTGCTCTTCCTTGTTCATTTATTTAGTCATCATATTTATCACTTGTCACAAATGATTTTATCAACAAAGTTATAACAATTACAGCATGCAAATTAATATTTAATGGTATGAATATTAAAAACTTTAAAATGATAAAAGGCACAGTACTAAAACCAAATAATGAGATTAGGTGAATAGCCAGATGTTAATCACATTGGAGCCATCTCAATGGGTCCCCTGGGTCCTCAAAACTGAAAACAAAATCAGGTGTTGAGCTACTTTTGGTAAGTTAAAAAGAGGAAGCCAGTCTCAATTCAGACAGAAAAACATTCCATAAAGTGGGATCATAAGACTCATAACTGAAAGAAGTCCTCCACCTACTATCCCCCAAAGTTTCTTAGCCAATGGGACCTGCAGTATCTCTTTTCTGCTGGATCTGGGGGTGGGGGGGTAGGTATATGTAATCAGGAAAAAGACCATTGGCTTACCTGAATGGTCGTTCTCGAGGCGCTGCGGAGTGTCCAAGCTCGGGTTAACTTCAGCTTGCTGCCCAAGGAACGGAGTTTGAAACTTTGTTGTAGCTCCACCTCCTGGTTGCTCCAGAGGCTCAGTTTTAAAAAATGAAGGAGATCAATAGTCCATGACTGAACTAGTCCAAGTCCAAGTCCAAGACACGAAGGTGCTAAGAACACACCTCGTGGCCCCACCTTAAGGGTGGGTTTGGACACTCCGCAGCGCCTTGAGAACGACCATTCAGGTAAGCCAATGGTCTTTCTCCTAGGCGCTGCTTGGAGTGTCCAAGCTCGGGACATGCCAAAGCTATGTCGAAGTTGGGAGGGAAGAAGAAATGTCTGGGGCCGCGGTGCTTGCCACGACCCTCTGTAGAACTCTCCTCCCAAAGGACACCTCAGCGGAGGCGAAAGTGTCCAGTCTATAGTTGCATATAAATGGAGATGGACCAGACCACGTTGCAGCACGGCAGATTTCTTCAATTGGCGCTTGCGTAGCCCAGGAGGCCGAAGTTGCAGCGCTCCTCGTAGAGTGTGCTGTTATGCGCGAGGGAACCGGTCTGGCCTGAATCTCGTAAGACAACTTGATGCACGCTCTGAGCCAGCGTCCGATGGTAGAGGACATGACTTTCTTCCCCATGGAGGCTGGCTGGAATGACACAAATAAGGCCTCCGATTTAAGGAAAGGAGCCGTTCGCTTGATGTAAATACGTACTGCCCTCCGTACGTCCAATTTGTGCCAAGTGACTTCCCTCTGGTGCTTGGGACGAGGGCAAAAGTCAGGGAGTATCACTTCCTGCGCTCTGTGGAAGATGGTGTTAATCTTCGGGACAAAGGCAGGGTCCAGTCTCAATATGACTCTGTCGGAGTGGAAAATGCAAAGGTCGCCTCTGACAGACAAGGCGGCCAACTCCGAAATTCTGCAGGCGAAGGTGATGGCGATGAGGAAGGCGGTCTTTAGCGTAAGGTGGCGTAGGCCCACCGTCCGCAACGGTTCAAAGGGAGATGCAGTCAATGCCTGCAGAACAACAGTCAAGTCCCAGGTAGGGTACCTGTGAATGGTGGACGGGCAAAGGTTGGACCCCTTTACCTGAGGATGTCATGAAATCGGTAGCTGAGAGTCAGAAGACAGGATGGTACTCAGGGCTGCCACCTGTCTACGGAGAGTGTTTGGTGCCAGCCCTTTCTCCAAACTGTCTTGAAGAAATTCCAGGACTTGCGGAATGGTCGCGGAAGATGCCACAAGGTGATGGTTGAGGCACCAACTAGAGAAGGCCGTCCATGTAGCCTCGTAGATTCTGACGGTGGACGGTCATCTGGAGGCCTGGATTGTCTGAATGACTCTGTCGGAGAAGCAATGAAGCCTCAGGAGGTCCCCCTCAAGTGCCAGATGGCCAATTGCAGCCACTGAGGCTCCGGATGTTGGACGACCCCCTGGCTGAGGGAGATTTGCTCCTGAGGTATGCGCCACGGCCGGGACACCGACAGACTGACCAGGTCGGCAAACCAAGTCCTCCTCGGCCAGTGAGGAGCGACTAGGAGCACCTCCGCAGCTTCCTCCAGAATCTTCCGAATGACATGTGGTATCAGAGGGAGCGGAGGGAAGGCGTACAGCCGACTCGGGGGCCAGCGGGATCTTAAAGTGTCCGTGCCCTCCGCCCCTGGGCAATGGAACCGGGTGAAGTACCTTGGAAGTTGGGCATTGGCCGGCGAGGCAAACAGGTCGACAACCGGGTGGCTGAGCTTCTGAGACAGCTGGTAAAATAGTCTTGGGTGCAGACGCCATTCTGAGTTCTGGATGGTTGTTCTGCTGAGCCAGTCCGCTGTCACATTGTCCACGCCGAAGATGTGGTCTGCTCGTATTGACGCCAGATGACTCTCCGCCCAGCGACCCAGAGTCTCTGCTTCCGACATCAGTGCCAGAGACCGCGTGCCGCCCTGATGGTTGATGTAGGCTTTGGCGGCGAAGTTGTCTGTCAGAATCAGTACATCGCGGCCTCTGACCTGGTCGATGAAGTGGCGCAGGGCGAGTCTTGTGGCCCGGAGCTCCAGCCAGTTGATGTTGTGGGCGAGCTCCGCCTGCGACCACCTGCCCTGCACCACCGCTGTTCCCAGATGAGCACCCCAGCCAAAGAGGCTGGCGTCTGTGGTGATTATCAGCCTCTTTGGCTCCCTGAAGCGTGTGCCTTTGAGGAGGGCTTCCGTCTGCCACCACCGGAGGGAGCGGAGGACATTCGGTGGGACCCGTACCACCCATTTGGAGTTGCTGGCCTTCCTTTGGAGAGGGAGCAGGAACCATTGCAGTTCTCGCGTGTGCAGCCGCGCCCAAGGGACCACCGTGATGCAAGACACCAGTTTCCCCATCAGTTGTGATAGAGGATCGAGGCTGACCCGGTCGAGCGGATGCTCCTCACCAGGGTCCAGATGCTGTCGACTCGCTCTTGAGTGAGGAAGACTTGGCAGGTTTTGGAATCGAGGATCGTTCCAAGGTGCTGGGTCCTGCAGGTCGGGTTCAGATGGCTCTTGGTGAGGTTGACTGAGAACCCGTGAAGCTGCAGGGCCTTGATGGTGGTGGCGAGGTCTGCTTGGGCTTGCCCCCTGGACGACGAGTGGATAAGTATGTCGTCCAGGTAGCATTCCAATCTGACGGGCAGAGACCGGAGTCGTGCGGCTACAGCTGCCAGCAGCTTGGTGAAGGTCCGCGGGGCCGACGAGAGCCCAAAGGGAAGGGCCCTGTACTGGTAATGGTGATGGGCAAACTGGAACCTCAGGAACTGGCGGATACGCCTCCTTCAGGTCGATCGATGTCAGCAGATCGCCCGGTCTGCCGCAGCCCAGGATGGTCTGAAGGGACTGCATCTTGAAGCGCTTGTACGCCAGATGCTTGTTCAGTTTCTTGAGGTCCAGGATCGCCCTCACCCCCCCTGATGACTTGGGGACCAGGAAGAGGATGGAATAAAAAACCCTGCCTTCTTGCCCTCTGGGGACCTCCTCTATGGCTGCTATCTCTAAAAGGTGTTGTATCTCCTCCCTCATCAGTTGTAACTTGTGGGCAGACCTGGGGATAGGGCAACGGAAGAAGGTTCTCGGGGGGAAGGACAGGAACTCCAGGGTCAGCCCATGGCGGACCGTGTTCCTGACCCAACTGTGCGTCATTGTCTCCTCCCACTGGGCGGCATAGAGCTGGAGCAGGCCACCTATGGGGGGAGCCCTGTGATGGTCACTTTGACTTTCTAAAAGGCCTGTTGGAATAGCCTCCCCGGAAGGGTTTGCGGAAACCCTGCTGCTTCCCTCTGTCTCTAAAGGAGAGTCTATCCTGGGCGCGATCCTGTGAGGTGCTGTAGCCTCGACTAGGACCGGCAGTGGAAGTGGAGGGCTCACTATTCCGAAAGGAATTTTTGCGAGAGGGCTGACCTTTCCATTCGTGCTTTTTTGTGACCGGAGGGAGCACCTTGCGCTTATCCTTATTCTTGGTGAGGAATGGATCTAGGGCCTCTCCAAACAGCTTACCTCCCTTGAAGGGGGCGGAAGCCACCTTCCATTTCACTTTAACATCAGCCTGCCAGTGGCAGAGCCACAGCAGGCGCCTTGAGGTGACATTCGAGGCCAGCGCCCTGGATGAAAATTTGGTGGCGGCCAGGGACGCATCAGCAGATTACGCCACGGCGGCTATGATCTTGGTGATGTCCTGCCTAGTCTTGAAGTTGCCTGCCGGGAGGCCAGCCCGCAGTTTGCGGAGCCAGAAGAGGGCTGCCCTGCCAAAATAAGAGGAGCTGGCGGAAGCACACATGGCCCAGGCGGTGGCCTGGTGCGTCTTAAGAGCCGTGGATTCCGCCCTCTTGTCCTCTGCCATGAGGCCTTCCAATAACTCGGCTGGAAGGGAAGTGGGGGATGTGAGAGCCATAATTGGATCGTCCACCTGAGGAACCTTGAGGAGCTCCTCCAGGGGAGCCTCCATGGTGAATAGCTTCCTCTCCGTCCCACTGGGAGTGGCTTGAGTCCCCGGCTGCACCCATTGTCGCTGGATGATGTCCAAAAATAACTGGGGTGCCGGCACAAGGTCCAAAAGCGGAGGAACCTCATTAAAAAGGCCTGCGCCGGGGTCCTGGGGCCCTATGACTACACCCGTGACCAGATCAGATATAGGCTTTGCTGCGGGAGCTGGAAGACCCATCTGGGGGCCTGCAGCCCTGGCCTTCATAAGGAGGGGCTTAAACATGGCCGGATTGAATAGGGCTGAGCCCGTGGCCTGTTCAGCGGCAGGTTCCTCATCCTCCGATAGGACCGGAACTTCTACCTCAGGCTCCTCCTGATCTGACACCTCACTAAGGCCCGTGGGGGCAGGAGAGGGTGCCCTACCTTCAGAAGCCTTGGGGATCTTGGCCTGACTGGGGGCTGGCTTGTGCGCCACAGAGGACAACTGGGCCACCAGCTGTACCATGGCATCTGAGATGCCTTTGGATATGGCCCGAGCTACCACCTCCTCCATGGCCCTGGATAGGATGGACTCCTGACCCTGCGGGGGAGGGGGCTCCAATTCAGATGGAGCTAAGGATTCCTCCTCAGCATCTGAATCCATGTCTGCTAGGGAATCCATAGCCATGGAATGGGTAGGGGATCCCAAGGAAGCCCTATGAGGGTTGGGGGAGAACCCAAAATCCTCACTGTCTGGGCCTAGAGGGGATTCCCCTTGCTGGGATTCGCCCCTGGGAGACCCACCCCCGGTCTCGATGGGGGATGGCTCCATAGAAATCTTGCACTGTGCGGCCTGGGCCCTCTGGAACTGTTTCTCCAGGGCCTTCTGACGGTGCAGTGCCATTTTTTCCTCAGCCTTGGAGGCCGGGCCTACCTTAGGCTGCTTCTCCCTTGGGGAAATACCCCCCACAACTCCCTTGCCCAATGGATTGGGCCTGCTACGCTTACTGGGTGTGGGCCTGGTCTTTTCCCCTTGCCTCTCTTCCATGCTGATAGTACTAAGCTGTTGCTCCATTCTGGCAATGGCAGTAGACCAGGCCTAGGGTAGGCCAGAACCTCATCCACACGCTGGGCCTTTAAGACTCAGAGGCCTAGCCGGCTGAAGAGAGGAGAGGGAGGCTGGAGCTGGCTGAGAGGATCGGCCTAGCACCTGCGGATCCGCGCTGAAGGCAGGTAGGCGGGGGTTTGAAGCCCGGGTTCCCTGTGGTCGCTGGAAGGAGAAGGAGGGCAAGAGACAGCATGAGCACCCCACGTGAGTCTCCGGGCTTAAGGCAGCCCTCCGCGGCGATCCGCTGTTCAAGGGAGGCTGCGCGGCAAGAATAGAGGCCTGGAAATGAAAGCGCGCCAAAACGGGCCATTTAAAATGGCAGGCTCCCTTGCCGCGCACGCCTGGAGCGTTGTCGGGCCGGCACGGAGCCTAGCGCTCCTGTCAGGGGCTCAGGAAGGCTTTAGCAGCCGAATCGCCCCCCCCCCCCACGTACTCACTGAACCAGCGTTTTGGGAGAGACCCGACCTAGAAACAGCCCAGGTGGAGGCTGGGCTGCGATCACCCCAGGGAGCCTGCCTGTGCGATGGATTAAGGCAGAATTCTCGAAGAAGTAGAAAAGCAGGATAAAATTACCCTAACTGCAACCTATCTATCCAAACTAGCAAAAAAGGAGCTACAAACTCTCTAGGAAATACTAAATTGGGGTCCAGCTTGCTGCACAAGGACTGGAGCCCCTGGAAATACGTCCTGTTGGGCGACTGAGTTTTTTAAAACTGAGCCTCTGGAGCAACCAGGAGGCGGAGCTACAACAAAGTTTCAAACTCAGTTCCTTGGGCAGCAAGCTGAAGTTAACCCGAGCTTGGACACTCCAAGCAGCGCCTAGGAGAATCCAGTCCTTTCCAATAATCTGGTCCCATGCCATGTAGAACTTTAGAGATTAAATACGACACCTTGAATTTGACCTACAAATAGATTGGTAACCAATGCAGTTCAAGAGCAGAGATATAATGTACATTCCTATACAGGTACACATCACAGCCAGTACTGCTTCTAGATAATCTTCAAGGGCAGCCCCATGTAGATTACATTACAGGAATCCAAGTAGCCGATGATTAGGACCGAGTAATCATGAGTAGAGTCCCTTGATCCTTTATCTATGCACAGCTGATGAACAATACAAAATTGAGCAAAGTACTTATAATCACAACTCCCCCTCAAACAGGAATTATGAGTCTAGGTCAGGATGGGCATTTAATTTTTCCAAGGACCGTTGTGGAGGCTGAATCAATAGGGCTGCCACTGCCCTCCCCCTCTATTGCCACAATTCCTGCAAACCCCTGCACTGCCGCCATCACTGCCTCATGCTCCTTCCCTCATTTCAGATAACAAATTTTAAAGGAAAAAGAACCAAACAAGCTTACTGTGGTCTGAGCATGGTCAGTGGGCACAGAATCCTGAAAATGAAGAAATAAATTACAGAATGAGGAAAAGGAACGCAATAGATTTTGAGATGTTTTTATTTTATAAATTTAGTCTTCTCAATTTATTCCAGTATATCTATGTTCTTAAAGGAGTAAGTTTTATTTTAACATAATATAATCAATGTTGGCTTTGATTCCTATTAACTATCGTTATAAATATTGCTTTTTCAGAAAATTATTTTGGATTTCAAAAAAGAAGTAATACATAGTCAAAGACAATGAAATGCATGAATGAACTATATTTTTAAAGAAAACCTCATATGCTTTTCATATAAGTAAATCTATTACCATTTTGTTTCTTGTTCAGTTTCATTCACATTTTTTGGATTTATCTTTCTTAAAAGTATTACATGATGCTTTTTAAAAATTCAGTTGAAGTGAAGGTAGCTTATAAATTTCTAATGAAGTGGTACATTCTGGGGTTACGTAATTTATTCTGTCATATTGTGTTAAATGTATCATTCTTTAGTTTTTATGAGTCCTTCCATTTTTTATATAAAAACAATGTGACTGATTGTGTCACACAGCGTATTATTTAGATTAAATTGTAGACTTTTACTGCCTGACTCAATTTTAATAATATTTTCATCAAACATGAAAAACATATAAGATTTGTTTGAATCTTTTTGATACTTTATCCCTTCAAGGGAATTGGCAATGATGAATCAATGAAAAGAGATGATCTTTGGAATATAGTAATAATGCATGGACTGGATCTATGATCTTTCTTGTTAATATTCCCCAAGCAATAGAATGTTGTAGTGAAAAAGAGAAATGAGGTGATAAAATGCTTACTGAGAGAGAATCATGCCAAAGCTATACAATGAACATAGTTGCATATGAGACAATGACAGCAATAACATGAGACTGTGCAAAAACCGTAATTGTAAATGAGATATAATATCCCAATAAAACCCTATAAATCAGTAATGAAATTTCAAGGTATTACAAAAAGCAATGTGACAAAACATTTCTGCTAGATGAATAATATAGAACCACAATGGCAAACCTATGGTACTTATGCCACAGGTGGCATGCAGAGCACTCTGCAGATATGCAAACTATCATTCCAGCTCAGCTCTATAAGTATAAGTATAATCTTCATTGTCATTGTATTTAAAATGAAATTGGTTTTAACCTCAGTGGTACAAAAGTATAACAGAAACGAAAAAGAAAGAAAAAGAAAAAAAACTAGCGTGTGCATGGAGTGATTGTGGTTGTATTTAAAAGTCTCACAGCCCAAGGATAGAAATTATCTTTAAACCTGCTTGTTCAGCTGGCTATACTTTGATGTCTTCTACCTGATGGTAGAAGTGCAAAGAGACACTGACCAGGGTAAGAATCATCTCTGAGTATCTTCCTTTCTCTGCTAAAGCAGCGAGATCTGGCGATGTCATCCAGTGGTGTCAGAGGGCAACCAATGGTTTCTTGTGCCGAATTGATCACTCTCTGTAGTGCCTTCCTGTCCACAGCTATTAAACCAGCATATCATACTGTAATACAATATGTGAGGAAACTTTCTATGGTGGACCAATAGAAAGAGGTCATCAACAGTTGTTCCACCTGATTTTTTTGCAGGACTCTAAGGAAATGAAGTCTCTGTTGGACCTTTCCAATCACCAGAGACGTGTTGTTTTTCCAGGTGAGATCTTGACTAATAAGCACTCCCAAGGATTTAAAAGAGGAAACCCTCTCCACACAGCCCCCCTCAATATACAGTGAGGTAGGTTCCTCTCTGTGCTTCCGGAAATCTAGCACCATCTCCTTTGTCTTACTAGTATTTAGATGTAAGTTGTTTCTTGAGCACCATGTGGATACCTTCCGGCCTTCTTCCCTGTATGCTGATTCATCCCCTTCAGTTATGAGACCCAGCACTGCTGTGTCATCTGCAAACTTTATTATGATGTTGGATGGATCAGAGGATATGCAGTCATATGTATACAGTGAATACAGATAGGGGCTGAGCACCCAGCCCTGAGGGGAGCCTGTGCTGAGCTTCAGCATGGAAGATGTAGAGGACCCAACCCTTACTGTTTGTGGACGATCCATCAGGAAGTATTTGATCCATTCACAAGTAAGGGGAGGGAAATTCAGGTCAGTCAACTTTTCAATGAAAATACCTGGTAAGATGATGTTAAAGGCCGAGCTATAGTCTATAAAAAACATTCTGACATAATTCCCAGATTTCTCAAGGTGGCTCAGTGCAATATGTAGAGCAGTGGTGATGGCATCTCCTGTCGACCTGTTGCTTCTATAAGCAAACTGGTGTTGATCAAAATTTGGTGGAAGACAGGACCTGAGGTGTTGTAGGACCAGCCCTTCATCACTATAGACTTCAGTGCAATGGTCTATTGTCATTCAAGCTTTTTATGGCTGCTTTCTTAGCCTGTTGAAGGGAGAGGTTAAAAATCATTGTAAGGACCCCTGTTAATTGGTCAGCACAGGTTTTTACCACTTTCCCCAACACCTCGTCTGGACCTGCAACTTTGTTGGGATTTACAGCCTTCAGCTGAGCTCTCACTTGAAATTCATCCAGAGCAAATGGCTGGAGGTTACACATAGTTGGGCTAGAGCCACAGAGACTGATCTTTTGACCTCAAAGCAGGCAAAGAAGCTATTTAGCTCCTCTACTAGCAAAGCATTAGCATTGGCTATTTTTTTTTGTATTGCCCTTATAGTTGGTTAGGTGTTGTAGCCCCTGCCGCATCTGTCTTGAGTTATTATCTTCCAGATACTTCTCTACCATTTGTTTGTATTTCTGTTTAGCCACCTTAATTTCAAGTTTGCCCTGGCTTCATTGTATTTGTCTTCGTTTCCGTCCTTGAAGGTGGAGTTTCGTGCTCTCAGAAGTGATTGTACCTCTGCTGACATCCAGGGTTTACGATTACTATAAACTTTGATGCGCTTATTCACTGTTACATTGTTTGTGCATGTTTTAATGTATGAGAGTACAGTGTCAGTGAATTCTTGCAGCTCCAAATGTTCAAATATACTCCACTCGGTAGTCTCAAAGCAATCCTGTAACTGGCAGAGTGCTCCCTCCGGCCAGTTTTGACAGTTTTCAAGACTGGTCGTATCCTTTTTCCAAGAGGGATATACTTTGGGCACAATAGCAGATAGATGTGGTCAGACATACCCAGATGGGAAAGGGGAATTGCTCTATATGCCTGTCTTACATTTGAATATATATGGTCTAGAGTATTCTTACCTCTGGTGGTACACTGCACATACTGCACAAACTTAGGGAGAACACACTTTAGAATGGCTTGATTAAAACTCCCAGCCCTGTATGTGTGTGCATTTTCCACTGGCCAGCTGGTTTTAGAGACTCTGCTGTGCATGTATGGGGAGCAGGGGGCATGCAGGAGATGTGTGGGCATTCATGGGGGCATGTGCAGGGTCGCATGCACATGTGTGGGGGGCTGGAGGATTGCAGGGGTCATGCACGCATGCGTGGGGGCAAGGGGAGCATGGGGAATCACATGAACATGTGGGGTGTGGGGCGCATGGGGAGGTTCACACGCCTGTGACAACCAAAAGATTAGCCATCACTGATATAGAATAAAGTACTTAATGAAAAAAGCCTTTGTTTTTCTGGTGATGTAGAGGGAGGGGTCACGGCAGGGTTTTATCACAGCCTGATTGGTCCATTAGACTGAGAAAAAACTTCTTAGCCTTCAGCTATCCCATTGGCTCCCAGTTTCCTCTCAGTCTTTCTGGTCCTAGGGCTGTTGATTTGGCTCCCTAGGTAGGAAATGTTTTTACTAGTGAGATTTCTACAATTCCTTGCTTTAATTCGTGTTATTGGCTATTCTAAATTGTCTAAATTGCTTAAATTGAGTAAATTCGGCTGCGCCCAGATAGGACAGTCCTTGCTGCCCTAAAATGGTGGGGAAGGCCCGTAGGGCAGCTCCTCTTTCCTTCCGTGGGCCAGGCTCCCTGTGCTGATCCCCAGGGCCATTGTCGGGGGTGCTGGGGGCTGTTCGCAGCCGCGGAAGAGCCCACAGCACGGGCAGCTCAATTTGGAGGCTTTTGGCGCAAATGAGGCAAGGGGGAACCGAGTGCATCGCGCGCACTGATGCGACCTCCTCGCACTTACCAGCAACCCAGCCGAGCCTAACAGAGAATTTCCAGCCGCTTCTTCGTCGCAGACCCCCTCTGAGTCCTCAGAAACTTTTCGGAGGCTGTAGTGAGCCACCAGCAACTAGCTCTTTCAAGCGGCGGTGAAGCGGAGCATTTTAAAAACTCCGACGGAGCTCTGGTGGCCATTTTGGAATTGACATGTGGCCTAGCCCTAATGGTTGCCTGTGCCTTACCAGACCAACCCAGGTCCCGGTCTACTGCACCTAAGCCAGCTTGCAGAAAGGTCCCGGTCTACTGTACCAGACCATCTTAAAGAAGAACCGGCTGGAGACGCATGAGTGCCACAAAATGGTGGCCAGGGCTGACTTTCTGCCAGTGGAGGCTACCCTAACCCCCATGGGCATGGAGAGCCTCCCAGACCAACCCAGGTCCCGGTCTACTGTACCAGACCAACCCAGGTTCCGGTCTACTGCACCTAAGCCACTGGCTAGCACAAGAGCATCCAGAGCGGTTGAAAAGGATGAGCTTAGAAGGCAAAAGGCCTTGGAGAAGACAATTGCTAGGGCAGAGAAACAGGACTAATCCAGCAGGCCCTGATCCAGGTCTAGGTCCCCAGTAGGGCCAGATCCACGACATTCACCTTCTCCTCGGGGTCGCTTTAGTCCTTCCTCCCCATCAGCTTCCCCCTCCAGATCCTACATCAGTTCTAGGAGGGAGGGGTCTCCTTACTCCCTGCCAGGGTCCCCCCCTACCTCAGGTGCAGGAACCTGAAAACCCCTTGGGGGTTCCTCTAGAGGCGTCCGTCCTGGGTCTCATCAACATGATCCAGATCCCTATCAGGACATGGAGGATCTAGAACGCCTCCCAGAGAGTATCAAGAGGTTGATCTCAACTGCCATATCTCGTGGCATTGTGCAGAGGGACAAACCTTCTTACCATACCAAGTCTCATTATTCCTCAAGGACTCAGTCCAGGGACGTCTCTCCTTCCCTAGTTAGCGAGGGTTCCACGAGGGGTGATGGAAACAAAGTGATATGGGGTTTTCCGAAGATGAGGACTCCGCTCTGGATTCCCCATCCTCTTCTAACCTTCTTCCACCCACAGCCTTCAAGACCTTGCTTCACAAGGCATGCAAGACCACTAAAATAGGGATCGGGGATCCCACTGTTCCTCCTTCTAGGGATCCTGACATGGCAATGTTCTTCAACACTGACGTCAATAAAGAGGAGATTCCGGCTCCTCCGCTTTTTCTGGAGGTGCTCAAAGGGCCTTGATCTCGCCCTGCTAACTTCTCCACACCGAGAAGCAATGATCGTCGCGTCTACAATCTGGAGAAGGCATTCGCTCAGGCCCTGCAGTTGCCTGCAATCAACACTCCGATTGCGGCCCTTGTCTCGTCTTCCCCGGTCATATCAGGGGACGCGCCGGACAAGATGAAACCCGAAGATAAACAGGCAAAGCTTACCATCAGGAAAATTTTTAAGGCCATGGCCTGGGCAATTAGGGCCACAGCCGCAGCATCGTACTTTAACCGTAATACGGTGATGTGGCTGTGCCAACTCCGTATCCCGATAGAAGACAAGGAATTCCATCAGGACATCACCAAAATTATGGCGGCCTCATAATACTTTGCCAACGCCACCTTAGACACAGTCAGGTTTTCCTCTAGCGCCCTAGCCACATCTGTCACTTCTTGCCACCTGCTCTGGCTGAGAAGATGGCAGATGGACAATAAGTCCAAATGGAACCTGGCTGCCGCACCATATATGGGCCCGAGCCTCTTCGGGAAGACCCTGATTTTGGTAGAGAATAAGGAGAAGAAGGTGCTACCTTCCACGGCTAAGAAGTCAGAATCCCATCCCCACCCCTACCACAGACCATCATTTAGGGGCCCAAACCATAATAATTAGGCCAGATTCCAGACCTTCAGACAGGACAGGCAGTTCCAGCGGTCCACATATCAGGACCACAACAGGTACCAGCCACAATCTAAGCGGCCCGTTTGCAGGGGGGGGCGATTGTCCTTTCCGCAGAGGGAAATGACTCGAACCCAAGTCAACCCATAGGTGGCCACTTCGCTCCATATGCAGATCAGTGAGACAGGATCACCACAGATGCCTGGGTCAGAGCCACAGTTCGCCACGGCCTGAGGCTGGAATTCCTCTCCACTCCTCCGAATCTCTTTCGGATCTTCGCTCCATCCAGGAACCCAGAGCGCTGCCACCTGATGGATCTTGCTGTAGCCCACCTGCTAGAGATCAGGGTGGTGGAAGAGGTTTCCCCTTGGGAACGTGGACAAGGTCACTATTCGCACCTGTTCGTGGTCCTCAAGAGCTCGGGGGGTGGAGGGCTATCCTGGACCTCAAACGTCTGAACCAGTATCTGGTTTACAGATGGTTCAAAATGTCATCTCTAAAGGCCATCCTCCAGGGCATCCGCCAGGGGGATTTCCTGGCCTCCGTGGATCTGACGGAGGCCTACTTACATATTCCGATGCTACAGACACACCGGAAATACCTGTGGTTCTCCCACGGAGAATGCCACTTCCAATACTGTGCACTCCCATTCGGTCTTCACCTTCCTGAAGATCCTGGCAGCATTGGCGGCTCACCTCCGCTCGAAACCAGTGAGACTTCAATGCTACCTAGACGACGTGTTGGTTCAAGCAGGTTCCCTCCATCAGGCAATACGCAGTCTCCGGCTTACCATCCAATGCCTCCAGTCCCTAGGGTTCTCTGTAAATTTCCCGAAAAGTCATCTGTCCCCATCCACACAGATCCTTCATCTAGGGACGATCATAAATGCAGAATCAGAGATAGTGCAGCTCTCCCTGGAACACCTAGCCAGTCTTCGCCAACTAGTAGCTTCAGTCCGCAGAAGGCGGTCCGTTTCCATCCTGATCTTGTCTCAGCTACTTGGCAAGATGGTATCCTGCATAGGGATTGTTCCTTAGGCCAGGCTGCACCTATGTCCACTCCAGTGGGCCTTGATCCCCTTCCAAAAGAGGCACCTGAGCAATTCTAACTGAAGTTTGCGCCTGACACCAGAAGTCAGCTCGTCCCTCCTGTGATGGCTATCCCCAGCGGTACAATGAGGGGGCTCGTTCTGGGAGCCGGACAGGGTAACCATAACAAAGGATGCGAGCCTCTTCGGCTGGGTGGCCGTAATGGACACCAACATGGCCCAGGGTCAGTGGTCTGCCGCGGATCTTCTCCACAATATAAACCAGCTAGCACTCTGACACTTCCAGCATCAACTTCAGGGCCAACACATCCTACTTCTCCCGGACAACGTGGCCACAAAGGCACACGTAAATCGACAAGGGGGGACACATTCCCAGGCCTTGTGGCAGGAGGCCCTACGGCTGGGGATGTGGGCTGAGTGACACCTAGCCTCCATAGTTGCAGAGCACATCTCCAGGGAGATGAATCACCAAGCAGACTGGCTGAGCCAAGTGACTCTGGACAATGGAGAGTGGCAGCTCATTCCAGAACTATTCCAGAAGGTCTGCCAGAGGTTTGGCATGCCAGTGGTGAATTTATTTGCCACACCCAGAAACGCCCAACTACCGCGCTTCTTCTCCCGGTTCTGGTCCCAAGAGGCGGAGGGCACGGATGCTCTCAGGAGCCACTGGCCAGCGGGCCTACTTTATGCATTCCCTCCCATCCCCCTCATTCCTGGGATGGTCAGGAAGAGTCAGGGAACGGGCTCAGGTCATCCTACTTGCCCCCTACTGGCCCAGGAATCCATGGTTTGTGGACCTAATCCAACTCTCGGTCTCCCCACCCTGAAGGATACCTCAGGAGGAAATCGCTTTGTGTCAGGGGGTCCTGGTGCACCCGGAGCCCCAGTGGCTCCACTTGACCGCCTGGCACTTGAGCAGCAACTCCTGAGGAGCGTTAATCTGTCCGAGGGGGTCATTGCCACCATCGAAGCATCTAGGCGGCCTTCCACTACCAGAATATACAACTCCACTTGGAAGACATTTGTGTTCTAGCCATGACCTTGATCCCTCCAGGGCCTCAATCTCCATAGTCTTGGAATTCCTGCAAAAGGGTTTCGAGAATGGTCTGTCCCAAAACACTTTGCGCAAACAGGTGGCAGCCTTAGGCACGGTTTTGGAGGGGGAGGACTCTTATACCCTCACACATGCTCCCCTCATTAAATGCTTTCTAAAAGGGGCTGCAAACCTTCGTCCACCCCCAGTCCATAGATTCCCTACCTGGGATCTCCCGCTGGTCCTCAGAGCATTGACAGGGGAACCGTTCGAACCACTCAGGATGGTTCATATGTGCCTAGTCACCCTTAAGGTGGTGTTCCTGGTAGCTGTCACCTCAGCCAGGCATATATCTGAGTTGGGTGCCCTCTCTTCTAGGGATGACCTCTGTCAGTTCCATCCTGGCAGAGTGGTCCTCCGTCTAGATGCCACATTCCTCCCGAAGGTGAATATCCTGTTCCATAGGGCTCAGGAGGTTATTCTGCATAATTTTTGCCCGGATCAGTCCCATGAACGCAAACAGCTCTGGCATAGGCTGGACGTTCGCCGGGCTCTCCGGATTTACTTAAGAAGAACTGCGACAATTTGCAGATCAGAGGCTTTGTTTGTCTCCTTTCGACCGGGGTCCCTGGGATCTAGGGATTTTTCATCTATCATAGGGAAGTGGCTGAGACAGGCCATCATGGCTGCCTATGAAGCATCAGGTCAGGCTTCCCCTGCAGGCATCACTGCCCACTATACATGCAGCGCCGCCATGACTGCGGCCTGGGCCACCAGGAGCCCATTTGAAGACATCTTTCGAGTGGCCACGTGGGCCTCTCCGACTCCGTTTATATGACACTACCGGCTGGACATCTATGCCTCAGCTGAGGCATCCTTTAGTAAAAGGGTCCTTCAAAGGGTGGCAGTCACTCCTCCCTTGGGTCCTTCTCCTTCCCTCCCTGGGATTGTAGCTTAGGTATGTCCCTGCCGTGACCCTTCCCTCTACATCACCGGAAATAGAATGTTGGTCTTACTTGAATGTGTCTTTTAGGTGATGTGGAGGGAGGGGTCATGTTCCCACCCTAGCTAGTTGAGTTAGGGTCCGGGGGAGGGCCGGGAGGTCTCTCCTGGGATCTCTGTGGGTTTTGTTTGCAGACAAGGACTCTGTTCGCCATCGAGGAAACTGGGAGCCAATGGGATAGCTGAAGGCTAAGAAGTTTTCTCTCAGTCTAATGGACCAATCAATCTGTGATAAAACCCTGCTGTGACCCCTCCCTCCACATCAGACACATTCAGGTAAGACCAACGTTCTTTTTCTATTCACAATTAGTTCTTCAAAAAGGGCAGATTTTAGAAAATCATTATGATTTGCAACTTTTTCTTCCATCAAATAAAGGAACTTTTTATTCCATCTATTATACTCAAATCTTGCATATTTTTATTTCTAACAAGACTGACATAATTAATCTTGTCCCCATTCCTATTTGCGCTCTTAAAAATAAAATAATATATATGTTAATTTGGTTTTCCCTTGGCTTTTCCCCCTTCTGACTTTACTCTCATGTAGTCTATTTGTATATGATGAAATGTTTAAAAATGAGAAAAATATTCTCATTTTTAAAAAGAAAATTAACTGAATATTTTTTTTAATCTGGCCATAATCTACCCCTAGAAAATTCAAAGTGCAAATATTGATAACATAAGGATGCTAATTTAGCACCCATTTCATTGCTGTTAAAAGCTAATGATCCTGTCAAAAAATAGTGGTTGACATTTAATTTAATACCATAATCATGACTGAAAACTTAAAAGATTTGTACCCAGATTTTCAATATTTAAATGAAAATTTGACAGTGTAATAACAAGCAATGGCTGTCATTCCCCTAATAAAATAATGTAAAATCTCATGCAATGTAATCTAATTGAAATGTCTTGATATTTTCTTTATTTTTTTGTATCTTTTACAGTGTTTCAAAAATTTGGTGAAAAGATCATGGATGACTTATGCAATAAAGTACATGATACTTGACTAGAAGATGAGCTCTGACTAAATACTTTGAATGTTTTGGTAAATTTATTTATTTATCTGCATTTATATCTGCATTTCTTAATGTATTTTTTTCTTTTGTCTTTATGACAAAGTTGCAAACTTTATTAACAAAACATTGTTACTAAAGTCTTACTAATGAACTAGTGATAGCAAATAAAATGGTCCTGCATTTTAAAATAATTTCTCATTAAATTACAGGAGAGAAAATATGTTGTGGAAATTGCTGGAGAAGTTCCTATTTTTCTGGAGAAAACCTGCAAAAATAATCTCTTTTTTTTGGCCCCAAACTCAATGGAGAATTTGGAAATATAATTTTTGCTTAGGTTTAGAAATAAATCAACCACGCCCAATCTTACTTATAACTTAACAGCTTGTTTATAACTGCTTGTTATTTGGTAAATTTCTGCAAAATAACTCTCATAGAAAAATATTTAAGCAAGGTTCTATATTGTCTAACTAGAAAAAGGACTAAATGCACAAATACCCAATTTCTTTAGATTGTTTCTATGTTGCTATGAAATTTTCTAGCCTTTTCTTATGTAAAAGCTTCCATTTGGCAATTCAAAAAATATATATTTTTCCTGCTGTGAAAGGGGTCTGAGGTGAAAGAGGGAAATCCTTCTCCTGTACAGGGTTTCAATCAAAAACTCAAATGGTTTTGTTTTGTATCCTCTGAAGTAATAGATTTCTTATATAAAAAAATAAACTGGGAGTCAATCTCGACAAAGCAGAAAAGCGGGAGGGTGGGAGGAAAGAAAAAGAATAAAATGGTCTTCAAAATGGTCACATAATGGTCTTCTAAACTACAATGTACAGTGAAAATAGTGAATATAATTATGTCCTGTTAAAGGTGAAATGAGATCGATCATAATCCTTTAGAAAGTACATTTGAATCCATTTGTAGCATTTTAAATGTTGTGGTCAATATGTACCAGGACACTATGATAGAAAATAACTTAAATATTTTATTTAAGGAAAATCTAGTATAAACCAATTAAGGCAGAGATTGCAACAGATAAAATAAATGGTTTTTCCAGCAGTAATATATGCCAGTGAAAGCTGCTCCCTTAGGAAAAAAAATGAGGCAAAGAAGAAAATTCTTTGAATTATAGTTTTGGCAACAGTTACATTATGGACTTCAAACACTATCAAGCAGTTGGTACTGGAAGAAATAAAGATTGACTGTTCCCTTGAGGTGATCATTAGCAAGCAGAACTCACATAATTCAGGCATGTGATGCAAACTAAAAGAAAAAAAAAATGCTTGGCAAGGTTAAAGGAAAGTCAATTGATCAGGGACGGATGGAACTATCGATCCCTGACAGAAGAGATCAGGTATGTCTCTAGAACAGTGGCAAATTATTAGTGAAGACAGATCAGGATGAACAATATTCTTCATAACATCAGGTTAGTAAAGTCATAAATCCTGTGTAAAGTTTTCTGCAGTGGGGAAGTACTTTGCATTAAAGATGTGTGTGAAGAAGTAACATTGCTCCCCAATAGTCAGGGACAGCTGAATTTGGTTTCATTTAAAACATATTTAAATGATGCATATTATATGATTTATATTATCTACCTATGTTTAAGTAATTTTTCTTCCATCAAGTTAAACTACAGTGTGGACACAGATACATTTCTAGAGATTTAGGTTATATATTACTACTGCAAATATTTTGCATTCATATTGGAAATTATGGAATCATGAGTATTAATTTTTAAAAAATATATATGATGAAAGTTGTTTCTGTGAAGTGTTTGTCTAATACAAAACATTTGACAAAATACTACTTCATCATGAAGGCACTTCAGTATGTTTTAGAGTGTTAAAGAATAACAGAATATCAGAGTTGGAAGGGACATTGGAAGGCTTATACAGTGCAACCCCCTGGTCAAGCAGAAGACTCTGGACAAATGGCTATCAAATCTCTTATTAAATATCTCCAGTGATGGAGCACTCGCAACTTCTGAAGGCAAGCCATTTATCACGACAGCAAAGCTTTCATGAATCAGCTACATGTTATTTCAGAAAGTATTCACCTTACTTAGTACAAAAGAGGGACAAAGAGATGATAAATGGTATGAAGATATGGCAATGAAAAGTAAAAAATAAATGCAGAAAACGTGTAGCATCAATAAGCAGGTGTGTAGCTTGGGGAGATCCAAAATAAGCCAAGTCCAACAGAAGAAATTATTCATAATTGAAGTACAGTAATAAACTCTACCAGTTCACACCATAATTCCCAGATGGATTCTATATATCTCAAAGACCAGTCGGGAATTTTCAGTTTTAGAAGGAATCCCAAAATGTTTAGCATATTTAGTTCAGTTTTTTTTAAAGGAACATTTATCATGAGAACTGTATGTATGGTGTATATTTTTACCATTATAAATCATTTCAGTGTTGATTATGCCAATGTTCTTCCTAGGGAGAAAGTGACAAAGTGCCAGAAATCTAGCTATTTGCTGAAGTTGTTTTCACAATGACTTGTGAAAGATGATTGTTGAATTATCTGATTATTGAAATTGTTGTTCTGTTTTGGAAATAACACCAGAAAACATCAAAAACACGAAGTGGGAGAAAGAAACACTAGCTACACAGTCTTGTGTTCCTGTAATATATACTGTGTGTGTGTATGAATGAATGAATGAAAGAAAAAGGAAGGAAGGAAGGAAGGAAGGAAGAAAGAAAGAAAGAAAGAAAGAAAGAAAGAAAGAAAGAAAGAAAGAAAGAAAGAAAGAAAGAAAGAAAGAAAGAAAGAAAGATGAAATCTTTCTGGTACCTTTCAGTTCTTTTGGACTATATACCAGGCAGAATTGACTGTGAATAATGCGAATTGATTAATTCAAAAGATTTATGAGACTTGAAAACCACATAATAAGACCATCAGTGGGGAAAGTTGAATTAATTAACTGGTCAATATGCTGAGTGGATACTAGCATGCAGCACTTAATCTATACCAAGTAAAGTTTCAGAACCCAGAAATCATCATGGGGAGTGGCTAAATTATTATTTTTTTACATAGACCTGGAATAGTAGATTAGTAACTCACGGGAATGGTGTTTTCCAAAGACTGAAGGGATAGGGTGAGGTTAGATTCCCCTCTCCCATTTCAGGAAATAGTGTCACAGGGTCAAATTGTAGTAGGATACCATCTAAAAATAGTCAAAAACTGTCCCACTGATTTTTGCCTGTAAAATATTGGATTTCAGTATGTGGTATAAGGGAGCTCTAGGGAATGCAAAAAAAAAAAAAAAAAAAAAAAACAATAAAAGCTTATAATGCTTTTTTATTTGTCTTCTTCTCTGCTAGATCACTGTATTCCACGAGGGAAGGGGGGGAGCTCTTTACTGCTGTATATTCATTAAATCCATTCTGAACTAGCAATAATACATTGACTATTACTATGGAACATTGGTTCCGGTGTTGGAACAATTCCCTATTACCTTCCTCCCACGCTGAAAATAGGTACTTTATTTCTCCTCTTTGTCCTTTTATGTCCTTGCTAGTTTTAAATTAATGATTAGCCCAAGTTGTAATGTTTCTTCTACCAACTTCTGTCTATGTATAGCCTCTAAAACTTAACCAAATTCTCCTTATTAATTTTGCTTTGCCCTTTGTTCTACTTCTATTATTTATTTGGTGGCTGTTGTTTTAGTATGGAGTGAGAAGAAAAATTTGGTAAGAAATAATCATATAGCTGAAAAAATTAACTTTCAATTTTTTTTCTAAGCAGCCAGTATTTCTTGTTCATAAATGACTTCTTCTTTCCAGCTGTTGCATTATTGCTCTATTATGTTGTTTTCTTGAAAGGCGGAAAGAGGAAGAAAGGAGGTAGATAAAGAAACTGCCTCCATTCTTGACATAAGCATCATCATAATTAACAGGACAGGCTGTTCTGTGAATCTCATTTTCAGGTAAAGCATGTGCACAAATATGATATTTTCTCGAGATATTATTCAATAATGTCTTTCAGTGAGACATCAGAGCGGGTTGATAATGCTGCCAGAAGTACAAATTCAACTCTTCAGTTCTGGTTAGTGGACAGCCTAATCCTTTGTTAATAAGTGTTATTTGAAGAGGAATAGGTTTCAGTGTGGATTAGCTTTCACTCTCTCTTAGCTTCTTTGTTTTCCTTCCCGCTGTGTTAGTAGCAGAAATGTGTTGTAAGGTCCCTCTGCCCTCTTCTTGTTAAGAATATCAAATTGAATCTCTTAGATTCTGGCACTTACAATCTTATTCCTAATGGCATATCCAGATGGAAATGCCACGGAGAAAACATATCTGCTTCTGTTTTTCTGACTATAGGTGAATATTTCTGAAAAGGAAATAAAGGATTTGATGTAAGATCCAATATAGGTCTACTTTCAAGTTACGTTGTTGATGTTTTTTTGTAATTTGCAGTGTAACATTACAGTGTAAGATATACTTGGTAAACATGGCAACAAAAATTTCACGTATAACACTAAATATTCTACAATTTCAAAGTATTATAGTAATTTAATCCTAAGAAGCTCTCCCATCCTAATTTTGGTATTCCACTATTGCAACAATGAAAGGAATTGAGAGAAATCATCTATCCATTTGGAAACATCAATATGCTGGTGATATGTAATTGTATATCTCATTCCTGACTGCGAAGGTGAAAATGTCCTGCTCCATTGTCTGCAAACTGTTTAGGTCTGAATAGGAAGGAAAAGTCTCAGGCTTAATTCTGATTACATTGAGCAGGACTGGAACTGTTTTGGATTTCTAAATTTGGGGTGGTTTTAAATTGTTGACCTGGAAAGGATTGCATTTCCCCATTCAAGAGGATCCTCCTTGATTTTCAGAAACTGCTGAAGTGTGACAGAAAGCTGTAGGCAGGAGGACATTTGCCCACAGGTTCATCTAATTCACCAATTCCATCGTTTAACTGACCAACAAAGAGGTCTATTTAGATGGTCATTCGCGCACTGATAAGGCACTCTACATGGATTGTCATTAAAAACCATATGGAAGCCACAATCATTCCAATTGCATCAGTGCAAGCTGTAGTGTGCATTTCACGCCCATCATGTAAACTTTGCTTGACGAGCTGTACTTTTACCAGTTGGCTTTCAATTGCAATTTATGTTGTTGGTTGTCACCTTATAAAGTCCTCCATGGGACAGGGCCTGGGTTTTTGAAGGAATTGTTGTATCTAATGATTTCTGCCTTTCAGATATGATCAAACAGAGGAGGTGGTGCGCTCAGAGTGTCATCAGTTAAAGATTGTCATTTATAAGAACCAAAGAAGTATATCTTGTCTGTCATAGTGTCATCCTCTGCAATATTACCCCAAGGTACATATGGCTTTCACCCTTCAAATGTTCTTTATATCTCTGAAGATCTAATTGTGCTCCCAGGCCTGGCTGTCCATGGAGCCCTGGTAATTCTTGTCTGGCTGACTTGTGAAATTCACACAGTAAACTATAGTCATTAAAAGATCTAAATTGAGCCACAGAATTCATACAAAGTGTGTAAAACCAGACTATTCCTTCATCTAGCTGGCCATTGTCTATTGTCACTTGCTTGTCTGGAAAGGGGTGCACCTATGTCCCTCCCCAGACACTGTATGCAAACTAAAGAATTTTCTTCAACACCCCTAAGGATTAGAAGAGGGTGGTGTTTTTTCAATCTACTTTTAGTCGCCCACCCTCTTTAACAATATATCTATCATATCAAAACCTACTTTGAATCTCTTTCTTATGGTGTTCTATAACAACTAAGCCTGGTTGGTAAAATCTCACCATTTAAATGATCATTTTTCAGAAAGAAAGAAAAAGAAGGAAGGAAGGAAGGAAGGAAGGAAGGAAGGAAGGAAGGAAGGAAGGAAGGAAGGAAACCTCAAAGAAACTAACCCACACAAAACCAAAATCAAAATGGTCAGAAGCAGAATGGCTAAGCAACTCTTCTATCACTATATTTCTCCAAATCTTCCAGCCTTCCTTTTTCTCATAAAAAGGAGCCGCTTGAAATTGGTTATAGACTTTGAAGACTACTGTCCATTTTATTTATATCACTATACTATAACTGTCTTCATTTTGTGAAGATCACACATCTGGATTGACAGCCTCCTATTGATACACATGATGCTATAGGGGACGACCTTTGATTGGGTGAGTTTCCAGGCCCAAACCTGGTGATGATCTGTTAAGTTCTATACAGTTTAGTATCAGATTGCATCAGGCATCATTTGCCCAGCTGGTGAGAACATCTTGAGAGCCCTATTAAGCCCTATTAAGAATGTTCCCTCTATTTGAAGTGAGGGAGATATAGACTTCTTGCAATAACCCCATACTCTCCCACAAGAATCTATGGTCCAATTTGACACCAATTCTCCTGAATTTGGAGCAGGATATCTATTTCTATTTTGATTAAACTCTGTATTGAAGCTTAATTTATTTGTATTGCTAGTTGAACATTTTTAGTTCTGCATGGTTAGAAATGCTGTACTTTGTTTATTTACTTATTTAACAAATTTATATAGTTACCCAACTCACACATAGGTGACTGAATGAGCTGCTCTTATTTAAGAAGATTTTTTTTTTAGCTTTTGTTTTGTGGCTTAGGTCAGAGTCCATTTGCTGCAGTGAAATTCCATCTCCCCAAGCAAAGCTATAAAAAGACACTGTGAAAATGCCGTGAAATTAGCAATAATTAAGCCAGCCCACTTGATTGTTCTTGTGTCCCTGTTGTTCATCAACCATCCCACTCATCTTCAGCACTTTGGAGTAAAAACTATGATTAGGTTTGCACTCAACTCATGTTCTGAGCACTATTTTTTTCAGGGAACATGTTTTCCACATATATTTTTCCATACCATTTTATCACTATGACCTAAAAATATGGCACATTAACAGATGTTATTGAAAACAGCTTCCAAAAATATATTTTAAACTGCTAGGTGAAACAGTTTGGTTTGGACATCAAATATTCTATTTATAACTTATAATTATTAATTTATTGTTTGAAATACAGAGAGGAACAAAAAAGATGGAGGCAAAACAGACAGAAATAATTTTATTTATAAAAGAATTTATTATAATTATAATGTACATGTTAAGGTTAGAAGTTGGAAGATTAGGATTATGTATATTTAATTGTATTATTAATGTTAGCATTGTGTAAAAAATATATTGACCCAGTCAATACATTATCCACAAAATATGTATGGCTGTTAAAGGAAAACTACAAATAAAACATACGGTATATTAAAAAAAAAAGAAATAATTTTATGTTTACTTATTGCAGACCAAGAAGTCTAAGGAGTGTCAAAGACATCTTTTTATATATTCTGTAATGTATCTTTTACATAAAAGATATAGGCCTCTTTACATACCTTATAAAACATAAGCATATGCTGTAATATAAAAACAATTAGTAAAGGAAAGGAAGCCTTAATATAACCAAAACCAAATAATTAAGGGTTTAAAAAGTTGAAACTGAATGTAGAATTTGATTTTTTAAGTTGCTGCATAATCATAGAGTTATGTTAAGGGAGTTATTTAGATGAAGCCCAGCCTATGCTTAAGGCTGAAATTCAGGGGTATCCCATTTCATATTAATTTTATTAAATTTTATAAAATGTACACTTAAAAATAACATAAACTCACACTCAGAAGGAAAGATGAAGAGGAAAAAAAAGATAAAAATAGAGATGCAGAAACATATGAAGAAAAAGAAAGGAAAATTAACATATATGCAAGAATGACTACTTCTTGCAAGGATATAAGAAACATGTTCAATTCTTAGATTAACACTATAATATTGTGTCCATTTTCTCCCACAAAAAGAAAAAAAAACTATTATTTAATTTTGACAATCATCTATTCCACATGACATATTTCAATTCTTTATATTTTATATCATATTGGTATAAAAGTACCAACTGTAGATAAATTTTTTCAGTGACTTTTCTGACATAAGAATTTTTAGCTACTGTTGGCAATTCAGGGATATTTGAAGAATGTTATTTAAAAAGTCATCAGGATGGTAGTATCAAAGTTCTAACCATTTTATCGTGTGGATTGTGTGTGCAACACACATAACAATAGGCTAAGCTTTGATTGCATTGTCCCATCTATCCACCATTCTGACTTTTTGGACCATGCCCTTCAGACACCCCCACCCAAACTGAAATCGAAACACCTCTGTCTATCTCTCTTTGATTATCAGTATATTTAGTGCAAAGGAACCCCACCACCTCTCTGGAAAATAATTTTCATCATCAATCTGTTCTTTCTGTTAGGAAAAGTTTAACTAACGTTCAATCAGAAGTTTGTTCATTTATTTATTTCTATTTCGACTTCATTATTTTTATAAGTAACTTATAACTACGTTTCTCCCACTTCCTATTTTTTTCAATACAATTGTGTGTGACGGGTAGCTGGGAGAGACTGTGTCAGCATTCCAAATATCATCCAGAATTAAATCAGAGTTCAAAGCATAGCTTTCATCAAAGTTCTAATTTAATAAGAGAGACATGTTGGTACAAACTGTGGAAACCCGAATCTGAAAGCTTTCGGGTTTCCACCCAGTTGAAAGTTCAAAACCTTACCCCCATACCCACAAATCCATCACATGGTCTAATGTTCCTCTGTCATGCTGGCATTTCCACCCATCTAGTTCCGGTCAGGTGCAGAGACAAAGATGACCTTGGGCTTCTGGAAAGGAATGTTTTATTATGACAACATTATTCAATTCTACTCTTTACTATTCCCCCTCCCAGTTACCCCACTATTGAAACAGCATAGTAAAATAATAGAGTGTGTGGCAGGCCAAAGATCCTAAAAGGAATATAACTGCAGGCCTGACAGACTGGCTATAATCCAAGGTGACACTCCCAACTTTCATGCCTAAGGCTCTGCCTAAGGCAGAGCTAGAATTCTGAGTCTGTTTAATTCATTATTCCATGACTTTCTCTCTTGTACAGTACAGAACATTATTTTTGATGTTTTGTTCTTTTCTTGCTTTCTATTGGTTGCTTCTTAGGATTGAAAGTGATTGGCCTAAGTCACCCAGTTGGCTTTGTGCCTAAGGTGGTATCCCAGTTTCTAGCTTGATGCCTTAACTTTTACTTGTCCACCCAATTTTGAGTCAACTGTGAATGACCATTCGATAATGCAAATTTGAACAGCATTTCTTCTTTTTTATCCAGATATAAAGGTGTGGAACAGCACAAGGCCTAGAATTAAATCCTGTGACACCATCAAACTGCTGAAAAACCCTCTTTGAATTTGATTTTTGAACTAGCTGTGTATTATTTGTTATGCTATCAAATTTATGTTTAACTAGCTTAACTAGTAAAATTTTTTGCTACCAGTTCTGTGGGCATGGCTTAGTGGACATGGCTTGGTAGGCGTAGCAGGGGAAGGATACTGTAAAATCACCAGTAGGAGGCAGGGCTAGTCAGATGTTGTATTTACCGGTACTCCAAACTACTCAAAATTTCCGCTACCAGTTCTCCAGAACTGGTCAGAACCTGCTGAATACCACCCTTTGGAGTGGGAGAGACTTCTGACTTTCTGCCAGTTACCCATTGACAGTATCAGAAGTCACAAAACATGTGATTAGGGGGCTCTTGCAGGCGCCACAATTTGTGAATAAAAGTAATCTGAATATCCTTGAAATTTTAATTCCACAATAGTCATGGGTTCAAGATCTTTTTACACTTTTTTTTAAAGATCATGGATTTGAAGTACCATAATACAAAAATTATTCTGCTCTAATATACTGTTTGGACTAATTGAAGGGTATAAACAGATGCACAATAGGAGTTGTATTAGTATCTGCAATCCACTTTCCCATTCAGTCCTTTTCTCCCTCAAATAAAACTGACTGTCCTTTTGTCATAGAAGTTTGAATAAGTTAGAAAAGTAGAACTTTCAAAAAAGTAACTTTCAACCAACTTCATTCCTATCTCCATCAGAGAAGGAATGTATTTCAACTTGAATGTAAAGCACAATTTCACAGCTGGGTTTGTAGTTTAAACTGTAGCTTTGTTCACCTCCCATGTAGGATTTGGGCTTCTATTACCATCAACCTTAAGCAAAGGGTGAATAGTAAAGGACTGCTAAGACCTGTTTGCAAAACACATCATGAAGTCCATATATCTTGTAGTTACCAGTGTTTGAAAACACTCATCTACTAGTTAGATCTGACCCTTCTTAGTTTTTCTATCTATTTTTTCAATATCAGCCAAGGTCATCCAAGGGCAATGCAGCATCTTCAAGGGTGTTAATAAATAGCTATGAAGGCAAAGAGTTTTACAACTTAATTGAAGTTATATTTTGCTTTATTTTTTAAATATGAGCTATGGATATGATTATCATTTTAAGGAGTTTGGGCCACAAATAAATAATATCATTTTGGAATGGAAGACTAAAAACTGAACCTTTCACAGCAACTTTCAAAACCAATTTTTAGGAGAAAGGAGCTGATGTCGCAACAGAACGATGTGCGACCTCAGAGCTCCGAGATCGCAGTCGACACTTTTGCCGCTAGACGGTCCATTCGGACCTAAACCACCCCAAAGAGATGGTGACAGAGAAGAGTATGTCTTGCTGATCACAGGGACATCACAAAGTCCCTGATTGATCCACTAGAATCTCTTCTTGCCGGCGACAAAAAGCACAGTCTCAAGTTGCTGAAGTCGGGACAGCTCCGCAATGGGAGGAAAGGGGAAAGAGAAAGTGTGTCCATCTGGTGAGGAAATTTTATTTTTATAAAAGACTGCCCAAAAAAGATTGAAGTTAAATTAAACTGGTAAAGAAAAGAAAATAAGCGGCGAATCTAAGTATTATTGGACAGTGTGTTATCTTTTTTTTTTTTCTATCGATGGAAGTTTTTTGAAATTTTTTTACTTTTTAAAGTGAAAGTATTGGATTTTCTTCTTCTATTTCTTTTTTTACCTATGGGTTAAATCTTTTCCTTTATTTCTACAATATTGGTTGGGATGGATTTTTTTTTGTTTCATTTAAGAATTTTTTCTCTTCTAACCTGAAATATAAAGAATATATAAAAGGAATATAAAGAGGGTAATAATTCTTAGAGGGAAAAGAAGTTACACTGCCACTTGGAGGTTGAGACCTGGAAACATTGCTTTTTCTTTTTTCCCTTTGATCATTTTGACCTTGAACTTCAAAGGCTTCAGCTTGTTTATAGAGAAGAGCATGGGTTGTTTACTCAGGTGCTCTCTGGATGCTTGTTGGTAGCTGAAAAAAAGTGAAAACAAAGATTAGTTTTTAAACTAGTGGCAGTGTTTTTAGCAATTGGAAGGATGGCACTACATCAAAAAGAAACCATAACATTACAACAGATTATGTTTGGAATTCAAAAATTATTAGAAACAACAGAGAGAATTGAGAAGAGATGGGAAAAATATTGAAAATATAAATTTTAATGTGGTAAAACCTGATGGAAAAATGGAAGATATCCAGCAAATGGAAAAAGTGGAGGCTTGAGTCCTAAAAACCCAAGGGAAAAATGAACAAAGAGGTAAGATAACCGTGGATATCGACAGTGAACTGAGTGTGGTTGGAGATGGAAGGAGTGGAACAAGGAAAGGGAAGATAGATGGAAAGGTGCTTTACTTCAGATTTCAAGGTATAGAAGAAGAAAGAGAAGAATTGATGGACTTAAGGAGGGAAACATTGACAAAAACACTACTGGTAACCAAAGATAAGCTGATTAAAGAAGCTGATGAACAGTATTGAGATTTTACAAAATATGTAACAAGCAACAAGTTGGGAAGTGAAGTCCAAACAAATTCGATTAAGGAAATAACCAGAAGACTAATTCCACAAATGGCAAAAGAAATAGGACTACACTATTACTGGAAAGACACAGGTTGAGATACAAAAATCAATAAAACACTAGTTAAATTTAGAGCATTATGTTAAAAATGTAGTGATAATGGATAAAATTAGGTAAATAATTGATAATGATAACAATGTATGTATTGGTTTGATAAATTTTAAAAAGGGGGAAAAGTAAGTTAAACTTAGTCAAACTATTGTTAAATGACTGATAATGATAATGTAATAATTGGTATTGACATGCTAAAAGAGAAATTTGATATAAATTGTAAACAATTAAGAAAAGAGATCTAAAATTTTGTTATTAAACATAATTAATTTTTATTCTGAATGTGTTATAAAGGTACAATGTGGCTGGATGATATTGAAAATAGATAAGGGAATGCCACTATGTGGTTTTGTTTTAAATTTTGGAATGTTTGTTATAAAGAGACGTTAAAACAACTATAGTCATATGAAGGATGAGGTATGATGATAGCAATATATGTAACTATATGTGATGTAAATTATGTAACTTGATATGAATCATAGGTGATGACTCTGGAAGGGGTGCACGAAGTTCTTTGTAACCAATTGACACACTTTCTACAATTTGTAATGGAAGATGATTTTAAGGTGTTTGTGTATTAAAAAATAATATATATAAATATATATAAAACCAATTTTTAGATTTATCCTAAACTAGGAAGAGACCAGCTTTTTTGCTGCATCCATCAAGAAGAGAAAGAAAAGCAAAGGTTTTGAAAGACAAAGAGAGTTAGGGAGATACAGAGATATAGATTCAATTAATATTTGTTTTATTTTTGTTTTGATCCCCTTAAATAAATGTTAACTCCTGGAAACTGTCTGGACTAATCACCACAATTTTCTTAATAAGATTTTTTGGAAGTAGTTTGCTATCATCATTGAATTTGCTAGATCTGACAGACTCACTAGTCCAAGGCCATCCTGCTGATTTTGTACCTAAAGTAGGTCTAGAAACAATTGTCCCAGTTTCTTATCTGATACCTTAACTGCTACACCAAACTGGTACTTTCAATATTTAGACAGTGGCATTTTCATCTTACCTATTTTTTCAGCTATTGCACAAATGCATCATGGCAATATGTTTCTGCCAGGACCTCACAATGTTGTTTCATCTTCTCCCTAATTCATTAGTAATTTGTCTTAATACGTCTTCACAATTGATATTTAAAGAAATATTTTCTCTCAGGTTCAATTAGTATCTAGGGGAAGCCTCCAGAAGTAGAAAATCATTATCCACCTGTCTGGGGTGAATGTAGGAAGACAGTGACTGGGAACAAAGGCATTGGAGCAGTAATCTATAAAAGGATTTTTTAAAAACCCCATCCTTTTTTACACATCACACATGTCTGAAACTCCGAGAACACCTCTACATCCCTTAGGCATGAAAGCTAACCACGTGATTTTGGGCCGGTCCCTGTTGCTCAGCCAACCTACCTTACAGGGTTGTAGGTGGGAGGAGTATGAAGTATGTTTGCTACCTTGAATTATATGTGCAAACTCTAAAATTTCCATAAGCATTCTGTTTTCTATGGGTTGGGAAAAAACGCCGGTAATCAAAATCAAAATAATTTTCTAATGGCCAAGAACCATGCATTACGCTCCGTAGTTCCGCGGAGGAGTAAAGAATCGCCAGAGGAATTCTGACTACTCAGATCTCGTTTCGCTAGCCAAGAAAAGTCGAATGGCGTGCCAAATAATTGATGCGATTACTGGAAGAAAGCAAGGCGAAACCCCGCCTCTTTGAGAACAGCCAATAGTAACCGCAGCCTTAGCAGAATCTGGGCGGTGTTGACGGAACCTTCCTTTTGTTACTGCATTGAGAATCCATAGAAAGAGACGGGAAGACCGAAGCAAGTATTCAGAACTTTGAAATGAGCCCGAAGCGATCCGAGCATGTCTGGGGCTGTTTCCTGCTTCTTAATTAAAAAAATAAGGTACATCTCCTGAAATCTTTCTTGCATTTCTCTTCTTTCCCTCGGTTTGCCTGCGAAATGGTTTTAAGGTAGCGAAATGCTATTTTGGTCTAATTAGCCATGCTTGAATCGCCACATAATACAGTTTCCTTGATGGGGTATGGAAGCGAAGGAAGGGGTTGTTTTTTCCTCCAGCTTGGTTACGATCCTTTTAAGTTTTTCTCCGTTGCAAATATTCTTCCACGGTAACGCATTCATTTTTTAAACATTGCCTCTTGCCCGGGGACGATTGCTGTTTAGTGGCGCTGGTATTCCTTCCTTGTAATAAATACCTTGGATGCCGTTCGGGAAGGACCCCGGGCGAGCGTGAGGAATTCTGGAAAGTCGTGTTTCTTAAAACCTGACCGTTGTTTTACATTAAAAGCACGAGTTTGCATGTGTTTGTGGTGTAAAGCTCAAGAAATAATGGAAAGTAATTTATAATTAGATCATATGATTAAAAAGAGGAGAAGGGAACTAAAATTTTGAGTTTGCACAAAGCGCAACCTTTTCTATATTTAAAATATCTGGGTCTCTTTGGACTTAAATTTAAACCCACCTACATTTCAGGCTAAGCATCTTTTCTTCTTAACTTTGGAAAAGGCAGCACAGTTAGGGTAAATCATCCTTGCACACAGAAGTCTTATCCCGCCGGCAGGTTGACAGGTTCTTTGATTTGTTCCCAGTGGGTATCTGCCCGCCCGCATCATATCGCCCCTTGCCACCTGCCCTAGAAACGCTGCTTACTGACATCATGGAAACACCCCGCCGCCCAGGAAAGCGCATGCAAATGCTGTTCGCTCTAACGATTTCATTTGGTCAAAACAACTGTCAATCAATGGAAACGATTCTCTGCCCCTTCTGAAGACCCCCTAGGAACCGAAATGGGACGAGCTCAGGAGGCTCCACCCTATTTCCACAGGTAGCGTTGCTTAAAGTGAATATATTTCCGTTTCTCGCTCCCGTCCGCCCTGTTTTTTGCTTTTTAGCTTTGGCAGCTTATTCAGAGGAGGTGAAAAGCCTCTTGGGTGTTACTCTTTCCGCGCTAAAGATACAACAGCTTTGAGAAAGCTTATACTTGTCTAACCTATGTTTCAAATTGCTGCCAGATCTCAGGTAAGAATAAATTTTAGGAAAGCTTGTTATTCCGGATAGATTTTATTTTTGAATGTTATGAGGGCAGGAAAAAACTTTTAGCAGACTGAATTTTGTACAACTTTAATGTTTCTTTCCTGTTCAGTTTTTTTTTATGCTTCCCTCTATTCATTTTGTTTTGTAAAAGTAATTTTATAAATAGTTTTGCTCATGCACAGATAATTCTGTGTATATAGATATAAACAAGATCAGAAACTAAAGTGAATTTCTTTAGATTGATAACAGGGTACTGTACTTCTAAATGCAAAAAGTAGATTACTTCTCTGATTTAATCAGGTTTTGAAGACTTTTTCCTTCTGAGTGGAAGATTGCTGGTCTAAATGGTGAGGTTAGAGCCAATAAATTGGTGCTTTTTCTTCTGATCTAACATGGTTTATTACATGTTTAGGGAAGTCATATTGCAGATTATGAAACTTCTGGGCAGGAGCTAATAGAAGCTGTAATATCTCTGGAAAACATTAAGCTGCTGTAGGAGAAAACTGTCTAAGCAAATTAATAGAATGGTTAAGAACCTCTGCTGAAAATCACCCCATTCACCCTAACAACCATGAAGACATGGATTGTCAACCAGGATAGCAGTTAATAAGACAGCTGCTTCAGGACTGATCCAGAGAGCCATCCTTCAAGAAGTAATTTAAAAAGTGTTTGTAGTATTAAGTGTTGTGTGTTTTGTTTTTAAACTACCATAAATACATTACCTTTTCCAGAAAAAATAAGCTTATTTCTTGGAAATAAAGCCCATTCTTATATCTCAAATACAATGATATATTCCCAAAATACATCATTGATGGGCATTTGTGTTTATCTCAGTGGTTTCTTATTTCTTGACTGCAAAAAGGCTAGACAAAATTTTATATGTGGCATGAATGCCCCATACTGACAAAGCCACTTGTGAACTGTATATGTATCATCAAAAATCTATGAAAAAGCTCACATGCACCAAAAGCTATCTGTGTTTTTACCTGCCAAAGAGTGCTATGAAGTCAATATTTATGTATAGTTTATTGTTTTACAACCGATCCATCAAAAAAGATAGAAGCTAATTTATTTTTAGGCTCCCCATTTTCTTAGGCCAGTTTGCATCAAACCATTATGTTACAACAAAAACATAATTAAAATGGAAAAGAGAACTTTTTTTTTTTTTACAAAGACTTTTTTACGATTAGGAAGAATGTGGGAAATAGTTGATATCAGAAGACCTGGAAATTTGATGGAATTTCAGGCGGTCTAAGTTACAGAACTTCTGAAAAGTGAGTTTTAAAGCATCCAACCAACCGATCAATGCATCTGTAACTTAACAGAGGCAATTTTAATTGAAATTTTAATATAAATAGTGGGCTGGGGTAAAGAGAATTACAAGAAGGGGAATATATTTCATGTTGGCTCTTACACTGATAAATTTTATGCCTCTTATATTACTCCACAAATTCAGAATAAGATACTTTCAAGCACAGTTTAAAATTGCTATTCTGATTGAGTTTAAACTTTTATTCAGTTTATTGTGATTCTGTATAACAAACATAGATGAGTTTTTTAGTAAGTGTGAGGCTAATCATTAATCCATCACAATATCTCTATCACCAAAATTTTAGTGCAGTATTTTGAGAATCAAGATTGTAAATAAGAAGAAAGAATGTGTTTTCTTAGGCTCAATACACCCCCTTTCTTTCAGAACTCGTAGTTAAATGTCCGGTTCCTCAGAGGTATCATCATCATGCTCCTTTGAGCACTCGCAGGCTAGGTTAAAAAAATAATTTTGATTTAAAATTATATATTTGCAACAAGATGCAAATATATGGATGTGTTGTTTCCCTGGTTTACTTATAATATTAGCTTTTACCTAGAATTGAAACTCGCAAGTTTCAATAATTATGACCAGCGTTTTTTCATTTGCATTTTTTCAACAGATTTAGATTTTGAACATTATCCATACAACTCATAGTAAGATTATTAAGGAGTACAGTTTCTGACATTATCTTGTTTCATCTGCTACTTCATATAGATTTTCAATCATTTTGAGTGCTTCCAGAAGATTGTAACATAAATATTTCTCTCTATTGAAATCCAGTTGATATTAGATTAATTGCTTTATTAATCCTGTGTTTCTAAGAATTAATCTTATATTGCTAGATATGTTGACGGGGGAGGGGATGCTTGGTGAAAGGTGACTTTCCTTGGAAGAATTCAGCAGGGAACAACTTCTGATTTTGGCCTCTGACTGTGTACCATGGAAATAACAATGGGCAGCCAGCTAGCTATTGACTCTAACTTCAGAGGCTTTAAGAATAATTGTATTTTTCCTACTTGCAGAAAGTGCTGCTGGATTAGATACTTTGGGGATTTGATACATTATTTCCTTCTCCTTGTGGGATACTATATTATGAGGAGGATTAAGAGGTAATTAAATTCAGTTATTTGGATATTGCTCACAAAGCAGTATAGAATAATTTCCTAGTCACTCTTAAATTCTGGCATCCCTGCTTGAAATCTTTCAAGCTGACTGGTATTGGGTGCCTGCTTTGCACAATGTAGTTCAGAACTTGCAGTAGTGTTAAATGCAACTATGACAGTAACTTCAATAAAAATGATAAAAGGAACCAGGAATGCTAAAACTTTTGTTTTGAATGTTAAAGAGCCCAGCATTTTCAGGTAGAAAATCAAATATGTCAAAACTTTGAAAAGTTTCTGTTAATTCTTATAGGGAAGTAGAACAATGAACTCAGTGTGCTGCAAGTTTTCATATACCCTTGGCTCAAATGACAAATTCCAGGCGACAAAGTTTACTTGTTTTGGGATTATTAGCATATGTTTCAGATTATTGCAATATTGTGTTATGTGCTTTTCTTGAGTATGAAAATTGTAGGAGGAAATACTTACCTTTCAACTTCCATTGATAGCTGCAGATTCCCAAAACAATGATTCTAATTGCTCTGTTTCAGAAGAGTTTATACATTGGATGTTTACTGCCAAAGGGATGAATAAATGAAGTATAAAACCTGTGGTGATCTTGAGTTTCTTTCTAGTTGTACTTCAAGTAATTTAATTACCATATTATCCAAATTAATTTTTCCCTGTTATATTGCTCAAGAGCTCCAAGGCCTCATTTATTTTGATCAAAAATCTATGTAACAACCCTCCCCCCTCCCAATATATTTACACCTTAAGTTGTGGGAGTTCATATGGCCTGCATTTTAGACTTACTATGTTGTGGCCGTTGCCCATCACAGTTGTACTCTTTTAAAAAGATTTGTGAGTGTCCTGTAATTTCCTTTAGAAGCCATTCTTCCTCAATCTGCTGCCTTTCAGATATGTTTAGATTGCGGACTGTAGCAAGCTAATGAATGCTCACCACTTCTAACAGTCTTTACAATCCTCAGAAATAGACTACAATGATTTGCAAACCTAACCTAAGTAGGAATGATATATAGAAACTAATATGGTTGTCACATCTGGCACACCAAAATTCTTGTATTGAAAAGCTGGGAATTTGCTTACTATCAAAACAGATCACAAATATTTTCCCCTCCTTCCTGTCATAAAAGCATAACAGAATTTGCTTCCATTTCTTGACTATCAGAACCAGCTGCCTGAGGAATGCAGTGTCTGCTCTTCCTATTGGTATGGTTGGTATTGTAGGATACATGCACAACAGGATTATATTGTTTGAGCTGAACTACATCTAGTTTGTACTTGTTATATTTTTGTGTCTGAACTTTAATGATTATCTTCTGCTTTCACAATGCCAGGTTATGTTTCATAGGTTTGTGTATCATTATTGCCTATGTTGTAAGGGAGAAATTGCTCAATGAAAACATTGCTCTGAGAATAAAATAATCTTAAGGAAGGGCAAGAAAAACAGTTGCAACTGTGGTAAACCCACATATTAACTGCTTGCACAGGAAATATAGATGTCTGAAATGAAACTGATTTTTTTTTAAAAAACCACTGCCTTACATGTTATGTTTTAAGAGACTGACAAAACATTTGCATAATATAGTACTATTTGTAAGACAGGATTTGTCTGTTTAAAAAAAATAGTATCTCAATAAAGCTGTGAGCCTGTATGTCAAAACATAAAATTTATGCATCAGTAATGTGTACTTCCTAAATTTGTTTGCCTTAGATGAAATTGTTATAGTATTCCAATCATGTAAGTTTTTCCCAATAACTTAACATCCCAAGCTGTGAGGGAGAGAGGACCATACAAAGAGCCAAGGTGGCGCAGTGGTTAAATGCAGCACTGCAGGCTACTGCTAGATCAGCAGTTCAGCGGTTCAAATCTCACCGGCTCAGGGTTGACTCAGCCTTCCATCCTTCCGAGGTGGGTAAAATGAGGACCCAGATTGTTGGGGGCAATATGCTGACTCTCTGTAAACCGCTTAGAGAGGGCTGAAAGCCCTATGAAGCGGTATATAAGTCTACTGCTATATTGATACTTTTTTTCTGTCAACTTAAAAGCAGATTTCATAACATATAAACACACCCTTCCTTGATCCTATGCCCTGTAGAAATGTGCTTGCTGGGATTATGTTGCAGTGCAATAGCTTTACAAAGCTGTGGTGTGGAAGAAGACTTTATGAACATCCTCCATACTAAATGACAGTTTGTTATATAGTCATCCTGCCTTCAAATTCAAATTCCAGCTGTATGGGAAATTGAGGCAATGTTACTTCTAGCATTTATAATCCATCCTTCCTCATGGAGGTCAGTCATCACAACAGTATCCATAACAAATCTCAGTGACAACAAAATGACAATGTGTGCATTGTGACATCATTTAAACCGGCTTAGTACTGGCATTACAACACCTGATACAAGTATATAATTTGCATCATTTTCAGTTTGTCAATGTATATCAATATATTTGTTTTCATACTATCTACATTTATTATTTGAGACAATGTTCAGTTGGAGTAACAACAAAGACAGCTATTTCTATGAAATAAACATACTTCCAAAGCTCTTTTAAAGACAAAGAGGTTTTATGTGTCTCTGAAATCCACATGTTCCAAAGAGTGAGGGCTGCTCTTAATAAAGCGTCAACAATCACTGTTTTGGGCCATCAACATTATAAACACCCTGAATTGGATATGCAAACAGCCAGTGATTCATTCAGCAACATGCCATCCTTGGCCCCCTGTGAGTATTGTGTCATAAAAGTAGTTCTATTGAATTTAATCAGCAGATTTGTGAGTTGAACTCAATAAAAAGGAGAATAGACATTGAATACAATGAATGTATGCCCGGGTATGATATGCTTGATTATAACATACAATTTATGGTAATTTGTTGCCGTTTTTGAATTATTCACTAAACTACTAAAAGTGAATGGTGAGTCTACTTACTTTTTATATATAACAAATAATGAACTTGGTTGATGAACTTACTTTAAAATAATATCTCATCATCCAAATCAAAACAGCTGCCAGTCCAATATGATGTTCATTACATCATTTTATCATGTTTGAAAAACATATGAAAGATGTATAAATCTTTTTGTGTAGTTGGAAAAAAATGACTAGAATTATCTTCCAGTTGTTTTTTTTTAATGCTTGATTGCAAATGACTGTAGTTTTTCAGGTGCCCTTCAGCTGCAGCTCTTGCCTGTGCCAGAGACACTTTCCCATGATGCACTACCATATGTTTGCCTGTATGGGAATGCACTAGAAATAAGTGGCTCCCGTGTGACTGAAGCAGCCTCTTTATAATGTACAGATTTTACATTTAAGTTGTTATTTTGCTCTCCATTAAGATGCTTGTGTGTTTAGTTCTTTGATATTTCTGTCTAGTTTTCCAAACAAATTCCTGGTTTGGAAAAACTTTTAATCGTGGCTGTGATTTAGTTGATGTAGGCAAATAACACTCAGTATATAATTTATGGTGTCCTACTTCACTTCTGGTTATATCTTTAAAAGTTGCTATTAACAGCGTGTATATAATTGATGCTGTTCTTCTTAATTTCTGACTATATCTTTTTAAAAGCAACTATAAACCAACAAATGAATCGGAAAGTCAATTAGACCAGAAATGTTACATGCCATAAATACACATTATCTTGAAATGACACATATCTAAAAAGTCATTTATACTACTTGACCCAAGTGCAGTTCCTGTGATTTTAATTAAGCTGATCTGGAGTAAATGGATTGTGGATTATAGCCCAGATTTGCAGGACTACTACTATATGAGTTGAAGTTAAGCCAACCCTCTTTCATAACCAGATGGAACAAAGCATTGAGGTTCTGATCTACTTGACGTTGAAAAGTAGTATAAGTTATTTTATGGGAAACATCAAACTTCAGTATGCACTATTAATTTGAGGCCACTTTGTTAATAGTGGATGAATCTCGTGATCGTATGAAATAATGTAGGGATACAAATAACTAAATGTGTAGTTTTGGAACAAAATACTGAAAATGAAGATAGGGCTGCAGGCTTATTACTACAATCTGAAGCATGCCTAATAAACTGCATGATCCTGATTTCTTCAAGTTCATTACTCAGAATTATGACATCCAAAAGGTTTGTGGTGTTTTAGTTGCAGGGAACAACTAGAAAATCTGTTGCTGGAACTTTTATCTTTGTTTCTCCACTTTTCATCAATTCTTTTTGAGAGTTGCTCTGCTAAGCAAATGAAAGAGCTTGTCCAGCATGTACTTTTAGCTGTATTGGTTCTTCCTTGCAAGTCTATAAGACATCTTATTTTAACAAACAGTTTCTAAGGAAAAAAAAGTTGCATTTTGTTGTTGCATGCCTCTCTAGTTTCTGATATTACAATATTCTATTGATCATACTTATAGGTTGAAGCAAATAATTATTAATAAAATAATAAATACACTTCTGACTTTCCCCTTTCCTTCATTTATCTTCATGAGAACTAATGATGGTGTTGCCTGAGTAAATTTACTCAGATTACATTCCTGATCCAGAACCACATATCTTTTATCCAACAATTCTCTAGCAATTCCTCCTGTTGCTCAAAACCATTCCCTCTTCCCTCTATAAATATAAATGATAAGGTTCTGGATGGGACTTTTATAGCTGAAACATATGAAAAACATATCCATTTTTAAAAAAAATTCTGCTGTTTTGTAAATATAATAGTACTAAATTCAACCTAATTTTTAGTATCAGGCTTAAAATAAGTTTTCAGAATTTTAAATATTGCGATTGGGGAAACTATTCAAATCTTGTTTTTCTATATTCCAATCTTGTTTTGGGTATAATCTATACCATAACTATAAAAGATAATATGAAGCAACATTTCCATTCTCCATACCTTTTCATGAAATTATGACTTAACTATGATTTAATAAGGAAAATCACCTTCAAGCATAGTTTATAAAGAACTATTATCTTTGCTAACTATAAAATTATAGCTAAAGACAATTCATAATTCAGATTACATATAGGTACAATAATTCTAAAGGTTAGTTGAAAATTGACAGCTTTTGATAATTCATGTTATTTAAAGACAGTATGGTCTTCCTCCTTTCTTTCCTTTCTCCTTCCCTCCAAACTGGACAAGAAAAAAGGGGAGAAAAGTGTGAAATCTTGATGTTTGTCTAGGATATGTCTCATATGCCCATTTCATTTGAACTTCCCTGAGACTAGTGATTGAAGCTGTTTTCTGCAAGGGGGGAATCAGAGAGACAAAGGTAGGGGCCCTTTAACTCCATTTCATTTGAACTTTCCTGAGGCTGGTGATTGGAACTGCTGGCTATAAGGAGGGAGTCAGAGAGACAAAGAGGACTAGGTAGTAGCCTGTGCGCCGTTAGGCGCGCGAATCATATATCTATAAACCAAAATAGCAATAATGCATTCTGGATTAGTGCGCTTGAGATTGTGATTTTATTTTATTTGTTTTGCATCTGTTTTTTGCAGTACTCTTTTCAAATTTGGATACAAAATATCTTTGTAAACAAATTACTAGTCTACAGAGACAGATTGCCTATCTAGAATCTCTAATCTGTGCTCTCCAAGCAGAAATTAGGGGCCCAATTCGGCCATTCCACATTATGGAGATGCCACGCTATCAACCCCCTCTACCGAAAAGATCCTGCAGGAGAAGAGCAGTCTGGATAACCATGGGATCTGGCAGGGTGAGAGCTGTGAACCATAAACACAAAGCTTTTGCTGTGACCCAGCATAACAGATATAGTGCCCTTGCTGACCTTAATTAGGGCACTAAAGAGACAGGTCAAGGTAGTTGTGATAATGATGACTCAAATAAGCAGGGGCTCATGGTCCAAAATGAAGAACTTTCTTTGGAAAGGCGAAATGGAGACCCAGGTATCACACATCAGTCACACATGAAGATCAAGGTTTGTAAAAAGAAAAGTCACCTTCTGGTTGTTGATTCAATCATAAGGGATGTAAATTTAGGAAAGGATATGGAGGTTTTAAAAGAGGTCAGGTGTCTGCCAGGTGCTACTGTCAGCAGAGACGAGGCGTATTCTTAAGATAGTCAAGAATGCAAGTAAGGACTGTGACGATGTTATTATACATCTTGGCACAAATGATCTGTACCAAAAAGATATATTTTCTGTGAAGAATGATTTCCAGAGCTTGGGGTATGAACTTAGTAGTGTAGGTTGTAGGCTTATCTTTTCAGAGGTTTTTACCAGTATATAAGAAATAGAAAGGGAAGGGCAGTAGCAGACTTTAATGTGCGGTTAAAGGAATGGTGTAAAAGGGAAGGCTTTGGTTTTATTAGTCATGGTGTCTGCAGCTGGTCCAATGAAAAACTGTACAAAAGAGATGGTTTGCACCCATCCAAGAAAGGGACTGAGTTACTGGGATTAAGTTCACAGATTTTCTGGATAAACATTTAAACTGAACAGCGGGGACAGAGAATTAATTGATACAGAACATTTATGTCCCCAGCAATCTAAAAGTCATAGGGTTATCAGTGCATGTGTATATGTTTGTGTGGATAAAATTATCACTCCTGCTGTCAAGCAAAACCAAGCATTTAATAGTGAGTGCCAGCATGGCTGCATAAAGAACTCCCTGACAAATTGAGAGACAAAAAAGTTAAGTATAAAAAGTGGAAAGAGGGGGACATAACTAAGGCAGAATATCAGCAAATAGCCCAAGCTTGTAAAGATGAAGTAAGGAAAGCTAAGGCTTACAATGAAGAAATGCTTGCCACAAAAATAAAAAATAACAAAAAAGCTTCTTCCAATATGTTAAAAACAAGAAAAGGGTTAAGGAAACAATTGGTCCATTGCTGGGAGAAAGTGGCAAGAAGGTGACAAGCAACAGGGAGAAAGCTGAACTATTTAACTCATTTTTTGCATCTGTCTTTACACAAAGGGATAAAACAGTCCAACCTATCAAAAACAGCACCACAAAAATCAGATTAGGAATACAAATTGAAATAGGGAAGAAAATGGTAAGTGAGCACCTGTCTACCCTAGACAAGTTCAAATCACCAGGACCAGATGGATTACACCCCAGGATTCTGAAGGAAATGGCAGATGAGATCTCAGAACCACTGAACTATATTTTTCAGAGATCCTGGAGCACTGGGGAACTGGGAGAGGACTGGAAAAGAGCTGGCTGGTTCCCATCTTCAAAAAAAGAAAAAAAATAGATCTAGGAAACTACAGACCTATCAGCCTGACCTCAATACCAGGGAATATTCTGGAAAAGATAATCAAGTAACGAATTAGCGAACACCTAGAAGCAAACAAAGTAATATCCAAAAGCTAACATGGTTTGTCAAAAACAGATCATGCCAGACTAATCTTATTGCAATCTGTGACAAATTGACAAAATTAGCGCACCAGATGAATGCCATTGATATAGTTTACTTGGACTTCAATAAGGCATTTGATAAGGTAGATGATAACCTAGTACTAGGTAAAGTAGAAGAATGTGGGTTGGACAGCATCACCACCAGATGGATTCGTAACTGGCTGACCGACCGCACTCAACATGTAGTCCTCAATGGAACTGCATCTACATGGAGGGAAGTATGCAGTGGAGTACCCCAAGGGTCTGTTTTAGGCCCAGTACTCTTCAACATCTTCATCAATGATTTGGATGAGGGAATAAATGGGGAACTCATCAAATTTGCAGATGACACCAAACTGGCAGGAATAGCCAACACTCCAGAAGACAGGCTTAAGATACAGAAGGATCTTGACAAACTTGAACATTGGGCACTATATAATAAAATGAAATTCAATGATGAAGAGTAAGATTCTACATTTAGGAAAGAAAAAAGAAATGCACAGGTACAGTATACGTGGTACCTTGCTCAATAGTAGTAATTGTGAGAGGGATCTTGGAATCCTACTGGACAACCATTTAAACAGTTTTGGTCACCACAATGTAGAAAAGATGTGGAGACTCTAGAAATAGTGCAGAGAAGAGCAACAAAGATGATTAGGGGACTGGAAACTGAAACATATGAAGAACGATTGCAGGAACTGGGTATGTCTAGTTTAATGAAAAGAAAGACTAGAGGAGACATGATAGCAGTGTTCCAATATCCCAGGGGTTGCCACAAAGAAGAGGGAGTCAAGCTATTCTCCAAGGTACCTGAGGGTAGAATAAGAAGCAATGGGTGGAAACTAATCAAGGAGAGAAGCAACTTAGAACTGAGGAGAAATTTCCTAACAGTTAGAACAATTAATCAGTGGAACAACTTGCCTCGAGAAGTTGTGAATGCCCCAACACTGGAAGTCTTTAAGAAGATGTTGGATAGCCATTTGTCTGGAACGGTATAGGGTTTCCTGCCTAGACTGGGTTGGACTAGAAGACCTCCAAGGTCCCTTCCAACTCTGCTATTGTATTGTATATCTTTAACTACCAGTATGATTTAGGCTTATATCAGAATACAGTCTAAAATCTGAAAAAACTGTTACAATATGTTTTTGGCACTTTCATATTAAAAATGCTTAGTGGTTGATATATTTTTTTGTATAAAATCAATATAGATCATAGGATTTTTCCCCTTTTTATGTTTAATTTTCATTCTATAATTTTTTTAAAGTTTTCTAATTTTTAATTTTAATGTTGATTTTTCTATATTTCTATATTTTTCTATAACCATAATTTATTGGTTGTTATACATCATCTAGAACCCCTGTTTAAAAATATGAAATATAAATAAAGTATGTACATACGTATATAAAGTTACCTAAAATTAGACAACAAAGTTCACCTAAATTTCAGTTAGGCTTAAGAAATCACTTTCCTCAATTCTAGGAAGTTATTTTATAGTATTGTGAAATTTCCCTAATTGTAAACAGTACTTTTTCAGCTACAAAATGTGCACTTTTATTTCATTCTATTTTAGAGAAAAAATAAGAAAGAAGACATAATGAAAATCAGTAAAAATGGTTGCAACTGGTACAGACATAACTGGGTTAAGACATTTCTAATGATATTGGAGTATTGAGGAGTGTTCCAGATTCTGAATTTACTTTTCACAAAGAATGGAATTTATTTCCAAACAGATTGAAATACAATTCTCAAATTCATTTCTTGATTCCTAACACCATATTGGTCTGTGAAGTTTGTTATCTCATCCAGCTGATAGTCAAACAACCATCATTTCCTTCCTTCAGGTTGGATAAACGGACCAAAGGGTGTCTTCAGCATACTAGGGTTTAATGTAGAGGTTGAGCAAAACAGAGCAGATGGATCCTGTGAGCATTTTGGGACAATTGCTTAGATGTATAACAAAAGACCCCAGATGGACATGTTTCATAAGGAATAGTGAACCAAAGGCTCAGTCCTGCCAAAAATATACCATAGTTGGTTATATGAAAACCTAACCTTGCTCCATTTTGGGCTGTAATCTCCTGCATGTTACAGAAAGGTAACATCCAGGAGATTACTGCTCTTCCTAGCATCTAGCAGAGTTTTAAACAAACAGTGACTTTCTTAGTCTGAACTATATACCACATTTATTGATCTTTCTCCTTTGAACTGTTTCCCTTTTAATAAATTTATACCAGCCTTGTGAATGTCAAGCTGATCTCCAGTGCTAAGTACAAAAAAATTAAAGATTCAGAAGAGCAAACAACTGAGTGGCAATTTGTGTTAGCTCTTCAAACATAATGCACTAGATAAATCAGCACATTATATCCCTATGAACTTTTTTGATATTTAGAAATTCCAAGAACAGAGACAGAAAATACAGGAGGGGAGAGTATATAAATATGTCAACCAGTGTATTTCTTAAGAAAATAAATCAGTACATATACATTGGACCACTACCTAGGAAAAAGTTACCTAATACTATAATAAGTAGGTGACCTTTTTGAGCTGGAGAGTGCATTACAAAATGCCATGGGGCAGGCTTGTTAATTCATAAGATGAGTAAATACTAATTTACTAGAAGAGAAACTACCGAGAATGTTTCCTTCCGCCCACTTAATCTCCCAAGAAAGTCTCTATGGTTTATATAATTTTGTGTGTGTGTCTATAAGGGGCTTCAGCCCCTTATTATTTCCATTTTTTAAGAATGCCTGTGTTGGACTCATTAATATCTTGAGGTCAACTCTTTGCCAACTTCCTACTTTTAAAATTAAATGAATATAAAAATAGCCAGGTGGGCAGGAGGATTATTGAAATGAAGAAATGTTGGATTTACTCAGGGAAGGAGGAAGAGAATGCCAAGCTATTACGGTAAGGATATTTGAATCTTGTGAAACTAGAAAGCATGAAAAACAAACTTGGAGTAACTCTATTTTGATTCTGTTAGGTATAAGGTGAAAGAGAGAGGGGAATTTGATGAACCTTCAAGATTCTGTTACAGTATTATAACCACATAACAGTACATTCCAGGATTCCTAGTGATTTCATGATTTTGGCTATCTTAAAGGGCTGATAGAAGTGCCCATGGTACAACAGGACCGAAGCATACAAAATCTCCCTTCTGAGCCATGTTCGTTTATTTGTTTTTGAGCTTCCCTTTGATATTGCGAGTGAGTAAGGACATGAAGAGCAGATTATCTGCATTTCCTTTCACTTTACTTAGAACATCCTAAAATATATAGAGCAAATGGTTTCTATGAAACTACCACAGTAGAACTTGTTTGACAACTTTGAAGGTGTGGAAATAAAGGGGATTGATATTGTTTCTTCTCTTTCCCAGAAAGTACGCTTTTCATTTATGTCAGGAGCTTAATATTTGTATTTTGGGGGGGGGGGAATTGCAGTCAATATATGGATATTTGGTTAATGAAACATTGTACATGTAATCCAGCCTTCACAAATCCTTGTTAAAGTATGTTATTTGATGTCAACAAAGAAATTGAACCAATATCTTCCTTGGAGGTATGAGGATATGAATTACGTATATAGATTGTTATTGGAACACCCGTGTTGCAAATAATTAGGCTTGAGTAACATTTACTGGAGCCTGATAATTAAACTTGAACAGTCCAGTCCAGTGATTTCATCTAGATACCTAGTGTGTATATATTTGTATTTGCATTTGTCCTTCATTAAACTTCCTAATTATTCACTGATTTACAAAGGTATTTGAGGAAGAGTATATTTATGGCATATTTTCATCATTTATTGGATGGCACTACAAAGAGATGCATCTAGCATGAGATGTGTGGCACTATGTATCTCCATGGAATAAATATAATACTGGGATTGAAACTAAAAATTTCTAACAAACAAGGTTTATCCCAATGGCAAGAAATTTTAGCAAACACAGCGCCCAAAAACTGAGGGGCCAAAGTGGAGAAGCTGGGGGAAAACACAATGAAGAGATGCTAATGGATTTTAACCTGCCTTGAGAGGTAATTTTCATCAACACAATTCTATTTGTGAGAGATGTACAATACTTTTGAATACAATACAGTTGTTCTAATAGTTGTCTGCAGTTTATCAGGCCAGATATAAAAGCTATCACTCCAAAAAGAGGTGAAGTTAAAATGAACATTTCTCTTGTGCGCTGCTTGGAGAATCCAAGTATGGGTTAAATTCAGTCTATTCGCCCAAGGACTGAGTTGAAATTCTTAACCACGCCGCCTCTTCTAATTGAGGTTGAGTTCAAAAACTCAGTCCAGCCCAATTTAGACACGTTTTGGGGAGCTCCTCAGTTCTTGTGCGAATAGAGTGTGACTATTAGTTATCTTAGATTTTCTTAGTTTTGTTGTTTGCTGAGAAATAGTGCTAGGAAGATCTTTGAGCCGTTTTAAAGATAGCAGGTGAGGCTTTCGAATTTCCAGGTTCCGCATCGCTGAGGAGCCCGCAATTGTCAAGGCGTTTGTCCAGCGGCTGCTGGTGAACTCAGGGGAAGGTAGGAGGCTTCCTTTCCCCCCCCCGGCTGTCTTCACCTTCATCTGCGGCTGCCGGAGTCCTCGGCAGAGGCTCTGGTTTATGCCTGACAGTTCCCTGAGTGTCTGAGAAGCACAGTAGCCATTTTGAATGTATTTTTCATGCACTTTTCGCTGCCAGCCATTTGGAGTTGCCATGCTTTTCCTCCCAGCCTGCAGATTGCTGCAAGGGAGTCTTTGGCCTTCGTTCGGGGCTCCTCCTAGACCATCTATATTGCGGCCTAGGAGAATTTTGGCCACCTGGCCATACTCCTGTCCCTTGGACATATCTGCGCAGTGCACAGCAGCTCCCAGCTCATGCGAGTGCCAGCCTACTGCATGCAGAGTCTCCCCGAAGGGCTGTGTGAGTCTGTCTTCGATCTGGCTGAAGAACATCATGGCTGACAGTGGTAAGAGGGCACCAGAGGAACATCCTGCCTTCTCACCAAAACACAGTAGGCCAGACCCTCCTGTGGTGGATCTGGGCAGTAAGGGCGCCAAGGGAAAGGGGATTCCCAATAATTTGGAGGATATCTTGAAGTGTCCACAGGTGGAGGCTCCAGTGATATCTCTCACTTCCAACTCTGTCCTACCCGCTGACAACCTTGAAGGGCTCAAAGCCGAAGACAGAAAGGCTGAGAAAGCATTTCACAAGACACACCAGGTGGCCTCCTGGTCCATTAAGACAACTACAGCGGCTTTATTCTTTACTAGAGCCTCACTGCTTTGGCTGAGGCAGTTGAGAGCGAATCCCCACTCAGAGGGCTCCAGATAGATGCATGACCTTAACAAAATTATAGCAGCTGTGGAGTATTTGGCTGATGCTTCACTCAATGCTGCAAAATTTGCCTCCTGGGCTCTGGCTTCAAATGTGACCTCACAACGTCTGTTGTGGCTTCGTCACTGGAAAGCGGATGTGAAGTCGAAATGGAAGCTTGCTTCCGTTCCCTTCAAAGGAGGACAGTTGTTTGGTGAAACATTAGACAAATTCCTAATTGAGACCAAGGATAAATGTCTACTGCCTGGAAGGATGACAGGAAGAACAATTCCTTTTTTCTGAAGCAGTCCTTTCGGGGAAATGACAACTCGGGTGCGGGTCCCTCCTATCAGAGACCTTGCCCCCAGGGCAATGAGCGTTGCCAGGATAGGCATTTTCCGAAGCCCCTTTCGTGGCGGTTCAAACAACCGCTCCTACCATAGGTCCAAGTGATCCTCCCATAGGCTGCCATCTCCAACTTTATGCTGCCCAATGGGAGTTGATCACAAGGGACACTTGGGTTCACAACACGATCAGGCAGGGCCTGACCTTGGAATTCCTATCCCTTCCCCCATGAACCCTTAATCCACTGTCCAGTTCCCACCTCCCTCCCCAAAAGATAACACATGCTGGCAGAGATCTTGCATCTCCTCCAGATAAATGCCATAGAACCAGTTCCCGTAGAGCAGGGGGTTCTACTCCATTCTTTTCCTTGTCCCCAAAAGTTCCGGTTCTAGAACACGCAGAGGAGATGCTTTCAGTCAAGTGCAAAGCCTTTTCTATAAAAGTGGCCTGAGTTAAGCTACGAGTATACATTCCAACAGATCTGACGAGCTACCTATGGGATTGCCTTAACTTTCTGTAGGAAGGTAATTTTAAAAAATGCATGTATCTTCAATGGAGAAAGGGTTTAAATCAGAATAAAGTATATACTTTCCCTTCAAAATTGGAAGCAGCAAAGTACAGTGCTGCTCACCTGAAACAAACAATGTACAGCCTTCAGTGACACACAGAAATTATGATCTTATATAACTGCTATATTTAAAAAAACATGAGATGTAATTGCAACTCTTGAAGACTCAAAGGAAGAGTTCTTTTAAAATCCCATTAATCTTTTTTCCCTCTCTAACAGAGATTTTTGCTTCAGGGTTCAGAATTACATGTTACATAAAAGTTAGCTTCTATTCGGTCATCTCACTCCTACTTGGGCCCAATTTGACTGCTGGACTGAAGATAGTAATTTCTATTTATTCACTCATGATCATTAGCAATGTGTTATGAAAGCTGTCAAATTGGCAAGCATGATAGTGTGAAAGGAGGGAAGGTGCTTGAAGGAAGCAGTAAGCTGAGTTGGGCAAGTTGTTTGGATTTGCATGCATGCCTGTACTTACAAGTAGGGCTTTTAAATGTTAGTCCTTATTATATATCATATATCACAACTGATATGGAGATAAACTATTTTAACACTCTTATGAAATATTAATAATCTATTCTATTTAACAGTGAGGCAATCCAAAATTAAGAATGCCTGGTAGGATGTTTTTTTCTGGAATGGGTGAAAAGGCATCATTTACTAAAGTCCTTTCATAATGGAGGGGAAAAGATGAGTGATATATGCATTTTATTTTCACCATGCCCCAAAGATTTGCAGTGATTTTAATGAAACATTAAAAAAATATTGTCCCAAGAGTGCTTTTTCAAAAGGTAACTAAACTGTGTTTTTTTCATTGAAGACATTTTGATTCTCATCCAAGAAGCTTCTTCAGTTATCATTTTTAAATAAAACTAAATGCCAGGCGTTAACTTCAAGGAATGCTATCCAACGTTGGGGAAGCTTTTGAATGAGATGAATGGCATGTCACCCTGCAAATTTTGGTAGAAATTAGTTTAGTTTTAGTAAATTCATCTGAAGAATCAATTGGTGTATTTCCATTCAAGTGATGCTGCTTTCTAGGAGGCAGCGTGCCTTGCTAATTTTAAGTGATGACTTGCATATTTTATTTTTCAATATTTGCATGTGTCTTTCTCAGCTTTTTTCCGCAACTAGACAAGACACAAGACCTTTAATTTTCTCTTTTTCTCTGCTTGTTGATTCAACTTGCAGGCAAAATGAAAGGGGATAAGCAGAAGAAGAAAGATAAAATGGTGTGGAGGGAATACAGCCAGCTGTGATAGTACATAGGGATGGATCTACAATTTTAAGCAAACACATTTCCTGGATTCCTTCCTTCTTCCTCATAAACACTTCCCTAAACTTTGTAGAGCAACATTTCATTGAAAAATTGCAAAAAAGTTGCATCAGAAAAAGTTGTAATTAAAAATTATGTTAGCAAACGTGGAATACAAAAAATAAATGTGCTTTTTTGTATGTGTATTTGATTAAGATCCATTATGAGAAATGCAGGGAATCAAAAGAAAATTCAATGTACATGCTATAACATGGACTGGTTGTAATTAATACAACTGTGTTGGTATTTGAAGAATCCTCCTTAAGGTGGAATGGCTATACCACACTGCTTCATTCCCCAGCATAAATTTCTGTGTACATTCAACACAGGTACAGCATAGCTGTTGGAAAGGTAGAATGGCTGATAGGTTAGCCTCAATTCAACATTTTATAAAATATCTCACCAAAACAAAGATTATAAGCAACCTATATGAACAGATCTCTATATCCTATTTGTTGCATAATAGGACTTACTTGGGTCAACAGATATAGTTAAACACATAGCTGGGAATCATGAGGAGCAATGAAAGAAACCTTTTCATCTTTTTCCTGGGTGTATCTGTTAAATAACTGCTAGATCCGTAACAGCGAACCTTTGGCATGCATGCCACAAGTGGCACATGTAGCCATTTCTGAGGGCATGCGAGACGTTGCCCTGTTAGCTCTAGTGCTCATGGGTGTGCTAACCAGCTGATTTTAAGCTGTTTTTCACCATCCAGAGGCTTCCCTGAATGAACCATTCCCATTCTGGAACAGACTTCCAGTTTGGATATTGAGCTGTTTTTCACCCTCGCCTCTGGAGAGTCAAAAACCGGCCAACGTGCAAAGTGGAAGTCTGTTCCCGAACTTCTGGTTTGCGCATTCGGCCGTTTTTTGCTGTCCAGAGGCTTCAAGGAAGTCTCCTGAAGCCTCCGGAGAAAAATGGCTCAATGGGCAACCCAGAAGTTGGTAAACAGTCCATTTCTGATCTCTGGAAGGCCTCCAGGGGCGGGGAAGGCCATTTTTGCCCTCTCCATGTTCCTAGAAAGCCTCTGGAGCCTGGGGAGAGTGACAAATGGGCCTTCTGGTCTGACTGGAAGTTGGGCAATGGGTCGTTTTCACCTCCAGAGGGCCTTGTGGGGGCAGAGAATGCCGTTTTCTCCCACCCCAGGCTCATAGAAAGAGTCTGGAGTATGGGTAGGGCAAAAAATGGGTCCACCATGCCATCATGTGTCAAAAGCAGGGGGAGGGCAGACAATCACACATGCATGCGTAGGGGTTCGCATGCGCAGGGAGGACCCATAGAATTATGGGTGTAGGCACGAGCTCACACGAACCCCAGGCTCCCCCTGCTTTTGGCACATGATGGTAAAAAGGTTAGCCATCACTGTGCTAGATCTATACTATGCCAATATTGCATCATTAATTATTTCATTAGATATCATATTTTTCAGAGTATAAGACACATCAGAGTATAAGATGCACCTTAGTTTTAGGGGAAGAAAATAGTGGGGGGGATTCTGCCTACCAGGTATTCATCTGGCTAGTACCCTTAGTCTGGTCAAGTTCAGCACATAGTTTGCTGGTTATGAGTGTGCACCCGCACACTTTTTGTCCCCTGGTTGAGGATAAAAAACAGCTCTAAAGCATAGCTGATCATTGGAGAGAGAAACAGTGTGAAAAGCAGGCAAAGCATGGAAGATTGCTTCACTCATTAGCGCCTCATTAGGGCTAAAAAAAAACTTCGAAAAAGCTACATTTGGAGTATAAGATGCATCCAAATTTTCAGCCTCTTTTTTTGGGTGGGGGGGAGTTATCTTATAATCCAAAAAATGTGGTATATAGCTTTTGAAAGTTGGTTTTCATTTCATAAATATATAAAAAAGATTTGTAACTATATTGCCTTTTAGAAAAAAAATCACAAATAAAATAGCTCTATTATAATCAGCTAATTGTTAAGATATAATGATTTCTGTGTTCCTCAGAAATCTCCTTCAGATTTGAAGTTAAGCACTGCATTTGTGAGTCTGGAAGAAAGAAAGCCAACTATGATTATTTCTTAATTGTATTTTTCATTTATTTCTATCTTTTATGTGCTGCCCTTCAACATCACTATCTAAATTTACCTTAAGAACAAAAACAAAAAAATATTCTAAATCTGGTTAGAAATTGGTTTACAAGCCTGGAAAGATGGGCTCTCTTCAGCAAAGCAGTGTCTATAATTGCTTTTTCTGAAGCAAAGAGGTTACCCATTTGCCTTAGATGAAGCAAGCAGTATCTACATAATTTTGGTCCAGTGCTTAGGAGAAACTCCTCAACTTTTTTTAATGTGCTGTCATACCTATACAGGATAGAGTCAGAGTGATTGAATAGAGCTGAGATTTATTGGCCGATGCCCTTCCTCATGCCTTCACAGAGTTCACAGCAGATTTGTTTTTGCACTCTAGGAGAGAAATATCTGCTACCTAGGATAGAACTCTCAATTTTCTGAGTGGGAGGCAAGCATCTTCACCACTAAGCCACCAGGCCTGTTAAGAAACTACTCGCTATCCCCTAATTCTAACTGAAGTGCTTCTAGGCTCAGTGGAATTGGGATTTCTCAGTGCACAAGCTTAGCCTGAAATACCTTCAAAATGCTGAAGGTGCTTCAAACTGGGCAGTTTAAGGTTGCTGTGACATTTCTTTGGGTGAGCAGTCAAGGGAAGACTCCCAAGATGGCTGCTTTTGAAATTTACTGAAGAAATACTCAGCATACACCAAAACTGCCAAGTGTAACAATACTTGAGCTAATGTGAGATAAGATTTATCTATACCATCTCTCACAACATTTCTCAAAAAAGCTCCTGTTAGCTTTCTCTTTTAGCTGAAATAGTACAGGAAGAGGCTGAGAGGAATTTTGAAGAAGAGTGAGGTGAAGAAGCTGAGTCACTACACTCTAAATGAAAGGAGATCAGCTTGCTTTGCAAATTACCCATTAAAACTTTTTGCAGTTCTAGTTAAGAGTACATTAGGTATAAGCAGAAATAAAAATAAATACAGCATATTTTTATTATGCATATGACTGTATTTTTAATTGACCCTTTGTAAAGATTCAGATAAATGCTTTACTTGAAAGGAATGAACAAACCCTTTTCAAACTGCTATAAATTATATTGTAGCACATTGCGTACTATATGTAAAAGAATCCCTCTGTACTGTAGCGGTGATACCCAAAGGCCACAGAATGGAAGGCTGAAAGTTTTGATGCAGATTAGTTGAATGGGAGCACACCAGATGCAGTATGAATTTCTTAAAGCCATTTGCTGTGCCCATTTATGCAGCTCTAGGCTACACAGCTCTCTTCTCTGGCCATCCGGAAGCTTTCAAGAAAAGACTGGACTCATCTGATAGAAATGGTGTAGGTCTGGGATGGCAAACTTGTGGCACGCGTAGCCATTTGTCAGAGCACTCAAGGCATTGCCCTGTCAGCTGGACAGCTGACTTCAGCCTTTTTTTGAGGCCATTTTTCACCCTCTCCAGGCTTCAGAGGCTTTATAGGACCCTGGGGAGGGTGAAAACACCCCCCCTACCCTCCAGAGGCCCTCCGGAGGTTTCAAGAGTTTCCCTGAAGCCTCCGGAGTACAAAAAACCAGTCCTACGGACAAACCGAAAATTCGGGAACGGACTTCCGGTTTCCTCGTAGGGCCAGTTTTAGACCTCCAAAGCCTTCAGGGGCCTTCCGGAGGCTTACTTGAAGGCTCTGGAGGGCAAAAACTTTCAAGTGACTTCAGGTTTGCTTGTAGAGTCTTTTTCATCCTCTGGAGCCTTCAGGGAAGCCTCCTGAAGGACTAAAAATGGCCCTATGGACAAACTGGAAGTCTGTCCCCAAACTTCTGGTTTGCCTGTAAGGCCGGTTTTTGTGCTCTGAAGGCTTCAGGGAAGCTCCTGAAGCCTCCGGAGGGCCTTCGGGGGGGGGGAGCTGTTTTTGACTTCCCCAAACTCCTATAAAGTCTCTGGAGCCTGGAGAGGGCGAAAAATGCATGCAAAAAATGGGAAGGAGCGCCCGTCATGCGCGCATGCATGCTGGGTGTGGCACACCCGCACAAGACCCCCTGCGCTCCCCCCGCTTTTGGCACGCGATCCAAAAAAGATTCACAATCACTGATGTAGAGTTCCCTGCTTGGGCGGAAGGGTTGGACTAGATGACCTACAAGGTCCCTTCCAACTCTAACTTAATCTCTTAATAAATGCTTAGATTAAGTATTTAGCATAATTGAAATTAAAGATTCGAAGTTTTGTCATCAATGTATTCTTTTCTGTAAGACAATACCATTGTGTATCAATCCTAAAGATAATGAAGGATGAATAATCTTTTTTCATATACATGTGTCTACTTTATTCTCAGTAAGTCATCTTCACAAGAGATAGCATAACAATCAAAACAATCCCTCATTGTTAAGAGGACATAAAGTTGGATTCTGTTTTTATTTTTCCACATAACTCATATGATATATAAATAGATTGATAAAGCTGAGTGTTGTTTATTATACTTGGGGCAAACTAGATTAGATAATAAAGCTGCACATTTTCTTCCCTTCATGTTTGCTGCACTTCAGCCAGATGGTTGAATATGTTTGTGCTGCCAATCTGGAGCTAGATATAATTTGAGGTATATAACATTTCTGGTGGATAAACTATTTTGTGCAAGGTTAATGGTAAGTATTCCATAATGTAACTGCAACCTCTTGTTTTTTGTCTGCTTGAAAACAACTGTAGGATAAAAGTCATTTTGTAAAATAGTTTTATCCCACCATAAGATTAAAACTGTGAAGAGGAACACCTAGAACCCAACACAAACCCCACACAAACATCTACAGAGAAGGGTTTTGTCCACAAATGTACTCCCTCATCCAAAGCGATATACTCTATAATTTTATCTCTTTTCAAGTCAAAATATCCCAGACAAATTGATCAAGAGTTAGGAAACTTGCAATGCAAAGCCAAATTGCCTACTGCTTGATGAACATAATTCCCCAGTTCCCAGAAAATACTGCAGTATGCTACACATGTTTACAGGTGAGGGGATATCATACTCAAGAAAAGGATGGTAACAGTAGACAGCTGAAGATTTAATTTCCATTGAAAACCTTCACATTCAGTTTTAAAATGGTAGTTCTCATTTCAGACTGAAGGTGATACAGCTCATTGCAGTAAGGGGGTTGGGGGGTGGAGAGAAAGGCAGTAAGAAGAACAGAATCAAAACAAGATGATTCTCCATTGCTTCTTGCTGTAATTTTCAGCTGTCATTCCTTTTGGAAGAGTTAGCTTTATTCCGGTATGTTGAATTTGAGTTGTTTTCCAGCACTCAAAATCAGAGCATACACATTTGTTCCAGACAGTAGCACATTGCCACATTTTCTCAAGGGTGCAATGAGTCACCTTTGCTGGAAGATGAATTTGGGGTTAAGTAATTTTGATTGCATTTCCTTTGGATATTCCAAGCCATTTTGTTTCATAAACTGGTTCATTGCTTGCTTTGATGTGCCTGGTGGCTTTTGCTGTTCTTACATCAGCAAAATCTTGGGCATGAGAAGGGAAAGAGGCTCAAATATCTTTCATATTTAAAAATCAGTAAGCCTGGGACAAAGAACTAAGTGCTGCAAAGAATCTGATCCCAGTTTTCCCATCAGCTCCCACTCAATTAAATATATGTTCCATATCATACTTAAAATACCAACAACTTATTTCCTTTTGTGCATATGTGAATGTGCCATGTCCAAGAATTTTTAGAAGAAAGAAAAAAAACATTTCATTAACCCCACTGGAATCAAATCAATCCTTCTTATGGTTAGGAAAAACTATCAGGAAATTGACTGCTAAAATAGAAATATACAGTAATATATTATGAGGACCCAGATTGTTGGGAGCAATATGCTATAAACTGCTTAGAGGGGGCTGTGAAGCAGTATATAAGTCTAAGTGCTATTGCTAGTGCTACTGCTATCCAGTAGTTGTAATATACATATTCAATATTATATAATAATAAAAACAGCTCAATTCTCACTGGAAGTGGCTTATTAGCTGCTATTGTCATTCCTGATTGGTGGATCCCCTATCATATTATTTATTATTTATTTATTAGATTTTTATCCCACCTTTATTCCTTTTATGTAACTCAAGTTGGCAAACATACATAATATTCCTTCCTCCTCCTATTTTTCCACACAACAACAACCCTGTGAGATGAGTTGGGCCAGAGGTGGGATCCTACTGGTTTAACAACTGTTTCACTGAAAATGTGTTTTGCTTTGGACATTATCACTTATGGATGTACTCACTTTTGTTGCCAGCAGTTTAGACATTAATGGCTGTGTGTTGCGTTATTTTGAGGGGACAGCACATTTATAGTTATAAAAGCTGTATACTCACTACTTTATGTTGTTGCCAAGTGTCATTTCTTCAGTATTGTCACACAAAAAGATATACTTAAATATTTACAAAATGTGATATACTGTATAACTTAATGACCAGATAATTTTGTAATAAGATGACCATTGCAATAGTGTAGCAGATTTTTCCTTTACTAAATTTGCTTTGTTTTTTACATGTAAATTTCTAGCATTTATTCTGAAATGATTTAGCACCAATAAATTGGGGAACAAACTCTTATAATTTGTTCCATGTTCTTTACTATATCTGAATAATATTTCATATTCTGATACCTGGATATAACAAGCTATAAGAATAACTTTGAGGAACAGGAAGTAGATCCACACATAGCCCAAAGCAGGAATGTAATTTGAGAAAGCATACTTTGAGGGCATTTTTTTAAGTTAAGTGGAGAAAAGGGGCATTGTCTTATTCTGTTACTGTAACTTTAAATACATGTATTAGCATTCTTAACTTTTTTTCATGGTTTGGGCTACTTCAAAGGACTGACACATTGCATGTGGTCAGGGGAAGGTAAGGTGAAAAAAGCTGAAAGTTGGCCAATTTTTTATGGCCAGAGCGACACTTAAGGAAGACAAGTGCTGCAGTACACAAAGCTGTTTTTATTTTTCTCAATGTGTAGAGGATTTGAAGGGTGGGTTTTTAAACTTTTGTTCTTTAAATGATTATTGGGAAATGGCTAGGCTGTTGTATTTTGTGTGGGCATTTCATCAAAATTATTTCTCGGGGTAAGAAAGAATGACTGGCCCAACATCATCCAGTTGGCCTTTATGGATAAGGTGGGGCTAGAATTCCCATCTCCTGGTTTCTAATCTGGCCAAACTGGCTCTTATTTCCCCAGAAATTACTGAATCAAAACCTGACATAACAATAAAGCTTTGGAGACTAGTTTTACATCTGACAGCTATTCACAGTGGAGTCACCATATTTGCTATTGATATAACGAGTAAAATGAAACATGACCTTCACTTACATTTCATGATCATGAGCCATTAACCTCTTCCTCTGCTTAAGTCATATTCTGCTGATGAATTACATACAAAAGATAATTTCGTTACTGCTTGTGCAAGTTGCTTTAAAAGGACTGAGTTCCACAGGAAAAGTAGTTGCACAATAGAATTCCTGTATTTGAGACTGAAGAGCTATCAGTCAAAATAACTTTGCAATGTTTTCTTTGAGGAGCAGCACAGAATACTTTTGAACTAACAGTTTTATGCCTGTAAATTACTGAAAACGTACTTTTTAAGTGTTGTAAGGATATGTAATGTTGTGGCTTGTTACTTGATTATAATTACTTGAATGTGAATGTAAAAACTGCACTGTATTGCTAAGAATCCTTTTCCATTGGGGGGAGTGATAAAGAAGATTTTTTTCCCCTTTGAGAAAGAATAGGGGGCAAAATGGTAACCAAAAATCCTTTCTTCAAAGGATTTTGTTAATTTATTTATATCCCACCAGGGAACATAACACAATATTCTTCCGTCCTCCAATATTCTTTCGTCATTCCCCCACAATCACCCTGTGAGATGAGTTGAGAATGACTGGCCGAAAGTCCCCCAACCAGCTTTCATGTGTAAAGCAGCACTAGAACTCACAATCCCATGACCTCTAGCTTTGTCCTTAACCACTAGAGAGCAAAGTGGCTGTTCAATGACCTTTTAGAGCAGGGTTGTCAAACCTGATTTTGTTGAAGGCCGCACCAGGGTTGTATTTGACCTCAAGTGCCCTGAGGGCCCTGGCCAGAGTGGGCGTGGCCAGTTCCACATCACTCATCGAGGTTCCATTTTCAGCTGCAATGGCCTCCTGCAATCCTCTCGCCAGTGAAGTAGCTTCGGGCGGCCACATGCAGCCCCCCCCAGTCCATTTTCATTTGCAGAGGTTTGCAGGTCATCATGGCCGGAAACAGAGCCTGGGCATGCCACACATCTGTTTTCACTAGCAGAGGCAAGCCAGTCCTTTGCTATTCTCAGGACAGGCTGTGGGCCCCATCTAAGCACACTGCAAGTTTCGCACCTCTGTTTTGTGAATGTAACTCTTTTAACTTGCCACACAAAGCTTGATGCTATGGTCAAAATGTTTAAAATTGATCCCAAAACATTAAATAGAACAGAAATTATTTCTGTTCTATTTTTCATTTCATTCTCTCTTTGTTATTCTTTTGTTTCATATTTTCCGATTAGCCTTTTCTTTGTAAAATGCTATGAAAGGGGTATTTTAGTATCACAGTATGCTGCTAATAACACTAACAAAAATCTATTTCAGTGGTTCTCAACTTTTCCTTCATCACAGACCCCCTACTTTTTATGGCCATGGACCCCCTTAACTCAAGATTTAAATCATAAGATTTCTTCAAGCCTTCATGAACCGTCTGTGATGACATTACAATATTATTCTTAATCTGTAGTACTATAAAAGGAAAACATTGAAACTGAAAGGGAAGAGCTGTAGTCAACTGATCCATATCTCAGTTAGGTAAGATACAAACAAGACTTATTTTTACATATATAAAAACATAACTTTTATGGATCCACAACTTATCCTAATGGCTTTAAATTAAACATTAAATCAAAGCCATAACAATAATCTATACATCCGTGATGGCGCACCTATGGCATGCATGCCACAGGTGGCATATGGCGGCGCCTCTACGGACACACAAGCCCTAGCTGAGCTCCACTAAGCATGGCTGCCGGCCAGTTGATTTTCAGGTCTCTGCAAAACACTATACTACTACTACTACTACTACTACTGCTGCTGCTACTGCTGCTGCTGCTGCTGCTGCTGCTGCTACTACTACTACTACTACTACTTCTACTATAATTATTATTATTATTGTACAATAATAATAATAATAATAGTAGTAGTAGTAGTAGTATTATAATAATATAGTAGTATAATTATAATTATTATTATTATTATACAATTGTATCACAGCGGCCAGTTGTTTCGCCGGACTTGGCATTGGTTACTAGTTGGGCCCCACCCAGGGGCCTAGGACGTCGTAACGTATTTTCTTAATATCCGTGCAGATCCAAGCAGTGCGGCTTTTTGCATTTGACTGATGGTGATTTTGTCAATTTTTAACTGTTTTAAATGTAATTCCAGTGCTTTTGGAATAGCACCCAGTGTGCCAATTACCACTGGAATTATCACTGCTGGTTTGTGCCATAGTCGTTGAATTTCGATTTTTAGGTCCTGGTATCTTGCGATTTTTTCATGTTCCTTCTCGGCGACCCTGCTATCACCTGGTATTGCGATGTCTATGATTGTGACCTTATTTTTCTCAACCAGTGTGATGTCTGGTGTATTATGTGCCAGTATTTTGTCGGTTTGTATACGGAAATCCCACAAGATCTTGACCATCTGATTTTCTGTGACTTTTTCAGGCTGATGTTCCCACCAGTTTGTTGCTGTTTTAATATTATAATTTTTGCACAAATTCCAATGGATCATTTGTGCTACTGAATTGTGCCGCAATTTATAATCAGTCTGCGCGATTTTTTTACAGCAGCTGAGTATGTGATCAACAGTTTCATCAGCTTCTTTGCAAAGTCTGCATTTGGCATCATCAGAGGATTTTTCGATTTTGGCCTTAATGGCATTTGTGCGGATAGCTTGTTCTTGCGCAGCCAGGATTAATGACTCTGTTTCTTTCTTTAATGTGCCTGTTGTTAACCATAACCAAGTTTGTTCACTGTCCACTTTATCTTTTATTTTTTCCAGAAATTGGCCATGCAGTGCTTTGTTCTGCCAACTCTCCATTCTTGATTTTATCACATCTTTTCTGTATTCTTGTTTCGTCTGTTGGGCCTTCAGTAATTTTTTGTTCTTTACTTCAATTAATAGATGTTCTTGACTTTCTTTTAAATAATCAGCCAGTGCATGTTTTTCTTCTTCAACTGTTTGCTTCACTTGTAATAATCCTCTGCCACCTGATTTTCGGGGCAGATATAGTCTATCAGTATCACCACGTGGGTGTAAACTGTAGTGCATTGTCATTAGTTTCCTGGTTTTTCGGTCCAAAAGGTCCAAATCAGCTTGTGTCCAGTTAACTATACCAGCTGTGTATCTTATAACTGGTATTGCCCAGGTATTTATGGCCTTGATTGTATTTCCACCATTCAATTTAGATTTCAAAATTTTCCTAACTCTGTTGGTGTACTCTCGCCTGACAATAGTTTTTACTTCTCCATGCTTGATGTTATCCAACTGCAGAATGCCTAAGTATTTGTAGGCTTCATTTTCTTTGCATTGAATTAATTGGCCATTGGGCATTTCAATTCCCTCACATGCAGTGATTTTGCCCCTTTTTATGGATATAGTGGCGCATTTTTCCATGCCAAACTGCATTGAAATATCGGTGCTGAATACTCGGACTGTGTTTGTCAATGATTGGATTTCTATTTCTGACTTGCCATAGAGTTTCAAATCATCCATATATAGTAAATGCGAAATTTTTTCAGCTTCTTTGGCTGTTTGGTAGCCTAATTTCATTTTTTTAAAGATTACTGATAGTGGGATCATTGCGATGATGAAGAGAAGAGGTGAAAGTGAATCACCCTGGAAAATTCCTCGCTTGATATTAACCATTCCGTAGATCTCATTCCCTACTGCCAACTCAGTTCTCCATTGTTTCATCGCCTTTTCAGTAAAGGATGTAATATTTTTGCTAATGCCAGTTGTTTCTAAGCATTTTATGATCCAACTATGTGGCAGTGAGTCAAATGCCTTTTTGTAATCAATCCAGACCATATTCAAGTTCGTTTTTCTGTTCTTACAATTTTCTAATATCATTTTATCAATTAGAAGCTGATCTTTTGTGCCCCTGCTCCTTCTTTTGTTGCCTTTTTGCTCTACTGGCAAGATGTTGTTTGTTTCCAAATAATCCATCATGTTATCTGCAATAATGCCTGTGAGTAATTTGAAGGTTGTTGGCAAGCATGTTATTGGTCTGTAGTTTTCAGGTGTTGTTCCTTTAGTTGCATCTTTCTGAATCAAGTATGTTTTTCCAGTTGTCAACCATTCATCAATTTGGCCCTTTTGTAAAATTTCATTCAGTTGCCTGGCCAATATTGCATGTAAACTGGTCAGATATTTGAGCCAGAAACCATGTAATTGGTCCTTTCCAGGTGATGTCCAATTCTTTACCTTTTTTACTCGATTTTTGACCATCTCAGTTGTTATTTCTAATACTTGCATTTGTTTGTTGCCAATGCTTTTCTCAAAGTCATGTATCCACTTTGCTTCCTTGTTGTAGTCCTTTGCATTTTCCCACAATTCTTTCCAGAATTCAACTGTGGCCTGCTTTTCTGGTTTTTCACTTTTGGTGTCACCATTCACATTAAGACTTTGATAAAAACGCCGTTGGTCTGATCGAAATTGCTGATTTTGTTTATATTGGATGATTCGTGCCTCATATCTTTCAATTTTTCTAGCTGTTGCTGTTATCTGCTGTTTTACAATCTCTACAGCTTCATTGATGTTTCTTGTATCCAATCTATATCTTCTGATTAGCCGATCTATGATTTTGTTGTTTTTAAGCCGTTGCTCATGCATGTTCTTTAAGTTACTAGCATCTGCCCTTAATTTTTTGATTTTTTGTTCTAATCGGATTTTCCACTTTGGCTTTGATGCTTTTTCTGTTGTGTGACTAGGTACTTTGATTTTAATGCCTAGTTCATTAGTGACTATTACAGCTGCGCTGTACATTAACTGGTTTGTTTCCAAGATGCATCCCGGTTCAATTGTTGAAAACACTGCATTAATCATTTTCATGATAGGGGCCAAAATTTTCTTAGGCACAGTTTTTAGTGATGGTAAGCGTTGCCTTTCCTCATTAAGCAGAAAATGCTCCATGATCTTATCCTTCAATTCTTTTTGTTTTTGAGTTAGTTCATCAGTTGGTTCAGTGATAACTGGTTCTAGTGGTGGTGATGTTATTTCCTCCCCTAGGGCTTCTTCTGGGAGTTCTACTATAATGTCTTTAGTTGTGTCTTGAATATCAGTTATTTCCGCTTGTGATATTGTTTTTTGGGTCTTGCAATTTGCCAGAATTTCCTCATGTTCAATTTCACTGAACACTTTATTCCGTATAATAAATCGCCTTTGATCTGCTAGTCGTTGTTCACTAACATTTGAATCTGGATATTGTTCTTTCCATAATTCATACATTCGCTTTAAATAACCTCTTTTTTTTGGCTCTGAGTTGTAGTAACAGGCCATTATGGCACGGTTTTCATCTGCACTATATTTTTGTCGTTTTGTTGGCTGGTCCACTTGTAGCCCACTTGTCGACGGATGTCCAGGGACCCCAACATCCGCCGCGGCCCTTGTTAACCCGCGCGACGACCGATGCGGTATGGAATTCTTATTTGTTTTTTTCACCATATTGTATGGGTTGGCGGGTTTGTTTTTACGGGACCAGATGCCAACCTAACCCCAACCCTCCTCCTTTCTCATCCGGGCTTGAGACCGGCAATGGCGGAGTTGTTGTTGTTGTTGTTGTTGTTGTTGTTATTATTATTATTATTATTATTATTATTATTACAAGCCATCAATATACATCCAATAGGAACAGGAAGTCACTCACAGGAGCAGATAGAGGTAAATCCTAGAGAGACTGGAAATGCCTAACGGAACAATGGAGATGAATGCTAGAGAGGAATAAAGCTGCATACAAGGCTGACATAACTTCTGTAACAGTGTAGGCATGCAAAGAGGGGGCGCGTGGGGGGTATGGCCCCCCATGCCCCATTTTTGTTCCAAGGAGGCTTCAGGAAGGCCTACTAGGTCCAAAATGGGGTGCGGGGGTGGGTCACATGTGCAGGGGGAGGTGCAGGGGGCATGTGCACATTGTATTATGGATGTTGGCATGTGCTGTTGTGCACAGAAACACACTTTCGGCACATGAGGACAAAAAGGTTAACCATCACTCCCTACTTCAATACTGAATCACAATTTAAGACGTCTCTTTCTAAACCGGTCAAACATATTTTTGTAGTTAAGAAATAAATAGGGAAATATAAATAATTGGAAATTGAGGGCATTCCCCAACTTTCCTGTTTAGGGGAAACAACTAACAATATAATTTCTTCTGCTTTTGTGGTATGATAAGTGTAGGGATTTTATTCTTCCAAAACCCCTCTATTTTCTTCACAAATATAGAGGGGGGGGAGGAGAGAGAGAGGAAGAGAGATAACTTTTAGTGTCTCTTTTATGCTACTTGTCCATAGATATCATTGAGAATTTATTGCCCTATCTCCTCTTCTTGCAAGCCTGTGCACAGCTGGGGGAAGGGGAACATGGTTCCAAAAAATGCTGACTTGTTTCAATACTGCTTTTGCTTTTTTTAAAATATAAAGCAGCTTCCTCAACAGAAGCAGTACTTAACCCCTTATCCAACTCTTGTTCTTATTCATCCCACCCTTAAATAGCTTACCTTTATTATATTTTTGACTCCATGGCTCTGCTCAGAACCATTGCATTGCTTCCCCGTGTATGTAACTTGCTAAGAATAACAAGAGTAATTGATTTGTAAATAAATCAGTCTATCATCTTGTCCCTGTAGGGATTTTCCAAATCTAATTATTTTTGAGAAGTAATGCTACCTGATTTTTCATCCCTTTCAGACTAATGAGGAAGGACAGCAGGCAATAAATTATTCAAAAGCTGCAGCAATACAACTAACCGTAACTGCTGAATAAATGAAAGAACTGGTTGCTTTATTCATGAACAGTAAAGGGTACAAAATATTTTTGAAAGGAAGTGAATGGAATGGAAGAGATGAGGGGCGGCTATTGATATATTTTGAGGAAATATACTTGATTAAAGGTCTATGGTGCATACAAATAATCCAAGTACAGCAGAGACTCATTGTTTTGTCAAAAACAGCTGATGTGAATACCTGGTCTTGTGAGAAAATTCTTCATGTCTCTTTTGCTCTCAATCAGGAGAACATTCAAGCTTTAATGATAAACATGCAATAATTAAAATATTCCATTATTGAGGCATTCAATTCAATTTAGTTACACTTTGAAAAATACATTGTTTTACAAGTTTAGAAAGTGGTGGGTTTCAAAAATTTTTAGAACCTATTCTGTAGGTGTGGCCTGTTTTGTGGGAGTGGCTTGATGGTCATGTGATCAGGTGGGAGTAGCTTGGCAATCATGTGACTGAGTGAGAGTGGCTTGGCAGTTATGTGACCAGGTGGGAGTGGCCAAGTCAATGTCACTGAATTCTTTGCCCAAAAGAATGACCAGAAAAAGAAGATATAAAAAAGGAAATTTATTATTTTTTGCACTTACTACTTAAATAAGAATAAAATAAATACACAAAACAATAAAACAGATACTTACAGCGGAAATTGGCTGTCCTTTCCAGTCTTTAACATTACTGACCACCTTACACACCCACTTCCAGCCCCTCTGCCTCTTCTCCCTTCCTAGATTCACTCAGACTTTTTTAAAACTCACAGCCTGTGCACAGCACACACACTTCCAGCCCCTCTGCCTCTCCCCTCTTCCTGGATTCACTCAGACTTTTTAAAAACTCACAGCCTGTGCACACGACACACGCTTTCAGCTCCTCTGCCTCTTCCTTCTTCCTGGATTCACTCAGATGTTTTTAAAAGAGTGGAAGAGTGAATGTGTGTGCACAGGCTGTGAATTTTAAAAACATCTTATGTGTGCACAGGCTGTGAGTTTTAAAAATGTATTGTGTGTGCACAGGCTGTGATTTTTAAAAATGTCTGAGTGAATCCAGGAAGAGGGAAGAGGTAGAGGGGCTGGAAGTGTGTGCATGTGTACAGACTGATTTTTAAAAACGTCTGAGTGAATCAAGGAAGAGGGAAGAGGCAGAGGGGCTAAAGTGTGACAGGCTGTGAGTTTTAAAAAAATCTGAGTGAATCCAGGAAGAGGGACAAGACAGAGGGGCTGGAAGTGCGTGTTCCTATAGTATCGTCCAGCCCTTCTGCCTCTTCCCTCTTCCTAGATTCACTCAGATGTTTTTAAAACCCACAGCCTGTGCACACACACACACTCTTCCAGCAGCCCCTCTGCCTCTTCCTTCTTTCCCAACATCCTTCCCCTCCACCCCAGCCACTCACCAGTCCTTTCTTTTTCTGGTTCTTCTTCTGAGAACTTTTTGGCAGCATGGTGCACATGGGCAGGGCGAGTGAAAGCGTGAACGAGGGGAGGGAGCATTCCGGTACGGGGCCTCCTTACCAACGGGTACAGGAAGGCATGCTAAATTTCACCATCCGGTACTGCCATACTAGTCCATACCGGTTGAAATCCACCCCTAGGGGGGGAGGATCTTATTTCACACTTTTGACAAATACACTCATAGATGATGGTTGATAAATTGGCAATATACATCACTTTCAGAACTTTAAACTCATAATTTAAAAAATACATAAAACTTATATTGAATTATTTCAAGGAGCTTTTCCTAGCTAAAGAATGAAGCCGACTAGGATGGCATTCTAAACTTCAGATTCCACCACTGTGTTTGTTGTCTCTCTTGTATGTTAGATACATACTATATAAAGGAGAATGTAGTCCAGTGCAGACTAATAAACATTTTGAAAAATAAAGAAGAGCACTTAGAATTGCACTGCCAAATGAGATACAGTGCAATTGTTGTAATATGATTATAATATTTTACATTTCTCGGTTCTTGTTAATAATCTAGAGCTATTCAGAACAAGACATAGTTTCTAAACAACTTTCAGAAGTCTTCAAAAATGATCCTAGATGCAAATTAATGCCAAAGATAAGAAGCTAAAAATGTGGGTTTAAAAAAAATTAGAGCAGAAGTAATCTTGAATAATGTAAGAACCTTTCTTCCAATCATAAAGTGTTATAATGCTGCCTTTCACTAATTTGCTATGTGAAACAGAATGCTGAATTGATCCTGGATTAGGGCTAATGTGAAATCTTAAAGGATTTATATGATTTGAAAAACCCTTTATCCTTATATACTTTATTCAGGTCAATTTCTCTTGCTTTAAATAAGGGAAAAGTCAAGGAACTTTTTGTTACCTTTTCCTGATTGGATCTTAAATCAAAATCTTTGAACAAAATAGTTTTATGGTTGTTATGTGGATCACATCCAAAATCTATTTTTTCAGTATAGTGAAAATTTTTGTGCTAAGGACTTAAAATACTTGCACAGACAATAATAGAAAATGAGCTTTTTTTTCTTTTTCTTTTTTTTCTTTTTGTAGTGGTTAGGAAAGAATTGCTTGAATGATAAAGTAGGTAGTATTTATAGGCACTGTTTTGTATATTCTAAAAATAAAATGGATAACTACTAGGTTAGAGATGAGCCATAATTTATAAAGAACTATAGAAAGTGCTAAGCAACAGCAAAAATGTATAAATGCTCCATAGCAACTCTGTTGCCCACTTTTTCTAATATTTCATTCCAAGAGGATAAATGTGGAATTGGGAGTAAAATCACATCTTTGCTATATAAAAACAGTGTAACAGATTGTAGAAATCAGATTCTGTTATGGTGACAGCAAAGAGATTCCATAATACTGTAGTGTCTTCTTGAAATTATTGACAATTTACACTCTCTCTCCAGTAGAAGAGAATATATATAGCAATCATGGTGAAACTTTTTGGCATCACATGCCAAAAACGGGGGGAGTGCAGGGCGGTCTTGGGCAGGCGTGCCACACCCATAATCCTATGCATGTGACCCCATGTGCATGCACAAACAAACCATGTGTGTACAACCCCCACCCTCTCCTCTACTTTTAGTGTGCAATATTCCCATTTTTTGCCCTCCCTAGGCTCCAGAAGCTTTCTAGGAGCCTGGGGTGGGTAAAAACGGTTTTCCCCTGCCCCCCAGAGGCTTCTAGCGCCTTCCACTCACACCCGCAGCACCTGCTGCTCCCCGCCGCCTTCAGACACAATGGAGGCAACCTCTACTCTTGGTGTGACAGCCGTGCTCACACGGTCTTGGCCTGAAGCTTCATAAGCCAAGTGCAGTTCACCTGCACCAGGAGGCACCAGACAGCACCAACTGTCTCCCTGGTGGCTGGCGGGCAGTTGGGGGTACAATGCCCCAATACCCATGTCCTTCCTCCGGCGCAGAAAGGGTGTGCCATGGGTAAACAGGTTCCCGGGGGGGTTGAGAGAGAGATCGGGATGGCGGGGGGGGTGTTTCCCCTATTTGCCATGGGAGCAGCGTTGGGATGAAGCATGCCGCTGGCCGCTTTTATTCTTAAGGAGCTGGAGCTTCCCTGAAATCTCCCTCCATAGACTTGATGGGAAAGAACCTACCCCCCTTTTCCCCTTCTCAAATTGCGGCTTGTGTGATGTGAGAAAATGGGAGAGCGGTGCCTCTCAACAAGTCACCGAGCATGCCAGCTAACCGGAAAGACCAATCTGCCACTGAACTCTAACCACAGCCCCAGCCAGCAGGCGAGCAGGCACTTTCTCTCTCCCTGACTCCCTTGGACTGTGTGTGTTTCTTCGCTCAAGCACCGCGGTGACCCATGCATCAGCAGTGTGTGAAGCACTGGCCTTGCCCTCAAGAAGCTGAGCTTGGAGAGCTAATCGAAGGTGGTGTGCGCTCTCCCTCCCTCCCTCCCTCCCTCTCTCTCTATCGCCACGCACATGGCAATTTGAGAAGGGAGAAAAGTGGAAACTTTCTTTTCCCTCAAGTCCACAGAGGAAGCAGCACTGGCTGAGGCATGGCGAGAGAGAGGGACGAAGGGAGAGCATGCACCACCTCTGATTAGCTCTCCAAGCTCAGCTTCTCACCGCTGCTGCAGCCAGCACTTCACACCCGGCTGGTGCGTGGGTCACTGCGGTGCTTGAGTGAAGATACACATTCAGTCCAAGGGAGCCAAGGAGAGAGAGGGCGTCTGCTCGCCTGCCCCCCTGCTGGCCAGGACTACGATTAGGGTTCTGTGGCAGATTGCCTTTGGGTTAGTGTGGAGCCACCTTGGGCCTCCCTCTCTCGGTCTCCTTGCGTTGATTGAGTCTGATCTAAATACTGATATACAGTCAACATCTATAATATTCAGTGTAAGAATTAAAACAGCCATTATATAGGAAAGACCGACAGAAAACTAGGAGTCAGACGATGTGAGGGAAACTCCTTAATCTCCCAGCACACAGACAGACTCAGCCTTAGTTTCAACTGGGAAACTGTGAGCATCCTAGAGCAAGCTAATAGTAAACTAAAATATAAAATGTATCTCCTATCACAGCTGAAAGTTTGCAGGTGATCCTTGACTTACAACAGTTCATGTAATGATTGTTCAAAATTACAATGGCTCTGACCATTTTTCACACTTACAACCATTGCAGCATCCCTATCATCACATGATCAAAATTCAGATGCTGGGCAACTGGTTCATATTTATAATGGTTGCAGTGTTCCAAGGATATGTAATCCCCTTTTGCGATCTTCTAACAAGCAAAGTCAATGTGGAATCCAGATTCACTTAACAATTGTGTTATTAACTTAACAAATGCAGTGATTCCCTTAACAACTGTGACAAGAAAAGACGTAATATGGAGCAAACTCACTTAACAGATGTTTCACTTTGCAACATAAATTTTAGGTTCAATTGTGGCTGTAACTTGAGGACTACCTGTATTTGGAGGGCAATTTCTGTGAACTACTCCCGATCTAATCTTGGACTCTTACTCTGTGCTTGCAGAATAAATCCCAGCAGCACTTAATACTTCTTTACAAAATAAAAATCTTCTTTCTTAGTTTGCAAAATCTATCAGTAGATTTAAAGAAAATTTACCGTTTCAGGAACAGTTCATAAATACTGAAAGGAAGTGTTTTTGTTGTTGTTTTTATTGTTAGCGATTCAGAAGCAGTATGCAAATTCTTATTAATGTAGAATAACTAGAAAAGCAGAATCAGTTCATAAAAATAAGACTTGGAGAGTGATAGAAACTGATCGATTAATTGAAAATAACATCGTTTGCACTTGGATGAATTCTCATTTAGCTAGTAATCCTCAACTTTGTAACCACAATTGAGCTCAAAATTTCTGTTGCTAAACAGGACAGTTGTAATGAGTTCAGCCACATTTTATGACTTTTATTGCCATAGTTGTTAAGGGAATCCTTGAAGTTGTTAAGTTTGTAACATGGTTCTTAAGTGAATCTGGCTTCCCCATTGACTTTTCTTGTCAGAACATTGCAAAAAGGTGATCACATAGTCCAACACACTGCAACCATCATAAATACACGGCAGTTTCCAATCATCCAAATTTTGATCATGTGACCATTGGGATGCTACAACAGGCATAACTCTGAAAAATGGTCTTAAATCACTTCTTCAGTGCCACTCTAACTTCAAAAGCTTACTAAATGATTGGTTGCAATTTGAGAATTACTCGTACTTAGACTTTTAAAAGGATATTTTGTGCATTTGGAGATATAGAATCTGGAACAATCATGATGAATTTATACATACAAATTAGTTTTACTGGGTGATAAATTACAAATATTGTATGTCATTAAGTTGTTATTAATATTTTAAGCCTACCAGGTAAATTATAACTGTCAGGATTCCGACCGAGACCCTATTGAGTTTTCTTTGTTTGTATATGCATGCTTTCATTCAAGTGACGTATTAGTGGATATGACAGGATTTCCTACTTGCCATAAATATATTCTCATTTATTATGGAAGATAAATAGGGAAGATAAATTGGGAGAATTAAAGGAAATATGTTTAAAAGTACAGATGCCCAGCAGAAAATATTCTCTATTTCTATTGTGCAAATGAAAGATAATTCCAGCATTTAAAGAAAACCAAGTTTAATAAATCAGATATCAGTTCATGACCAGTTGAAAAGAGTCTATAGAAAAATATGAGAATTTGAAATAGTTAAAATAGTTACTATTTTATATAACTGTGAAGTTATATAAGTGAGGTAAGACAAGAATTCCCTTTTGTGGATAATTGCAGCTGAACCACAGCAGGAACTTCCTACAATGTTATAATTTAAAAGAAAATTCTAAAACTGGTTTTGGTGTGGCATCCAATAAATCACAGCAAATAAAATAATCAAATAACAGCTTTTATTCTGTTCCCTCAAATGAATTAAACTAATCGGCTCAGAATCCAAAATGTTTCAAAACATCAATTTGGAAATTCCCACTGTATCTCTGAGATTCCTTTTGATATAGTATATTATCAAAACAATTCTTTCCTGTTTGAGTTGTGAAAGGTATTGCTTTTTTAAATAATGTCTTTATACAGTAACGAGAATCTGTTTCCATGGTTACGGTACTATAGTTCACATAATTCTCAGAGGGGTCTGCTAGCAAAGTTTCTATTTCAGATATAGACTGCAATTCTTGGCTTCCGTTACTGTTTTCCTACCAGACCCAGTAATAAATGTAAACTGGAACATTCAGTCTTATTAAACAACAAGTATGATGTTTTATGACTGTGTGTTTGTGTGTGTGCATGCGCTCGTATGTGCATTTATGTATATATTTATGTATGAAGTTTATCTGAATGAATTTTTCAGAATTCACTACGATACTTTAATGATTTTATGTTATTCCATAAGTTTATATTCAGTTAATGTACATGCATAAAAGGTTAATTAGTATTTTGATGAAAAAGTTGCATGAGAAGAAACAATTAAAATGCTAATAACTATAAGCAATATGGGGGAAAAACCGCATGACCCAAAGAAAAGACATGAAAGAACTACGCAAATTATTAAATTATTGTGCTGATTCCTTCTGTAAAGTTTTATTTAAACTGTGACAAAGAAGAATATATCCATACATTAAGAAATAAAAGCAAAGTTGCAGAAAAGCTAGAGATGAATGGACAATTACCATAGTGTCACTATAACTGTTTGGCAACCAATATAAGCCTGGCAAAATCGGAAGAGTTGACAAATTGAACTATAATTGGAGACCGAAACAGATAATCATTTTCTTAGCTGAAAGTAATTACAACTTAGAGCATCTGATTATGGAAGTATGAATGGAAAGAGAAAATTCCAGGTGAATGTTAAATGTTAATACGAATGTAATTTCAGTAACTATACTGAATAAAAGTATAAATGGTGGCAAAGAAATAAAAGTGGTAGTAGATTTGCTTTCTTAAGTTCTGATGTAGGGTAGGGATGACAGTGAAAAATTAAAGAGATCAATATTAGAATAGAAGGTAATCATAGTAAAGATATTTTCAATGTGAATCAGAGGTTGGTTTCTGCCGGTTCGGCCTGGATTGGGCAAACCGGTATTGATGGCGGTGGGACGCTCCACCTGCCCACATGCGCAGAAGCATCGTGTGCACATGAACAAACCGGTAATAAAAAAATTGGAAACCTACCACTGATATCAATATATAGCTGTAACAATTTAATATCATAAAAAATGTGAGACAAAAAGATAAATGCTTTGAACTGTGGTGAAAGTATAACAGACTCCAAGAAGAACCCATCAGTCTTTTGTGGAAGAATAAAGACTGACATTGAGGCAATGTTCACCAAACAGAAACTCATATAATTTAATGAGAGAATGATTGATTAGAAAAATGAGAGTGGGGGGGGGGAACAAAAAGGGAATGGATAAATGACCTAGGTTTATTGCTGTTGATATTTTGACCTTAATTGTCCCTGTAATCACAAAATCTGACTTGACACGATTGCATATAATTAGTTAAACCACAGAACATTCATAGAAAACTAGAGTGCTTATTAATAAAACCATCTGAAGAGGAATATCCTCAGGAAGGCTATTTCTAATGTTAGGAAAATCATCTCGCTAATATTATATGGTCTGGTTCCCACAGTTTTTATTTTTATGTCTTCAGAGAAATAAATAAAATTATGGCAACATATAATTTTTCATTGAAATATAGTTTCACAGCTCCTTCAAATCTATTTTGTCACTATTTTTCAAAATTTGGGGGATATCTAAAATAGTTCCTTTAGTGATCATTCCAAGTTACAATAGCACTGAAAAAGATTTTTAACATTTATGATGTTATCTTATTGGTCACATGATCAAAATTTGGACATTTGGCAAGTGATTCATACTTAGGATGCTTGCAATGTCCCAGGCTCATTTAATCATCTTTTGTGACCCTCTAACAATAAAAGTTAGTGGGGAATCCACATTGACTTAACAACTATGTTACTAACTTAACAATATCAGTGATTCATTTAACAACTGTGGTTAGAAAGATCATAAAATGGAGCAAAATTAACTTAAAAACTATTTCACTTAGCAACAGAAATTTTTGACTCAGTTGTGGTTGTAAATCGAGGACTACCTGTATTGTATCACAGATTAACTTGCAATTTCATGACAAACTATTGAGGTTTTTTTCACTTGTAAAAACATAGTTCTTGTCTGGTGTTCCTATGACTATCAAGTGAAATGTATATATTGGGTCCATCCCTCCCTTTCTTAGGAAGTTCCGCTGAATGCTAAGAATGCCATTGGAATGTATGAGGGAAAGAAATGACTCTGCTCTTTCTCTTCTATTTCTTCCCACCTTTCTGATGCTGTTGTAAGTGATTTGATTCAGAAGAATTTTGTTCTACAATCATGACTGAAGAAAAGAATCTGGGGGTGTCTCAGAGTGCCTTGTCACATTCAAGAAGTACTAGCAGCTGTTCTTCTAAACAAGGAAGTCGGCAGGTAAATGCAAAGTTATATTAATCTTTGTTTACAATCTTCTAGATTTGTGAAGAACATGAATGAAATATATAGTATATTAAGTCCTGGCCATATGACTATTTCAAAGAATCAATCTGATACATTGAGCATGTAATATCAAGAAGTCCATCATGAATTTCGGATGTTTTGTGTCAACATGGCGTCATATACCGAATCTAAGACTTATCATTCTCTTGTAAATCACAGTATTGATATTTCATTCCTAGCAGAGCATTTTCTGGAGAATTCGTTTACTTGAAACAAGAATAATGTCACACATTTTTTAAAAAACATTTTTTACAGAAAAATTGGCTCATGTATATAAATGATTATATGTGATAGTAATCCTTGGGCAAATCAGTTTGGAAAATTAGGCTCAGCATAACAAGAAACAGGTTTATTATTAAAATAATAGTTATAACTATTAACTTTAATATAGAAAGTAAATAATTTTATACATTGCTTTATGTGATTGTATTTATACTCACCCTGCCTCATCTAAAATGATCTGGATCCATATTTATAAAATTTAGAAAAACAGATCATTTGAACAGCCCCCCATCATTAGAAATTATTGCTGAGTTTTTGTAATGGCTTCTAATTTATCAAAATCTTAGTAAGCTACCAGCAAGACTCCAGGATTTAATTAGTTAGCCATTTTATTTATTATATAGGACTAAGATCATTTTTTAATAATTTGAAGATAGCCATTTTCTTATTGTGAAGTAATAAATAAATTGCATGTTTTAAGGTAATGAAAAACTTTATTTGCTTATAAAGCAATGCTTCTCACTTATTTATTTTTTTTGTGTAATAGTGTTATATGAAAACTTCCACAAACGAAGCATTGGCCGTGTTGATTATGAATAATGGGAGATGTTTTCCAACATATAATTAGAGAATCATTATAATATTTTTGGTTATGTACAATAGATCACGGGGAAATATTACCACTTATTTTTTATTGGAAGTTGCTTCTGGTGCTTATTTTCCTCCTTCCTTTTCAGTAACAATATTGGAGAGTGTTTTTGTAATTTACATATTTATTTCAGTAGGAAAAATATATACTTGAATTAAGAAACAAAATAATAAAGAACATTAGATGCAATCCAGGGACCAGAAGTTCTCCCTAGATCTGTTCTTGTATAAAAATTCATTGACTTACTTCCTTTTCTCAAGAATGTAGATTAAATGTATTATTTCTCATGATGATATCAACGGCTAATCCTGGTACCAGCTTCATGTTTATAATCATCCTTTGTCTGTGTATTAACAACACAATTGAAAATTAATATTCTTAGATTTTAGATCAAGATCAGCTTGATTATAATGATCATGTGTTTTGTAAGTTATTTCGGTAGTATAGTAGGAAAAAATCAGTATTAAGATGAGATTTTGCTTTCATGTCATGTCTCACTGAGTCAATTTGTCTGTCTCTGTCTCGGACACAGACTTGCTCACATATTTTCAAGGTCTCTATGACACATCCTTTGAAACAAATAAAAGAATAAGAAAAGATTTGATGGATTACAGATCCATTTGCCTAGCAGACTGTTTTCAAAGGAGGCAAATCCAGTGCTTCTGTAAGGTTTATTGCCAAGTCATGAAGAGGTGGGGGGGGGGGACACGACACATCAACTTTTCAACCCTCAATAACTGCTGTTGAAAGAATCTGGAAGCACAAAGGTTCAGTAGACAAATGTAACTGAGTTTCATCTTTTACTATGTTTTTATGAACTCCAATTATCACAGAAATGGCTTTTATTGTAAATGCTCAGTTGTAAACTGCCCAGTGTCACTAAGGTGAGATGGGCAATATAATAATTCAATAAATAAAAATAAATAAATAAATGTTCCATTTAAAATCATTTACAGGTAAAGTATAAGAATAGTTCCCTTTCTATTCTGCTTATTAAACAAAAACATAGCTAAAATAGTTCAAATCATCAAATCTTTATAAGGTCTCAGAAAGCATTTGCATGTTGCTGAAACAATACTTCTTTCCAAGTGACTTTTAATCAACACCTTCAACTATAACTGACAAAGGTATTGATCATTTCCTTAGCAATCCCACACAAAAAATTGATCCTGCTTTTCCAATAAATGCCACTGCTTTTGATAAAACTTTATTGGATCCTTGGACTTCACAAGGGCAGGTGATGACCAATTTACTATATTCCATAAACACGTTTATTAAGTGGAAAAATTACCAAAATAAGGTACAGAAGTGTTGATTTTAGAATGGCATTACAGGTAGTCCTCGATTTATGATTACAATTGAGCCCAAAAATTCTGATGCTAGTAAGACAGTAGTTAAGTGAGTTTTTTACCATTTTACAACCTTTCTTATCACAGTTGTTAAGTGAATGACTGTGGTTGTTAAAATTAGTAACACAGTTGTTAAGTGAACCTGGCTTCCCCACTGACTTTGCTCATCAGAAGGTTGCAAAAGGTGATCACATGAACCCAGAACACTACAACCATAATACAGCTGTGAGAAAAAGTCCTGCACGCTTTACAGTTTATGGTTTACAGTTTATGACATTTTTTGGATAGGCCATTTATTTTATGATATTTTATGATAACTGCTATGGAAATATTGTTATATTTAAATAAATACTGGTGGTTTTTAAGTGAAAAGCATTAGCTTTTTGCAATTTGGTGCTGTTTGGATGAGGATTGTGAATTTTCTTGCATGCTTACAATGTATGCTTACAATGACTATGAAAACAGATTAACTGATGCATATCCAGTGGCATACGTGTTACAATTACTAAGGGTGATGCTAGTGTTTTGTTAACAATCCTGAAAAGGATTGTTTAGGTAACCAAACATGGTTACTAATATGAAACTGGCCAGGCCTTATTGTTTATCAACAGGTGGCATCGCTTTGGCATAAACTGTATAAGCCTTTGCACATGACCTTTGGTGACAATGTGGTGCCAGACTGCAATAATGGTTTCAATCAGCTCCTGCTTGGTTTTCGGATGCTTCTTGCTTATTTCGTAACCAATCTTGGCTCACAAGTTCTTAATTGAGTTCAAATCCGGGCTCTGAGCTGGCCAATCCAGGAGTCGAACACCATGCTTCTTCATCCACTGCTGTATGGACTTGGCTCGATGACAAGGAGCGTTGTCATCCTGGAAGTAAAAGTCCTTTCCTACAAATTGCTGAGCTGAAGGAAGCATGGTCTTTTCCAGGCCTTCAACATACTGCTTGGAATTCATGATTCCCTGCACAATTTGTATCCGACCAATACCAGAAGCAGCGATATAGCCCCAGATCATCATGTGCAATGGATGCTTCACAGATTCAAGCAGTACAGCCTAAATTCTTTAGCTGGAAATCTTCTGACATACTTATTACACTGATTCCCAGTCAAGTAGAAATTGCTCTCATCACTGAGGATGACCTTGGTCCACTGTTTGTTGGTCCACTTGGCATACTTCTTGGCCCATGCACGTCGATGAGAGAGGTGAGCGTCTGTGAGCAAAGTTTACTTCGCGCCCTGCAGCCTTTGGGCCCTCTGGGAAGCAGTTTGCAATGCACTGTGCTTGTGCACACTTTTACATCACATGTTTCATCCCAACTTCTTGTAATCTGAGGTGAGGTGAGCTTCCTGTCAGCCATTGAAATGCATTGCAGAGCCAGATCTTCCCGTTTTGTCGACTTTCTTGGTCTTCCAGAGCAGAGCCTGTCATCAACTGAACCAGTTATTTGGTATTTTTCAACCACTCTGCTCACTGTGGTGCAATGGCATTTCACTCTCTTGGCTATTTCTATACAGGAGTAATCCTCTTCATGAAGCACAATGATGCGATGCCGCTGCTCAGTACTGGTGAAAGCAAAGGCCTTCATCCTTGCCCGCAGCCAGAGCTAAATTAAATTTCTCGATGCTTTTCATGCCTATTTATAGTCAGACAGCATGACAACATTGATTAGTTCATAGATTTAGCCTCTGTGCATTTTGATTGGTTAGCCAAAGCTTGCTGCTGATTGGCTACTTTCGATCCTAACATTCTCGAAAATTCAAGTTGTGTTTGTTTTAGCACATAAACTGACTCAAAACCTTAAAAAGACTTTGGTTATATTAATAAAAATTATGCATCTCAATCCAACTACAGAAATTTTCATCAAAGTACTAATTTTGCGTGGTGAAAACCTATGAATGAAAAGTTAATTAAACATGTAAATACACCTTAAAACTGAAAGCGTACAGGACTTTTTAACACAGCTGTAAATATGAACCAGTTGTCAAGCATCTGAATGTAAATCACATGATCATACAGATGCTGCAATGGGTATAAGTGTGAAGTAACAGTCATGTTACTTTTTTCAGTTTATTGTAATTTTGAATGGTCACTAAATGAATGGTTGTAAGCCAACCTATGTTAAAAATGCAGATATGGTACCTTTTTATTTTCTTTTTTACTTTTCCACATTAAGAAAACTTTAATCCTATGTTTCTATAACATTGTATTTAAAAAGAAATAATTATGATCTCAAATTACATTTTTTACTTTTAAATGATTCACACAATTCAAAAATATGTGATGAATTTCTTGGGGAACAAATTATTGCTACAGAAGAAGAGCAAAGAATTAGTTGTGAACTTTTATAAATTTTGCCTTTTTATTTCTAAAAAGGATATTGCTTATGGGATTTTCACCTTTGGAATCCACTCATGGCTGTTTTCAATCCTGCAGACCTATGATTTTGATGAATTGGTTTCTTTAAATCTCTGCTTTCCATAGAAAGCTCTGGTCCTCCCATCATGCTGGAACTAGTGAGATTTAGAAAAAAGCTAGAAAATAAAAAATGTCAATACAATTATTTTCAGGTTTCTGTAGGGGTTCCACTGAATGTAGTGAGATATAGGAAGTAGCCATTGTTTTTAGGATTGCACATTTAATAGTATGCATCACAACCCCTCCAAGCTTCCAAACTTTCGCAGCTTAATATATGTAAAAGAAAGAAGAGCATAGTATCATAAAAAGCTCCCATGGTACAGAAATAAACAGCAAATTTGGGAACAATTGTGCCAATTTTATGAGCTGTAACAAACGCTTCTGTTGATGATGCTGATGCAAAATCCTGAACTCCCCCACAAAACTGCTTTCTATTTTGAGCAATTGAAAAATATGCACTACAACTGACTGCATTTTATTTTAGACACAAGTCTGGCACTGTCATCTGGCATGTTGATGGAGCTTTAAGAACAAAGAGTAGTTTGAACTTATGCTAGTTCACATGTTCCATTATTTTGTCCTAAAATAACATGCAGCTTCTATGAGATTCTGGTACTATCCATAGCAGAAAATTAGGGGTCCTATTTGATCATAGATTTCAGCACAGATTGTAACTGTGTCACTCCAAAGGTCTGACGTGCCCTATATTCTGTACGAAAAGTGGATCACTAAATTCTTTAGATAAGCTTCATGCTTTATATATAAAAGGAAATGCTGAACAGATGAGTCATATAGGCATTAGTGAACAATTTCCATTCTTGTTCTTTCAATTTGTATAAAACTTGTTAAAATATCTCATCTTAGGCAATTCTGTGGACAATTCCAGAAGTTATTGATCAGACTTCAATGTGACATTTCCAGGAATTTATGATGTTGACATGTCTGTATTTTTTTAAAAAAATAGCATCACATCGGACTACTGTCTGCCACCTTCCAGTCTCCTTAGGGCTCGAAATTCAATCCTCATGTTACGGCTTTTATAAAACACAAAGGGCACATAATTTATTTAGTCTGAGAATTATGTGAACTATAGTACCGTAACCATGGTCAGAATTATTTAGAATTATTTAGACATAAATAAAACCATTAAGTTTAAAATATGCGTTAAAGACTATTATCTGACTGGCCTTTTTATGCTGTCTCGAAAACATATTTTTAGTTTTGTTTAAAAAGATAACTATAAAAGATAACTTTCTACCTGGCTGAAATAAAAGATAGAAGATACTTGGGATTATGAGAGCATAAAACTATGCATATGTGTTTGGGTGACTACTTCAGTGGTGGATTTCAAATTTTTTTTACTACCGGTTCTATGGGCATGGCTTTGTGGACATGATGTGGCTTGGTGGGTGTGGCTTGGTGGGCATGGCAGGGGAAGTATATTGTAAAATCTCCATTCCCACCCAACTCCAGGGGAAGGATACTGTAAAATCTCTGAACAGAGATTCTGAACAGAGGCATGATATCATCTCAATTGACAGTTTTGGAAAAAAATGCTTTCTTTGGAAGATCATTTCTCTTGTGTTTATCAAAATCCACAGCTTGACCTCTGTGTATTTTGCTTTTAATTACCCATATCTGTAATTATAATTGGACTAGAAAAATACTGTGAACAACCAGCTGGATGGTTTTTTTTAAAGATATTTAACCATTACACTGTACATGCATACATTTTGAGTATATAGAGAGCTGAAAAGACCAGGTTGCCATGCAGAGTATTATAGTAACAGCAGGAGTGTTATTAGTTTCATTTTGGGTTAAGATAATTCTGTGAGCAGTTTCCAACATAACATATTAGCTAATTTTAATGGAAAATTCCTTCCAAATAAAGAATAAATTTTATCTTACGAACAAACTGTAATTTAGCATAATTGTATTCTTTTTAATATATTCAGCTACTGCTTGGATAATTATAGGTTTCATGCATTAATCTTAGTCCATATATTATAGTTTAGAAATATAACATTTCAGATTGTTGATTCATTTTCACTGCTTGAATTATTTCTCTTGAGGGGGCATATGGCTTTACTGATTCAAAGAATGATATAATACCAGTACCATATTAAAATGATTAATAAAAAGTCACAAAGAAATGTGTTATGTTCACAGTATAGGCATTTTGGTTAGAGAGATGCTACTTGTTTTCTGATGGTTTAAGGATCATATCTCCGTTTGGAGTGGGGAGGGGAAATGAACAGTACAGCTTAGAATAGAAGTCATTCTAACAGGACCCTTGGAGACATTAACAGCTCCACCTGCCTGATATTCCTTATAGATATCCTAGTCTGGATAAGTCAGAACAGTGGTGGGTTCCTACCAGTTCGGCCCAGTTCGGCTGAACTGGTAGTTGTTTGACAGCCTGGGTTGCTGGAACCGGCAGTGGCCCAGGCTTGCCACGCCCCCGAACTGGTTCTCTGGGCGGCACCTATGGCACCGCCATCTCATTTTTGGCTTCTGCGCATGTGCAGCCATCAGTGAATCAGCAGTAGCGACTGCTAGAACTCACTCCTGAGTCAGACCATGATCTGATCAGACTTGTCTATAGTTGTCCAATTCAGAAGAAGCATTAAAAAAAGGGATAAACTTCAGTCATATTCAGAAGCATTCTGGTTATAGCTGATTTAATATGGAATATATTTTTACCAACTTGTGAAATGATGGAACATTTCTAAGCAGCAGAACAAGTAAAAGAATCATGTCTGTTAAAGTATAAATGATCGCATGATTAGAAAATCAGTTGTTTAAATCCCCACTAAGAATGATATTTTCCTGTAGTCTTCAGATACAATTTATTGGGAAGCTTACAAAGATATTATTGAACCCAGACATGGGCTCTACACTATGATTATCACAAAAATGATTTCTGAATGCCAAATAAACCCAAGGGGAAAACATTTTGTTCTATTTTGTACCATTTCTTCATTTGATTATATATCCCATCTTTATTATAGTTTGGTTGTATTTCTAGTGTTTCTTATTTAAAATATTTATAGTCCAGCTACCATTCAGAATAGCGAAACAGTATCATTAACTGAAAAGCATCTAAAGGCTGATGTATGGTTAAGATGTGGAAGTGCAAGATTAAAGTTGAGACTTCAAATAGTACTGAAGGGTAAGTAATGTTGATAAAAGCCGGTTGCAAAAGAATAACAAGTTGTAGAGTCAGGATGCTGTGACATGAAAGTTCTTTCCTTCATTTCCACATAATGTACTTCAGAGGTTGTGGGGGGGGGGTCCTCTTGAAGATCTTTTGGGTAGGCATATACTAGAAGAGGTATTTCCTTATCTTAAGGATACACTTCCCTCATAAGATGGTAAAAGAAAACAATCCTTCCCAGAGATTTTACTAGTGAATGACTAATTTTCAGGTTTAGATTTCCTGGGAAGCCAGTGGAACAATGAAAACAACAAGGTGTCTCTTTAAAATGGCTGTTACAGCTGTACTTGATTGTCAATTGTCATGATTGCCAGTATGGATCCAAGTTCATAGATCTGAAGCAGGAATACAAGGTTACTTTTATAGACAATTGTGTAGGTATGAAGGGCCCAAGTGTCCCTCTCAAGACAGTGATAGCTGTTCTGTTATCCAGGGCTATGCCTTATAGAGGTATTACCGTGTTTTCCCCAAAATAAGACCGGGTCTTATTTTCTTTTGACCCTTGAAATAAGTGCTTGGCTTATTTTCAGGGAGGTCTTATTATTTTTGAGGTGCAGGAGGCAATGAGCATGGTCACCTCATGGCTGCTGCTGTGTTGCAATATTTTAGGGGAGGGCCTATGATCCAGAGAGGTCTTATTTTCAGGGAAACAGGGTAATAGACTGCCTGATAAGTGACCATGATCTGTATTCATTTCAAAAGAGATATATGTTCAAGGCATAAATGACATGTTATAAAAAAAAGAAAAGAAACGCCAAATAATTTAGTTTGCAACATATTTTGGAGGGAATGAACAGGTCCACTGTCTGTTATTTTTTTAAAAAAATCTTATCTATATTGCTCATGTGATGACTTGGTACTCTTGATTTTATGTGATGCACGTGATACATTTTGCTGAAGATTGTGGCACCTGAGTCCCATTTGAATCAAGTATTTTTAGATTTAATTTGAAGATTTCTTCATAAGAAATATAGGAAACTTCAGCATTCATAAAAGCTTAAATTGCAGTCTGTTTTTATCCTTATTTCTCTCATGCTTAAGTAGTCAAAGAAAACCTAAATTTTAATCTCTATGTAAATAATAACCAGTAATTTATTTTTCAGTGTAATATGCCACTATTTTACCATTTTGAGGTAGGTAGATATGGAAATTTTAATATATTTCACACAATAAAATCAAATACTGTATACATATCAAATATACATATGTTAATTAAGAATAGAATTAATGCTTTCAATAAAACACTAGAAACACATACACCTGTATATGTACATATGTATGCTTCTAGTGTTTTATTGAAATGAGTGGAAATTGAAATATACAAATGCTATTGTCAGATTTGTGTAGACTTTAAATACAAAAAGAGATAAAATTATCCAAGAAAGTGTTTTTGATAAAAATACATTCTATTTTTTATTCCAATAATTATCTGATTATTAATTACCAAGAAAAGCATTTCCATGAGAAGTTGCAAAACTTGCTAATCTGATTTTGGAATCACCTTGTTCTTGAAACTTTTCCAACAATTCTTGAAAAATATACTAGTTTCTCTAAAATGTCTCTGAAACTGGTCTGTCCCTCTGGCTTTTCTTCTAAACATGTATTCCTTAATTTCCTTTTTTGCAAGGTGAAAAATAAACTGGTAAGATTGAATAAATAGGACAGGCTCCCTAAAAAAGCTGTAAGTCTGATTTTTTAATATACTGTATAATATAAGTCTCAAATTTCACAGAAACCCCTTATGGATTTTAGATGATATTCTGCAGTTTAAGGATCCATTTTCAATTACAAAATAAAAAAAAATCTGTATTATATAATCAAAAGTAAAATGGTATGGTTTTCAGGCCAATGGCAATTGTTTTATAAAGATTGACATATGAAGATATGTTATTGGAGCTGGGCACAAACTATATTTTTACAAACCTGTAGTCACTATTTAGGATAGTTTTGGGGTGACTGGGTAGATTTGAGCATTTACTGACTATATGCCCTTCCTGATGCCTACAATCTTTCAAAAATCTTAATCATGTATGTGATTAGTGCAACTGACTGAATGTTCTTTGCAAAAGAAAAAAAAATATCCAGCAGATTCTGCTGGGTGGAATGTATCTTTATGCAGGGTTTGTGAAAACACCTTGCAATGTTTTAGATTTAATAGAAGCATGGAAGTCAGGAAGCAACTGATCATTAGTGAGATAGTGGTACAATGAAAAACAGAACATCCACATATATGGCCATCTAGTGAGTAATTAAATAAGTGCAAAACCATTCCACTCATTAGAATTTCACCAGAATTGTCTATACCAGCACTCTCATACTTAACAAAAACATTTAAATTAAAAAGTACATTACAGATTTACAAATTTAAATTTATAAATTTACAGATCTGCAGATCTGACCTGCAACATAAGTTAAATTTGAAATTTAACAAAGCTCCGAACCTGATAGTACTTCTAAATTTATAACAAAACTTTCTAAAAATGTTTTAATCCAAGTAATGAGTGAGATCCAGATATGTGAAGAATTTCCTTTGTATGAAAATTAGCTTTTATTTTTTTATTTATAAAGAAAAAATAATTAAATTCATCCTGAAACATACAAATGCCTTCTTTAATATGTAAAATATACTAAATAGCTTTCAAATTGATATATCCTGATTAAAAGGATTTTATATTGGAAAAGATATGTAAAGAATAATATTGATAAGATAAACAGAAGAATGAAAATTATGCATTATTTTTCTCTTGAAAAAGCCTTTGACAATTTGGAATGGCTTTTCATGTTTGCAACACTGAAGTACATGTCTTGTTGCTGTAATTTTTTTTCCATAAATACAGTATATTTCTAAAGAACAAAAAGCCAAAATTGTAGAAAGTACTGTTAGTTTGGAACAATATACTATATTGAAATAAACAAGACAGTATGAAAGAAATAGAATTTCAGGAGTTAAATTAATCACGAAAAAGACACACTAAATTTATTTATTATTTATTATTATTATTATAAACAATTGTATCACAGTGGCCAGTTGTTTCGCCGGATTTGGCATTGGTTACTAGTCGGGCCCTACCCAGGGGCCTAGGACGTCGTAACGTATTTTCGTAATATGCGTGCAGATCCAAGCAGTGCGGCTTTTTGCATTTGACTGATGGTGATTTTGTCAATTTTTAACTGTTTTAAATGTAATTCCAGTGCTTTCGGAATAGCACCCAGTGTGCCAATTACCACTGGAATTACCACTGCTGGTTTGTGCCATAGTCGTTGAATTTCGATTTTTAAGTCCTGGTATCTTGCGATTTTTTCATGTTCCTTCTCGACGACCCTGCTATCACCTGGTATTGCGATGTCTATGATTGTGACCTTATTTTTCTCAACCAGTGTGATGTCTGGTGTATTATGCGCCAGTATTATGTCGGTTTGTATACGGAAATCCCACAAGATCTTGACCATCTGATTTTCGGTGACTTTTTCAGGCTGATGTTCCCACCAGTTTTTTGCTGTTTTGATATTATAATTTTTGCACAAATTCCAATGGATCATTTGTGCTACTGAATTGTGCCGCAATTTATAATCAGTCTGCGTGATTTTTTTACAGCAGCTGAGTATGTGATCAACAGTTTCATCAGCTTCTTTGCAAAGTCTGCATTTGGCATCATCAGAGGATTTTTCTATTTTGGCCTTAATGGCATTTGTGCGGATAGCTTGTTCTTGCGCAGCCAGGATTAGTGACTCTGTTTCTTTCTTTAATGTACCTGTTGTTAACCATAACCAAGTTTGTTCACTGTCCACTTTATCTTTTATTTTTTCCAGAAATTGGCCATGCAGTGCTTTGTTCTGCCAACTCTCCATTCTTGATTTTATCACATCTTTTCTGTATTCTTGTTTCGTCTGTTGGGCCTTCAGTAGATTTTTGTTCTTTACTTCGATTAATAGATGTTCTTGATTTTCTTTTAAATAATCAGCCAGTCCATGTTTTTCTTCTTCAACTGTTTGCTTCACTTGTAATAATCCTCTGCCACCTGATTTTCGGGGCAGGTAGAGTCTATCAGTATCACCACGTGGATGTAAACTGTAGTGCATTGTCATTAGTTTCCTGGTTTTTCGGTCCAAAAGGTCCAAATCAGCTTGTGTCCAGTTAACTATACCAGCTGTGTATCTTATAACTGGTATTGCCCAGGTATTTATGGCCTTGATTGTATTTCCACCATTCAATTTAGATTTTAAAATTTTCCTAACTCTGTTGGTGTACTCTCGCCTGACAATAGTTTTTACTTCTCCATGCTTGATGTTATCCAACTGCAGAATGCCTAAGTATTTGTAGGCTTCATTTTCTTTGCATTTAATTAATTGGCCATTGGGCATTTCAATTCCCTCACATGCAGTGATTTTGCCCCTTTTTATGGATACAGTGGCGCATTTTTCCATGCCAAACTGCATTGAAATATCGGTGCTGAATACTTGGACTGTGTTTGTCAATGATTGGATTTCTATTTCTGACTTTCCATAGAGTTTCAAATCATCTATATATAGTAAATGTGAAATTTTTTCAGCTTCTTTGGCTGTTTGGTAGCCTAATTTTGTTTTTTTTAAGATTACTGATAGTGGGATCATTGCGATGATGAAGAGAAGAGGTGAAAGTGAATCACCCTGGAAAATTCCTCGCTTGATATTAACCATTCCGTAGATCTCATTCCCTACTGCCAACTCAGTTCTCCATTGTTTCATCGCCTTTTCAGTAAAGGATGTAATATTTTTGCTAATGCCAGTTGTTTCTAAGCATTTTATGATCCAACTATGTGGCAGTGAGTCAAATGCCTTTTTGTAATCAATCCAGGCCATATTCAAGTTTGTTTTTCTGTTCTTACAATTTTCTAATATAATTTTATCAATTAGAAGCTGATCTTTTGTGCCCCTGCTCCTTCTTTTGTTGCCTTTTTGCTCTACTGGCAAGATGTTGTTTGTTTCCAAATAATCCAAATATTATTATTATTATTATTATTATTATTATTATTATTATTATTATTATTATTTATTTATTTATTTATTTATTTATTTATTTATAATAGCTGCCCAATTCAGCAATGATTTATTTACTTTACTGATTTGATGTTTACTCATATCGTATTTACATTTACTCAGTCCAGCATCCTTTAACATTGTTGATAAAATATATGCAATTATAGTTCTGGGTCAGGTTATTTAATGAAACTGTTGACATGGAATTCAATAGAGAAGGAAAAGCTGTTGTCTATCAAGCAACAGATTTTAACATTTCTGCCAAGGTCAAATATTCAGGATTCATTTTTGCAAAAAGTAACAAAGATTTAAAGATAATTGCTTTCAAGCTATATAAATATATTATGAGACAGTTCCTGATGGGGAAAAAAATTAAAACTGCCTTGGTTTGGGAACATTATGACTGTCAAAATGAATATTATATCAAGATTCTTTTTCAAAATACTTTTATATTTATTGATAATAAAGTATAATAGTCCTCGCTTAAGAGCCACAATTGGGGCTGGCAACTGAACTGCTAAGTAATGTGGTCAGTAAGCAAGACATCACCTGACCAACTTGCTCAGTGATGGCAATTCTGACAATCCCTGTTGCCATTGTTAAGATAACCTCACCTGGTTGTTAGGTAAGCACCCACCCACAATTCAAGCCATTCCTGGCTTGGTTCCTCCTCCCAGCCTCTATCCTTGGTTCTTTCAAAATAAGAGACTGCCTTCTCTTCAAGTCCCTTCCCCTGACTACTTCCCTCATCTCCAGCCTTTAGGCTGCCCTGTACAGCAGCACTCCTTGATGCTGGGAATGCTAGAGCTAAATTAGAGACCCAGGATTGCTACCTTCATATTTTAACCCTGCTGGTCGAGCCCCAATCACTGAGTGCCACATTAACCCCATGCGGCATCCAGCCACCCAAACCTGTGTTACAAAGCCCCAGTGCTGCAACCTAAATCCCCTATCATCCTACACTGTGCCACCCCTGCTATCCTCTGCTGACTTTTGCTACCTTCGTCCTTCTGCTAATCCTTCTGCTGACAAGATACATCCAGTTTGGCCCTTTGTGAAGCAGCTTCTAGCTGTGCACAGCCTTGTTCCCCAAGCTACACATAGCCTTGCAAAGGACCAAGCCAGGCACTTCTCATCAGCAACAGGACAAAGAAGATGGCAAAAGCCAACTGGAGACAGAGGAGGCAAAATGGAGGGTTTCTACAAATTCTCAATTTCTACAATTGAGCATAAGTACCAGGCATTCCATTCTATTGTAACTTTGAACGGTCATTGAGTATGTGATCATTAACAAAGACTACCTGTATTAAATATTTGGTGTAGATAAGTAATGAATTGTATATGTTCCAATAAAAAACCAAGAATTAAATTCAAAAACTTGAAGGATCAAGAGAACAAAGTGACTGTTCTGAACTTCAGCTGTATTTTAATTCTACTTATTTAATATGAATTTCAGAGTGGATTATATTGCCCTATGATTCTGTAACTTTAATGGAAGGAACATCCTTCTGAGGTGGGTAAAATGAAGACCCAGATTGTTGGGGACAATATGCTGACTCTGTAAATCATTTAGAGAGGATTGTAAAGCACAAAGTGGTATATAAGTCTAAGTGCTATTGCTATTGCTATTCTTGGTCCACAAATTTATACATGAAATTGTGTCACCTACAAAATTTGGGTGTTAGAGACCTTTTTTTTTGTATAATTAATTGTATTGATGGACTGCACTATTCACTCTAGTTTTCTTTCAGCGTTATGAGTAATGTTAACTAAATATTCTTCTCTTAATGAATAAGCAAGAAACATGGATTTGGACTCTAAAATGGTCATGAAATATCTGATAATACTGAGAGTTTCTAAGGATGTAGTAGTACACGGTATATTAGCTATATGATATTTCAAATCTGTTGCTTGCCTGCCTGTATTTCTTTCTATGTAGTTGATTTTTTATTTGTATTATCTATTTCTTACATTTTTTAAGAATAAATAATGTAAAGAGAAAAAGACAAACATGAATAAGTTTCCCTCCCTTGTTTCTCTTGTGTGATGAAAACTTCTTGGAAAATCTTTATATGATTTTTTTTTTCCTCTTGTGACTAACACAAGATTGTTGCTGTCTGGTGCCTTCAAGTCAGAATTGACTCCTGGCAATTGCTTGGGCAAGTCCCTGAAGTTGTTTTTGCAAGATTTCAGAAGTGATTTGCCATTGCCTGCTTCCTATGGGTGAGGGAGAGAGGGCCTGGACCAAAGTCACCCAACTTGCTTTGTATCTATAGCACAGTGGTTCCCAAACTTGGCAACTTTAAGACTTGTGGACTTCCCGGTTTCTGGCCTAATGCTTGACTAAATGCTTCCCAAACGTTTTTCCTTCGTTACCCAAAAGTGCTTATCAGAAAGTCCCTATTTAAATATCCCTGCTGAGTTTGTGTGAGAAAGAAAAACCACCTTTACTCAGTGTTGGGTAATTATTCATGTTTGGAAAGCACTGCCTTAACCACTACACCAGACTGCCTCTCTAACACAATATCAAAGGGTTTTGAAATTTTTATTTGCTCTTCTGCCTATTGCAATGATTTGATTTGCAACCCATCAAGAGCCATTTCCTGCCTTGCATGTAACTACAGAAAATCCTTAACAATCATTGAACCAGTGACTACGTGACGTTACAATAGCTCTGAATGAATGGTACTTGCAAACAGGCCTCAAAGTTCCAGCACCCCCATGTCACATGATTGTAATCTGTGCATTTGGCAACCACTTAGAAAAGTTGCAGTGCCCCCTGGTCATTTGATTACCATTTCTGACCTTCCCTGTGGGCTTCCATAAGCAAAGTCAGGTCACTCCGGTAAGTCACTTCTAATCTCCTCCACCCAGTAGCAGTGGACCCTGACTACATTTATTCTATAGTAGCCATTTCTGTATTCTCACTGTCTGGCAGCAGTCATTTATCTGCCCACCAGTCTGGGACTTGCAGATTTCTGCCAGCTTCCCCATTGACTTTGCTTGTGAGAAGCTGGCAGGAGGTTTTCACTTAATGGCCCACAATCCTTGCTTAAGAAAGATAATGGTCCTTGAGACATCACATCACTGTGCTATTAAAATTCCAGTCTCATGTTTATCTGCCTTACAGATACTCCTTGTTGTTAAGCAGAGACTATCACATGTGTACAGCATAATCAGGCCTCAGAAACATCTCCCCTCCCCTCCGGCATCTCTATGATGCTTTAGTCAATTTGTACTCAGATCATGAGGGATAACAGGCATAAGTTGTCCTTGGCTGAAGTAGCATAAGTGTTCTGATATCATCCAAGAGCAACCTAAGAATGTATAAAATTTTGTAGATTTTGTCCTTTTTAAGTAAAGTTAAGATGACTGAAAACTTGAAACTGAAACAAGGGACAAAAATGGAAAACTGTGAATTCCAGTTCTTCTTTAAGCCTGGAAACCGGCTGGGTGACTTTCAGCCACTCGTTCTCTCTCAGCCCAAGCCACATCAGAGGATTGTTGTGGGGGAGAAGTGGGGGTGGCAGGAAAGTTTGAACAGAAAATGTCATGCTAGTAAAGTTTCCTGCTGATTCAAGAATGTATGAGTAACATTTTATCTCAATTGTGGGAAAGACTTAAGGTCACTAAGTAAAATAAAAACCAGTTAAAATTGACATTTTGCATTCAAATGAATGTCTTTGAAAAATCGATATAATCAAATGAAATGTTTCCTGAAATTGATTTACAGTACATTGATAAGATGTAATTGTATCAGTTTTTTTTATTTTTATATTGTCTTTATTATTTTTATAAATAACTGAAGGCAACAAACATACATAATACTCCTTTTACTTTTTAAAAAAAACACCTCATCAAGTATTTTGGATTCTGTTTCTGAACAGGACAGCTGGGAAATCATAGAAGGACTTCGTGGAGTCATGAGTTGCACCCAGGAACCTCAGAAGCAGGAAGGCTATTTGCTGAAAAAAAGGAAATGGCCTCTGAAAGGCTGGCATAAGGTGAGAACCAGTCTTCACCGCTGGTATTTGTTTCCAATGCCATTTAAAACATTGGCTTGCTGTCCAGTGGTGGGATTCAACATTTTTTACTACCAGTTTTGTGGGTGTGGCTTTGTGGGTGTGGTGTGGCTTTGTGGGCGTGGCAGGGGAAGGTTAATGCAAAATCCCCATTCCCTCCCCACCCCACTAACCTGCTTTCTAGCTCTGTTCTCCTATTCAGGGCAAAAACAAAAAATCAGCTGGAAGGCAGCGGGGGCAGGGCGAGGCCAGCCTATTTGCCTGATTAAAAATCTGCTTTTCTATTGCAGAGATGGTTCTTTCTGGACAAAGGAATTTTGAAATATGCTAAGAACCCAGCCGATGTAAGTGTTTCAATATGTAGAGGTTGTCATATAAAATAATATTTCACAGCTTGGAAAAAGTAATAAGTGATTGTTTCCAATAGGCATCTATAGGAAGAAAATGATAATTCTGAAAACCAATATCTTATGTTGTTTTCTCCTAAGACAAACGAAATAACTTTAAATGGTTTTTTTACTAGACAGAGAAAGGGAAGTTGCATGGATGTATAGATGTTGGCCTTTCGGTGATGTCTGTGAAGAAATCAACTAAATGCATAGATTTGGATACTGAGGAACACATTTATCATTTGAAGGTAATCCTAGTTAGGAATATATTCTGAAGCTAAAAATATTATACAGCTCTTGGATACCATTATATGCAGGCTTAGAATCCTCTTGAAATTGCTTGATACAGTAATACATTTCTTTGCAGTTTGCTTAAAATGCAGGTTCACCATTTAATCTTTAATAGCCTTTTTCCTCCATATACATTAATATTTTGCAAAAGACACTGCAGCCAAATAGAGCCTTCATTGTAATAAAAAAATAAAATAAAATGCAAAATTGGTTGTTAATAAATAATGAATTGTGTCAGGATCAATTCCATATGTAATAATTTAATTTGTTCCTGCGGAAGATAGTTGAGAAAAGCAGCTCTAGGAGAAAACAAGTGAGCATAGTTAATTAATAAAGTGAGAATGAAGTGTAACATAGATATATTACTGTTTGTTTACTAAATTGCTTTAGGTAAAAATGTACATTTTGTGTAGCATATTGTATCAGAAAATGAGAACTATATTGAATCTATTTTTAATCCTGTTGGACAGAATGAACCAGAAAACATGTTGCTTTTTAACAGTATGAGCACAAATAAGATAAATTAGGCTTCCACTACTGATAGTGGTTTTTAAAAGCTTGATGTGGTTTTAAATGCTCAGGTCTAGATTTTGTGGGCCTTCTGTTTTTATTTATAGATTGGGAGACTAGTTGAACTTTTAACTGTTTTTTCTGTGGTTCTCAGACTGATATATATTTGATGAAACCAAAGACTGCATTTGCTAACTTTCATGGACAAAACAGACTCTTATTTCCACTATCACCAAAGTGGGTATATTTGGGAAGGTTTTTTTTAAATTAAATTTTGCATTGAAATCTTTGACAGATTTCTGCATGTGTATGATCCAACTTTTTTCCACTGAGAGGAAAAAGAACCTTCAGTGGGAAATATGACTTTTTTGCTTTGATTTTGCTGATCTGATTGGTCAGCCAATTTTTTTTAAAACCTGCAACTGAAAGCTAGTGAGAGACCAAACCTTTGAGCAACTTCCTATTCTTCATGATTGATATTTAATTAATATCTTCTGCTTTTGGTGCTGTTGTTTACATGTTCTAGGATGTTTGTTTTCTAGATACTGTACATTTTTGCTTCCAAGTGTCCTCTATCTCCTATCCCTTAGGTTGAAAAACAGAGCTGATTACAATAACTTCATTAAGAAAGTAAATCTGTTTCATCTGCTGCAGTAAAACTTCTGTTTTAAGGAGTAACATTATCCTATCCTCATGTAAAGCAGCTCAATCTGTCAACAAATATAGTACTTAGTGATAAATTATTGCTTTATTGTTTTGACTGGAGAAAGTAAGACCATATAGCAATAGCCCTTAGACATGTACCACTTCATAATGGTTTACAGCCCCCTCTAAGCAGTTTACAGAGTCAGAGTCCCCATTTTACCGACCTCAAAAGAATCAAACTCCTAGCAGTGAGCAGACTCAGCCTGCAATATTGCATTCCAACCACCACATAACATGAATTATATATTTATGTTGGGATTTAGTAATTATTGTTTCTATCACCTTCAATTCTCTACTAGGCAAAATCTCAGGAAGTATTTGATGAATGGGTAGCAAAACTGCGTCATCATAGAATGTATCGTCAAAATGAAATTTCCATGTTTCCATATGATATCAACAATCATTTCTTCTCAGCCTCAACATCTATAGCAGATTCAGTAACTGGTCTTTTGGAATCAACAGCAAACAAAAAGGTAGATTTTGTTTTAACTGTAGATTAAGGGGCATCCATTCAATGATTAATTTATTAGTTTATTAATTATAATTAATAATTAATAATAATTAATAATAATTATTATATTGATGATAGGATTTGAGGAACATATATAAAATGCAGTGCATAAACCATTATCAAAATGTTATTGGCTTTTTGTGAGTTCTCAGGATCCAATGAAAGACAAAATGTAATTTCCTCCTGGCATTTTTAATTCTGTTTTAATTAACATAGAAACGGGGAACAAAGTAGGTTTTTGTTTTTAATCAGCATTCTTTTGCAAGGTCATCTATGTAAGATAAGCAAACCTGGGCTCTTCCATGTTCTCCTGCCCATTTTAACTGATTGGCAGGGAGGGAATAAGGTCAAGACACAGTGTAATAGGAACTCTTTCCCTCTTGAATGTTCTGTGATAACATAGGTTTGCATTCTACGTTGTTGATTCAACAGGCATGTTTACTGATATATTTTGAAGTACTCTAATTACCTCTATTTAGAGTTAGGGAAAGAGCCAAAGATACTGGCGGGTTTCTGGCTTTTAGTACTTGATGTTTCTGTTTCTGTTTCTGTAGATTTTTTTGTTTGCTTTTTTGATAACTTCTAAGAATTGAAGACAATATTTAGTGAGTATTTTTGGTGTAAATCTTTATTCATCTAGTCAGCAGATTAATACAGTATGGAGAGCATCATACATATAATCTTAATTTTGGGCAAGCTTTTTTAAAATCAACTTTTTGAATATGAATGTAAACCTTGATAAGTTGATTTTGAAGTTCCCTTAATCATAAGTCACACACTGTCAATCATTGGAAAATTGATTATTGTCATATTTATTATTATTTATGAAATCTTGTCATATAACAGAGAGGCAGCATGACACAGCAAAATTCAGTGCAGGCGGGAAGTTCTATGTCATTCCCTTGTTTAAATGAATCAAGAATTCCAACTTGTTTGAAGTCATCTGAAGATATGGAAAGATGTTCAAAAGGTAAAAAGAAAGTGGAATGATTTAAATATTCTACCCCTTCCAAATTTTCTCAGATAATTTTATGACATATGCCTGTTATCTTACAATGTCTACTTTCTAATGTTTAAATTAAAAATTCAGTCCATGTGATATTGAAATAAATACTACTGGTACATTACCTGCTTAAAGAACCTAAATAATTATCTTTAAAAAATGGAGCAGTTGTGCAAGATGAGACTTTCAGAAGAAACATATATTTCTTTGTGTTCTTTCTGTATGAAAGTACAAGAGTCCTTTGTGTAAATTGGACTTTCTTACAAGTATTAATGAAATATCATTCCTTATCTTTGTAAAATAGCTCTATTCTGCTTAGCTTGGAGCTGCTGTAATTGGTTCACAGGAAATCAAATCTGTAAAATATAATGTAAAATTTATTCCCTTGGAAAAAAATACAAGTCCTTACCGCTTTTCAAACAAAATGTTCTTGCTTAGAAAACAAAACTGTACTATTGGAATGGGACCATCCTTTATTAAGCTTTTCTGTCCCTAATAAACAATATATAATAACCCTATTACCTTTTTCCCAGGTGTTGATCAGTCATATGTGAAGGCTAATTTGAATTCTCTTTTATCATTAGCAGTTTTGACTAGGAAATATTCTTCTTTATATATTAAATGAGGATATAAGGAAGGGAGCCTTAATTATTTAGGAAATATTGAAATATTGAAGGATTAGCTGTTACAGTTTAATTCAAATAAACTTTTTGTTTTATGTATAGATCTTTTTTTAATTTGTTCAGTTATGTCCAAATATCAGATTTATTCAATAGTTATTACCTAGAGAGATTATAGTATACATTACAATAAATATTATATATTTGCAATAGAATACTAATAAACATACTTTTACTGATAATTCTGATCTGATTGAGAGAAAGCTGTTGAAACCATATTGTTCATTTATGTTGGGAATTCTTTCTAGCATCTCTCTTTTTTTCTAGGCAGTTTGATAAATGGATAGCTGAGCTATGCCACTTCAGAATGTACAGAATGACTTTGCAACATATATTTGAAGTTACAATTAAATCCTGAAAAAGCTACTTATGACCCATTTTAGAAGTTTTGACGTCTGGTTCTCCCACATACCCATGACTTCATTTGGGTACTCAACAACTGGCCCACATTATTACTGTGATTTTGAGTTTTTCCTCAGAAACCATTTAATTCTAGCAAACAATGGACCACTTTACAACTTCCACATTTGCTTTACAATTGCCATGTTCATCTTACAACTGCCACATTTCCTTAACCACCAGGGGGAAAAAATCAGATCCTGTTGGGAACCACCCAGCCAGGCAGGAGTAAAGTCTCAAGTGGGGAATTAATCTCAAATCCTTGCACAATGACAAGATAACCAAAACTGAGCCCTTCTCTCCCAAGCTTCAGTGAACCTTATCCATATTTTCTCAGAAAACAGAAGAGATTTTTTAATAGAGAGGATATAATAAAACAGTTAATTTAATTTCTACACCTGGGGATCAGGTTGCTTGCTTCTGACAGGTGATCCACTTTGTGACCGTCATGATTTACAGCCACAATTGCTGGCTAAATTACAGTTATAACTTGAGAACAATGTGTACAATGTGTACAGTGAAGGTAATTGGCATCATTGATTAATTGGCATCATTGTGCTAAAAATAAGCAATAATGCATTCATGTCAACTAAGTAAATTATTCTAATGTACTTTTACAGTTTTAAGAACCAGAACTGTCTTGTTAACAATAAAAGTAACACAGAACTATGGGACACCCTTGAAGATTTAGTAAATTATATCTGCTAAAGCTGTAAAATATTGGAAAAGTCTTTGTTCTTGTTACATAATGCCAAAGGAAATTAAAAAAAAATATGTTCAAAGATGGCATTAAATTCTTTTTAAAAATTTCTTTAATAGTTTTAACACATATATTTTAGGAAAGCATTATTTCAGATGCTATTGTCAAATAACTCTTTGTATTCTAGTTCATAGAATATTTATATTCTAAAATTTAGAATATAAAAAATTACATCCCAAGCTTTCTTTTAAATAGTTAATTCAACTATTAAATTATTAATTCTATGCTAATGGTAGAATAATAATAGCAGGTACTGAAATATTGAATAAAAACTTTTGCATTCTGTCAGTATCTTATTTAACAATTAAGTACAGCAAGACGTTTGATGGTTGAGCCCACTATTTTCTTTCTTTGCTTTTTCTCTCTTCTTTTCCACCCAAGCCATTGTTTTTATTCCAAACAGACCTCTCCCATTGTCAGAACTATCTCTTGGAGATGACCCAGCTTTTACAAAGCATGGAAGTTCTCCATAGGACATATTCGGCACCTGCCATAAATATTCAGCAAGTAAGTTGAAGAAATTGCCGCTTCTGATGGGGGTCACTCTGCTTGCTAAAGCTAGATTTCTTCCTAGAATGGTGATAAGTGATATGTTTCTCTTTTTCACATTCTGTTGTAAAGGGTCTCCTTTTTGAAAGTCCCAAAAAAGAAAAAAGAACACACCGAAGATGGCGTTCTAGAGCTCTTGGTAAAGATGCTAAAGGGATGTTGCAGGTAAACCACCTCTTCTATACCTTAACTTCATTTTTAGTCTATGATAGATGCTGTTTGCTGGCAAAAACTTACTTTTTCCAATAGAACTTATAGTCTTAGTTGTTATTCTTATAATAGGAAGAGATTTCATTTGGCTTGTGAAGGCAGCATGGAATGAGTGGGGCTTCTAAATTTTAATCAGCCTATTGAGCTTTTTGGTCAATTCACTTTTAATGAAGAATAAACAGTTATTTCCTTATAAAGAAACCTGCTTATAAAATTCTATCCTTTAGAAGAATGTCAAATCCAAAGCGGGGGAGGGGGGAGTTCATTCTGTGTCCGGTTTTTTGTGCATCGTTTCCTACACAGTATGTAGGAAGGCACCAATTCTTCAAATTAAGTGGAAATTTCTGACACAGGGCAGAAAACCTGGACAGAAATATTAACATATCCATAGTTAAACGTGATTAAGTATGCTTCTTGTGATTTTAGAATGGCTTAGTCCAATAAAAAGTTTCTCATTTACTGAACACATCTCATCAGAGAATGTCTCACTATTTTATATCTCACTATTATATTCAATCCATATTTTTTCAGAAGCACACATTCTTTACCCCATCTCTTTTTGATTTATCACCTTCAGTGTTTCTGACCTATTTTTCTTTTGTCATACCCAGCTCTCACTTCTATACAACTAAGTAGGAAGAAATCTGTTGTTATATACATACCTATTTTCATTTCTTTCAATTAATCATTTATTTTTTTCAACAGACTACATACTGCCCACTAATTTTCTATCAGCTTGTGCCTGTTTTAAAAATTTCTCCATTTTCCTATATCTTCTAAACATTTTACAAGATATACTAATTTATTTGCCTTCTCTAGTTTTTCACCATAATTTTCATAATTCACATACATCAAGACAATTCACTTTATCATATAGTTTGTCTAGATCAATACACTTATAATAAACTTGTTTTTAAGAAGAGTCTAGATAGTCATTTATCTAAAATGGTATAGGTTTTCCTGCTTGAGAACCCTATTCTGTTCTTTTCTGTTCCGTTCCATTCTGTCCCATCCCTTACCATACCATACCATACCACCCTAAACTTTCTCTCACTAATGTTTCTTAATTTCTTAAATTGCATAAAGGAAAAATCTGATCTCAACCCTTCCTACCCAGCATAGTCACACTGCACTTTCAAAATGTTGCTTATTATACTCTCTTCTATTCATTAGTTAGAGAGACCATATTTTCATATGGTCTCTCAATAAACTAATCTTTCTATAAATGCTGCATTTATTCTTGCTGAATTTTCCAGAACACAGATGCGATTTTCACATCTTTTCACACTAGCCATTACCGGGGGAAGGAGGGTTCGCTACATCATAGAGTCCCTCCTTCCGGCCCTATTAGTCCCACTCCAAGGCCAGATGGTGGGAATAGTCAGGACCCTGGTCTAAGGCTGCTGTTGCTAAATGCCAGGTCGGTGGTTCACAAGGCTCCCCTCGTCCGGGACCTAATTTTAGACGAGGGGGCGGCATGTATTACTGAAACCTGGCTGGGCCCTGAGGGAATAGTCCCCCTCACTGAGATGTGCTCAGAGGGTTTTCAGGTGCTGCACCAGCCACGACCCCAGAGAAGGGGTGGGCGAGTGGCCATTGTTATCCGAGGGTCTCTAGTTCCTCGTAGGATCCCTGTTCCGGAGCTTGTCAGGTGTGAGTCCTTACTGATAAAGCTGGACCTTGAGGGTCAAGTGGGCTTGTTGCTAACATACCTGTCTCCCAACAGTGTTGCAACAGCTCTCCCCTCGCTCCTCTAGTCAGTAGCCGAGCTGGCAGTTGAGTTCCCCAGGCTTATGGTGCTGGGGGATTTCAATTTGCCTTCGCTCAGCAAGCACTCTGATGGAGCACAGGAGTTCATGGCTTCCATGGCAGCCATGGGCTTGACCCAAGTAATTCGGGGTCCGACTCATTCGGCAGGTCACACGCTCGACCTCGTATTTCTCTCGGAGCAGTGGAGTTGTGATCTTGGTTTGAGGGGTAGTGAGAACTTGCCCCTGTCATGGTCAGACCACTGCCTACTGAGGCTTGATTTTCGGAGGCCAATCCCCCACTGTAGGGAGGGGGAACCGATTAGGTGGTTCCACCCCAGGCACCTTATGGACCCTTTGGGCTTTCAGACGGCGCTTGGTGTTATACCTGATACTCTCGTCCGCAGTCCAGTGGAGGCCTTGGTTGCTGCTTGGAACTCAGTGGTGGCGGAGGCTCTTAACCGGATTGCGCCTTTATGGCCTCTCCGAGGTAGCGGATCCAGGAGGGCTCCTTGGTTCACTGAGGAACTCTGAGAGATGAAACGCCAAAAGAGAAGCCTAGAGCACTGCTGGAGATCCAGTAAGTCCAAGTCAGACTGAGCACTGTTGAAAGCTTGCATCAGAGCCTACCTTCTGGCAATTCGGACTTCAAAAAACACATATTTTGCCGCTCTGATTGCATCCGCTGAGTCGCGCCCAGCCGCCTTGTTCAGAATAACCCACTCCCTCCTGAAAGGGAGGGATGCGGGTAACCCTTTACAAGGTAGAGCTGAGGAGTTTGTCCAATTTCTCGCGGATAAAGTTGCTCGGCTTCGGGCAGACCTGGACTCCAATTGCTCAGAGCCAGCCGAGATACCGGGGGAGGGTCTTGAGCAGAATTTATGGATTGATTTTCAACTTGTTACACCTGAGGAAGTGGACAAGGCCATGGGAGCAGTGAGTGCCTCCACTTGTGTGCTGGACCCGTGCCCCTCCTGGCTGGTCGCGAACAGCAGGGAGGTGACACAGGGCTGGATTCAGACGATAGTTACCGCCTCTCTTCGGGAGGAGTTGTTCCCGTCCCCCCTAAAGGCGGCAGTGGTGAGACTCCTCCTGAAGAAGCCATCTTTGGATCCAGCCATTCTAAGTAATTACCGTCCAGTCTCCAACCTTCCCTTTGTTGGGAAGGTTGTTGAGAAAGTGGTGGCCTCTCAGCTCCGGCGTTCCTTGGATGAAACCGATTATCTAGATTCCTTTCAGTCTGGATTCAGGCCTGGCTACAGCACGGAAACTGCTTTGGTTGCACTGACCGATGATCTCTGGCGAGCCAGGGACGGGGGTCATGCCTCCGTCCTAGTGCTCCTTGACCTCTCAGTGGCCTTCGATACCATCGACCATGGTATCCTTCTGCGACGGTTACGAGAGGTGGGGGTGGGAGGCACCGTTCTTCAGTGGTTCTCCTCCTACCTCTCGGACAAGTCGCAGTCGGTGTTGGTTGGCGGGCAGAGGTCGACCCCTAGGCCCCTTAAGTATGGGGTGCCACAGGGTTCGGTCCTGTCCCCCCTTCTGTTTAACATCTACATGAAGCCACTGGGTGAGATCATTCGGCGGCACAGGATAAAATACCACCAATATCCGAACGATACACAGTTGTATCTGTCTGCCCCGTGCCAACTCAGTGAAGCGGTGGACGCGATGTGCCAGTGCCTGGAGGCTGTTAGGGTCTGGATGGGTGTAAACAAACTTGCACTCAATCCCGACAAGACCGAGTGGCTTGTGTTTTTCCCTCCCACTAATTGGCCTTGTTTTCCAACTCTCAGGCTGGGGGTTGAAATTATACGCCCCTCAGACAGGGTTCGCAATTTGAGAGTCCTCCTGGATCCACAGCTGACTTTAGAACACCATTTGTCGGCTGTGACCAGGGGGACATTTGCCCAGGTTCACCTGGTGCACCAATTGCGTCCCTACCTGAACCAGGAGACTCTCAGAACAGTCACTCACGCCCTTGTGACCTCAAGACTGGACTACTGTAATGCGCTCTACATGGGGCAGTCCTTGAAGAGCATTCGGAGACTTCAGCTTGTCCAGAATGCAGCCGCTCGAGCGATTGTGGGTGCACCTCGGTTCACCCACGTTACACCTATCCTCCGCGAGCTGCACTGGCTGCCTATTGGTCTCCGGACGTGCTTCAAGGTGCTAGTCGTTACTTTTAAAGCCCTACATGGTATCAGACCTGGGTACTTGAGAGACCGCCTCCTGCCAATTACCTCCCAAAGACCTATCAGATCCCACAGACTAGGCCTCCTCCGAATTCCATCCACCGGCCAATGTCAACTGTCGACTACTCGGAGGAGAGCCTTCTCTGTGGCTGCTCCGGCCCTCTGGAACGACCTCCCCATGGAGATTCGGACCCTCACCACCCTTCAGGCTTTCCGCAAAGCCGTCAAGACCTGGCTGTTCCGGCAGGCCTGAGGCTGATGAGTTCCCAGCCCCACTCGAATTGTTGTGACTGTTGTGATTTTTTAAAATCTGTTCTTTGTAATTTGTTTCTCGTCTTGTTTGTTCTTGTATTGTTCCCTTCCCCTTGGTTTGTTAGCCGCCCTGAGTTCCTATGGGAATAGGGCGGCATACAAGTTTAATAAACCTACAACCTACAACCCACATATATATTAAACAAATTGTTTACAGGCACTCTATAAAAAAAAACACGAATATTTTAACATTTGTTCAGTTATACTCTGTTATCTAAACATACATAATTACCATTTTTTAGCATTCTCATGACATTAACATCTTCCTTTTCAAACATTTCTTGGATTTTAACATCTTCAACATATCCTAAAATTTCCATGCATAATTTCTCTTTAAAAAAATAAAGAAAAACTCCTTCAGTATTTCCTTACTTCATTCTAAATTATATTATATCCCCCAAATTTTATTTTTAATCCCATGCATTCCACTGGGAGGTCCTTTATTAGTTTTATTCACCCATTCCATAGTATATTTTTAATCCTCAAAAAGGCTATGTTTCCTCTTCCACTTCATTTGAACATTTTTACAAGAAATGTTTTTACACTTTCACAAAATTCTGTAATTTTCATAATAAACACTAAACTATTGAAATTGATTTAAAGAAGTATCTTAGGTAGAGATCTAAGTATCACAGTGTTATTTTTAACAGAAAGGGAACACGTGTTTTTTAAATAATCTATTGTGGGAAAAGAAACTGCAGGGCAAAAGAACCAAACAGACAGGTGTAATGGCCATTTTTGGCATTATTTCAGATATAGCAGCAAGGTTAATGTTTTGTTTCATTGATGTAGGAGTTTGTATACATCATTTTTGTTTATTGGTTAAGGTGTTTCTCAGCTAAAAACTGAGAAACTTTGAATTCTAGTGTCACCTTAGGCACAAAGCTAGCTGGGTGACCTTGGGCCAGCCACTATCTCTCAGCCCTAGAAAGAAGACAATGGCAAATATTGAAATACTGCCAAGAAAACTCCAAACATATCCAGGTAGTCTCTGAAAATTGGCATAACTGAATGGAAACATAGAAATAATTATAATGTATGTTCTTTGCAGGTACCAGCTGTTCTTTCTGCTCCATTAAGGCTGCATGCTTCAAATCCTAATTTATCTACATTAGATTATGGGGATGAAAAAATGTATTCAAATGGTTCTGAGGTGACATCAGAATTTTCTAAATTGCAAGAGGACTTGTGTCACATAGCTCACAAAGGTAATTGGGATTTGTCCCCAATAAAAAGATGGTGAAAACAGTTTGTAGGTTAATGAAAATTAAACTTGGTGAACACTGTATGAATACTGAATGTTGGACTATTTATGGAGACCACAAGAGGTATTTTATAAATATTTATCTTCATTATTCCCCCCCCCCCAACAACAGACATTTGTTAAAACCTTTATCTAAACATGTAATAGTAGGTTGCCTTAGGTTTACTTGTACAGAGTCTCCAAGTGGCTTGCTGAATTTCAGCTTTAGCATGGTGATGTAAAGAGTTGCTATGAGAGTAAGCTATTTTAATTGAAACAAAATAGAAAAAAATGTTGAGGAGCTCCAAGGCAAAGAAAAATGGCATTTGTCATCTATTTATTTACAAAATAAACAAAGCAGTAATTTAACTATTGTGCCAATAAAGTTTTTCCCATCTAAATTTATTTGATTGATTTTTCAGGGACTTTTTTTTTTCAAATGAGACAAGTATTCTTTTATACCCAACTTTTAAGGCATTAATCACAAGATTTGGGTTGATTTGCTTGCTTAGTGTTCTTTGTCTTCATTGTGATAGTTCTACATTTTGACCTACAAATCATTTCATTTCTGTAATTTTTTTCAACTATTTTTGTAGTGTACTTTACCTTAAAGTCAGCTTTTAGTACGATTTCAACAGAAAAAGAGAAGCTGAAGCAGATGTTTGACCATGATTCAATCGCATCTCCATCTGCTCAGATAATTGGACTGAAGAATGCCTTATCATCTGTAAGTTCCCACATTAATTGGACTTCTGTTTAAAAAATGTGTCTTATCAATTACATTAATTCTTCTTGGTTTGATTTTTGCCTTCATTTAGTTTAACTGAACTGAGCTTTGATATACACTTGTTCATTGGTTTCTATAACAAGCTGCGAATTGTGATCTTGCCAAGAGCTGCCTAAGTGTGGTAGAAGCTTTTGGAGAAGGCACGATGTGTGTCCTTGTGCTGAACACACAGGCATCTATTTCATTTTTTGTGAAGTGGTACACTTAGAGTGAATAGATTCTATCTCCATAATAGTTTTATCTCCAAGTAGTGGGCTGTCATATTTTATCACAGAATTTAGCAAAGTTAATGATTAAAAAAAAATCTTTCCAATGCCCAGGATAATCTGTGCTAGTTAATCTCTCTATTGTTGCTCAAACTATAATCTTGACTCCCAATGGTAGACCAGAGGATTGTGAGACCATCTACCCATTTATCTGTTCTCTTTTATACTGTATACTCTGCTTTTGAATTTATATAATAAAATATAAATTGATAGAATGAACTGGTTTTATTACTTTACCCACAATAGGGCAATCTGGCGTTTCCCTTCACCACCATTATTTTCATTCCCTAAGTCTTAAGAAACATCTTGAAAGCAATCCCTGACAGTCTGGCTAAATAAGGTGGAATAAAATCCCATCATTAACTTTGAGTTCATTGATCTTTGAATAAAACCTACTGCGTTTCCCCAAAAATAAGACAGGGGCTTATTTTCTTTTGACCCCCAAAATATGGCTTGGGCCTTATTATCAGGGGAGAGCTTATTGTTTTGGGGTTGTTCTCTTGTGAGTGGGCTCCCAAAGAGCCGGACACAGCCTCAGGGGTGAACAGCTGTGTTACGCTGTTGCAGAAGTGCAACACAGCAACCATGAGGTGACCATGCTCATGAGCAGCTGTCTGGCAAACCCCCTTTCCAGCCAGATACAGTGCCATTCACTGACATAGGGGTATCCCGAAGGTACCAAGACGTGTGAGCACCTGTTCCTTGCTCCCGCGGCTTGGCGCCTTTGGAATACCTCTAGGTGAGTGAATGGCACTCTGCATAGCTGGAGAGGGGAGTTGCATGAGTGCCTGTTCTGTTTCTCATGCCCCTCCCAGGCTCACCATGCCCTGTCTTGACAGAGTCTTCTAGCAGCCAACCCACAACCATGGAGCACACTTCCAGAGCGGCCACTGCCAGAAGACACGGCAGCCAATCTCCAGGGTTTGGAAGCGAGAGAAGAAGCCACGCTGGGATGGCGGTGCTCTGGCCTTGCAAGGAGAGCTGGCCCAGGGTATGGTGAGGATGGGAGGCTGCCGAGCGGGGAGCGGAACAGGGGCTCACACAACCCCCCTCTCCAGCCATGTAGAGTGCCATTCACTAACTTAGGGGTATTCCAAAGGCATCAAGTTGGTGGGGTGGGGAATAGGCACTCACACGGCTTGCCTTTGGGATAGCCCTAGGTCAGTGAATGGCACTGTGCCCGGCTGGTAAGGGGGTTTGAGGGTGGCTGCTCATGAGCGTGTTCACCTCATGGTTGCTGTGTTGCGTTGCTGCAACAGCGCAACACAGCCGTTCACCCCTGATGCCATTCACCCCTGAAGCTGTGTCCAGCTCTTTGGGAGCCTGCTCGCAAGAGAGCAGCCGCCCGGCAACCTCCTCTTTAGCTGAGCACAGCACCACTCACCGACCTAGTGGTATCCTGAACGTGCCAAGCAACATGAGTGCCTTTCTCTCTTCCCCCCTCCGTTTCCGTGGCTTGGCACCTTTGGGTTACCGCTAGGTCAGTGAGTGGCGCTCTGCCTGGCTGGAGGTGGGTTGTTCAAGGGTTTATTTTTGGGGGAGGGCTTATATTTTTGCCCACCTGAAAAATATGTCATGGCCTTATTTTCAGGATAGGTCATATTTTCAGGGAGACATGATATGATAAACAAATTTCAAGAGGTCAGCTTGCGGCGGAACCCTTATGTGGTGACTTATCTGAGTACCAAGCAAGATAAAATTGATTTTGGACAACTTGCTACTTAGATTGTTGATGATTAATGATTGGAACCACCAGCAATCAATTTTGAAAGGGGGGAAATGTATCAGTTGTTCTCCTATTGTAAAGCAAATGGTTCATATTTGAGACTGAAACTGGAAGGAAATTGCGAAATGATGAATTGTACAGTCTTCCCCAAATATAGTTCCAAGATTGGAAGCATGGTGCAGAATGGAGTAGTGGAATAAATCATAACACTTGAAGTTGCAGTGCTTCCCACATTCAAAGATACTTTTAAAGGGATAAAGGCTGTTGGTGAAGCTGTAATGCAATATATCATTAGTTATTTTAGAATGTATACTATATAAGAGTATTATGAAAAATGCTATTTTCCCTCTTCATTTTGAAGCAAGGCTCTATTTTCATCTGTCTGGAATTCCTTATTTTTCCCCATTCTTCCATATCCATAAGCAAAGTCTGCCACATATTATTGTAAGATCAGGTTATGTTAATAATTTTAGAAGATTATTTATGTGTGAAAATAAAAAGCAATATTTAAACTGCACATCAATAGCTTTGATGCTAAGATGTAAACAACTGTAGAATGTTTGAAGCATATGCACAGAATGTTCTATATATTAATAATTACAGTATCCTTCCTATTCATTTAGCTCTTAAATATTTTACAGCCTTCAGCTCGTATTTACTATACACTCTAAAGAACAATAATATTGTATTCTGCCTAAATTAGAGAATAAAAAAATAGGCTGGAGCTAAAATATTCTAATAATTTATTCAGCTCTGGTAGGTGCACTCCTTTCATTTGCCCTTATTTCCCTTAACTTCTTCCTTGCCTCAGAAAACTGATTGTAGAAGGGTTTTTTTTCCAAGAGACTTTTCTTATCAGATTGCTTCTTAGACCTAATTTACTACAGATCAGAAATTAGAAATATAATTTGAAGAAATTTGCTATTCCAGCTTAAGCTCTGGAAGTAGAATTTATATTGTTTCATGATGCATTGCTGTTTTATGGATTTGTGAGGCAGTGGTTCATATACCACAGTACAGTTGAATTTTGTTTTTTTGTTTTGCATTGCATTGCAGAATGCACAATAGTTTTATTAGTTGGTGATGCAAATCACCAAACAATTGCCCAAAGTTTGGCAGGCATTTTGATATATTAAAGTTAAGCAGCTCAGGATATCCTAAAGAATTAGCTAAGAAACTGTAGATAGGAATAACCCTGCTAATTCTTTCTTGGAATCAAATGTACCTCATACATGGTTATGAAATGTGGACATTTTTCCTAGATTGGACAGAAACAAAGGAGGCACAATATCTAGTTATAACGCAAGTATGGATTGACCAAAAATGTTTTTAAGTTTCTGAAGAAAAAGAAAATAGAATAAAAATAATTTATATTATAAAGTAGAGCATAAAGTAGAGATGTGCCTAATTTTCACAAAAGTTAGGAAATGAGGTACATGGATTTCTTTTCGGAATTCACTCCATTTACTCCTATGATTTCATGTCGCATTTTTAAGGTGTCTATCAATGGTACGTTATGACATTTTAATAATATTATTTATATGATTGAAGTTTAGTTAAAAGGGGTAAAACATGGTACATATCGATCCAAGCTAATGAAATAGTACAAGCCACATGTAGTCCATTGGTGCAGTTTCATTGCTCTAATAGATAAAGGAAGAATAAATATTCAAAATAAAAAAAATGAAAATACTCTTATTTCAAACCTTATAGAAACTGGCATTTGGAACTAAACAAATTTATATTTTGTTGTTTAATAAATATCCGTGAGTGTGCACGCGTGTGTGTATCAGTGTCAAGCAACAATCCAGGTTGTAAATGTCTCGTGCTTATAAATCATGACATTTTAAATATTGATACATCTGGATACTGGATTTATAGCTATACAATATGGCACTTAAGATAGCTAGTCCTTATTTTCTTTAACATCCACTCAAATCCTAAAGGTATAACATGCTTTCAGTCCATTCAGTTAATGAATAAACTGATTCTCCATGTGTCTATGGAGATTCTCAGTCAACCAGGTTATGGTTGTCCCAAAGGTGCTTTTTCAAGAGGCAAAACCAGAAAGTCCAGTTGCCTCATGAAAAAACACCTTTGAGATTATTTTCCATATATTATAGGCATATAAACACCAGTAAGATTAAAATAATATAAGGAATTTCCATGATAATTTGTTCAGATACATTTTCAAAGTGAGAAGGAAATAAGAGGGTTGCCACTTCCTCAGATCTCAAAGCATCATTGAAATAGCCAAGTCTCAACGGTTTTGTTAGAGGCCAGGAGAGTAGGAATATGTCTGCTGTCAGGGGAATGTTATTTGAGAAAAGGAGATAGCATTGGAGAAGGCTGGACTAAGATTCCCCCAAATTAAAATATGTGAGGGATAGAATAAGAGTAGGGTCTCTCCTGCAGCTCTTAATTGATGGACAAAAGTTGCTGGAGTAGGCAGTCTATAGATACCCAGGTATCTACAGGAATCATGAAGACTTTCAAAAGTGATATCCACAGTAACACTTCGAATTGCACCCAGAAATATACTGTTTACCAGTTCAGAGATATCACATGGGCAAATCAACTGGAGCCAAAACTGCTTGAGCTGCTATATTAATCACTAGCTTTAATTTCCAAATTGTACCTAAAAATTGGAACTATATATGGTGTATTACAATAATCCAAAATGGGGGAAAGCGGGCACTAAGGTATGAATAATAGTGCAGAAAACCTCCCAACCCAGAAAAGTGTATAATTGGCAAATAAAATGGAGATGTGCAACAATTCTCCCTGACACAATTGCTACCTGCTCTTTTAGAAGTACTGAGAGTCTAAGTGGGCCCTAGATAACACATCAAATTTGCATAGGGAGACACCACTCCATTATAGAGTGAAAAATGAATAACACTGAAGTCAGAGAAGCTTCACACTCAAAGTTGCAGTCTTTGTTTATTGAGATTGAGAGTCTTCTTCCCTATCAACATTCAGCTTCTGGGCATCAACACAGATTCTCATCCACTTTTGATGTTCAACCTAGAGTTGATACATGCCACTATGCCAGCAGGTGATCGCCCATGTGCTTTATATAGATGTCACATAGGACAGGTGAAAATCTCAACATTTGAGACATACCAAACTGAGCATCCTAATTCTTGACATTTTGCACCTCATAACCATCAGTTGGAACTGCTCACTCATGATCTCATACTGTGCCCTGACTGGAAAGGGTACAGATCATTTGTTTCCTCCAGAGCCTTTTTCAAGGTACAGCTACAGAGTATAAGTAATTTGCTTTCTCTGCAGCACCCACTTTCTTAATGACTCCCGCCCTCCAAAAGAAAAAAAAACAGTTGGAAACCAGTCAGTACTTAGCTAAATTTGCCAGGTTGAGCAATGACTTTTTCAGAAAGGGGGGCACTCTCTTTCCTGGAGGATTTCACTAATCAATAAGAAAATGAATCCAGGCTACACATGCAAAGTTGATATCATGGAGAACTTGGTCCATTTTCTCAGGATCCGTAGCTCTGAACTGTCCCAGATAACTTTCAGAGAAATAGCTTGTTACCTCTCTAGAACTGTTATGCTCGTATCAAAGGCTGAATGAATTTGAATGATTTTATCTTCCACACAACTCACAAATTCTTCACATTTTAAAAATAAATGTTGTTCCAGCCTAGCCTTCTCTAATACTAATAATTCTGAGGTGAATAGATCTCTCTGAATATAAAGTAGATTTCTAAGTTCCAACCTGGTATTCAAAGGTTGCTCCTGATTTTAGTTGGTTTTTTTTTTTGGGGGGGGGGGGTAATAAGTATGTGTTATAAATTCATTCATAATTTATCTGATATCCTTTTAAAATTTCCAAGTCGGAGGCTACCACTTCCTCATATGAAAATAAATTTATTAGTTTAACAAAGTAATATATGAAATTTACTTTTCCCACTATTCGGCATTATTAATAGGCTGTGTTTTATATAATTATTATTGATGGAGAAAACGTGACCCTCAAATAGAGTGGATATATTTGGATATTGGCAATGGAAATACTTTCAGAGTACCTACATCAATTTAGGTCCTTTATTTATTTATATATTATCCGCTGTCAGGATTAAATTTGAAACTCCAAGGTGGCGCAGTGGTTAAATGCAGCACTGCAGGCTACTTCAGCTGACTGCAGTTCTGCAGTTCGGCTGTTCAAATCTCACCGGCTCAGGGTTGACCCAGCCTTTCATCCTTCCGAGGACCCAGATTGTTGTTGGGGGCAATATGCTGACTCTGTAAACCGCTTAGAGAGGGCTGAAAGCCCTATGAAATGGTCTATAAGTCTAACTGCTATTGCTATTGTATTTTCTTCATTTTCTTATTTAATAGTTATATCAATTTATACAGTAGTAATTCTGGCTGGCAAATAAGTTTTAAATAAAAAAACAGAAACAAATGATAGACAACAATATATCTATCCATTTACCTACCTATAATGCTACATTTGATATATGCATTGACAGTGACATTCTGAATAATTAAAACTTTCCAAAACTGTATTCATGGTACTTGCTATTTAATGCATTGAAGCTTATTCCCAGATAAATGGATATAACATTGCAGCATCATTTCTTTTGACATGAAAGATAATTAACAAATTCCCAAGTAGTTACTCATAGTTGTCTTAAAAATTGTGTTCTGCTTGAAGAAATCATGCAACACCCACTTGGTGAGGAGTCTTGTTTGATCTTGTCCTGGTTAGTCATATAGAGATTAATGTGAGTTATTTCCAAATGGGTGTGCATTTCCTGTCTTTTGCTTATGTTGTAGTTAAGTGGGTTGTGCACCACACTGCTGCTACTATTGCACAGAAGCAAGTTTGGTTTGCATGTGTTGAACCTTCTTTCTTGAATCAACTAGTGGTTTCCATAATCTTTGCCTAATAGAAGAGAAAAGTCATCTTGTGGTGGCATTTTCATCTAGCAGTGATTATTTTCTAACATAAGTCAAAGTCAGAAGAATGTTTGCTGTCTTTGGAGGGAAGAGAAATGGATATTCACACCTAGTTGGTGTTGATGGCAGTATTCATTAAATGGAATGGGGAGGCATTTGGAAGATAATTAGCACATATACTTCCTAACTTATTAGTCATACTTTTTCTAAAAATTATATTTTCAGAATATAGCACAAAATAATAATAATCCAAGGATCTGTCAGGAATGTAAGAAGCCTGCCATATACTTTAAAAAAATGGAAGAATCAGTTATCCATAAATCTTGAATAATCTTATTTAAAACCATATTTGCTTTCATCTACCACCTATGTTTTCTTGAAAACCCTTAACTTTCAAGTGCATGTGTAATGTAATGTAATGTATAATGTCAGTTGTATGTTTTTCATTACAATCAGATTTAGAAAACAAGGATGGTAGAACCTCAAAACCTTTTCCTTCATCTATTCATTAAAAAGTAACTCATCTCTGACTTCTGACTATATATATATATTTAAAAAACGTTTATATTAATACTTTGATTAATTTGGTATCATGTTAGAGAAATATTAAGCCTTTCATCACTAGATGCTGTGGTCCTGTACTAAATCATTATTTCCCAATAAGCTGGCAGTGTAATATGCTACAGATTTAATACCATCTTCACTTCTCAAGTGACAGCAGTTCCTACTACTTGAAAATTTACTATCTTGGAGACTCTATAGCACAAGTTCATCCCAGAGTTAACCCCATCTTTGCTTTCTGAGCTGTTGGTTTGTAAAAGTTGCTTTTCAGTTGCTATACAGCTCTTACCATTTAAATATTACCCTTTCATCTAGAGGGGAAAAAGGAAAAATTATTTGGCCTCAAATACTCTTAGCATTCCATTTTCTCTCTTTGTTTTTTAAAACCAGAGAGACAACTATATGTAATTAGCTGAGATACTATGTACTTTATTTTTTCTCTTAAATGTTCCAGGCCATAGCACAAAACACAGATCTTAAAGAACGGTTATGCAGAATACATGCCGAATCTATGCTCCTTGATTCAGCTGCTAATGCAAATTCGAGCCCAGATTTTGTAAAGGTGGGTATAGATTTCCTGTCTTTTTGCAAAGCTCCTTGTTGCACCTCTCCTCCATTTAGTTGGTCATTGTCTTGCCCTAGTGAAACTTCTCATCACATAGTATGGCCACCCAAACAATGACATCAGCTTTTGCCATTCTTTGTAGTGTTGCTAAAGAGTTTGTATATTCTATGTTTTAGTTTTTTATATATCAAATTCTTCTATACAATTTTTGCACTTCAAATAATTGTCAGAAACTAATTTGCCTTTGTAAACATAACCTTTTAACTCAGTTTGGGAGAAAATAACACTGTGGAAAACCCATCAAGATAAGGATTATTGTACACCAGTCCACTCAGATTGATAAAGGGGCTTTTGGCACATGGGGGGTGGTGGTAAAAAAAGTTGAACTTCAAAATGTTCTTATCAATTGACTAGTTTCCCTTTTCTTGCTGAATATGTTTCTGCCACTAATAACATTACCTAGAAACAGGATGGAAATTAATACAGATTCATATAGATATAATAAGTCAACCAAACCTTATTTAAGTAGGTGCCCTCCAAATATATTGGGACTAAGCCATAGGTTTGGAAGAACATCACCTTAGGGAAGGCTGAGATAGAATAACTTTGTAACAATGGAGTAAGTGAGATTAAATGACTTTTTAAGACAAACAAAAATGAATTTAATTTGATCATGACAAATAGATAATATAGGTGAGTTCCAGTCATATATTTTATGCTGTGAGAATATGCTGTGATTTGAACTGAACAATTGGAGAGGTTAAATGTTAGTGGATCATAGTTTATATTCCTTTTTTATGAGATATCTCAAGGCATTTGCCACTGTGTGCAATGGAATTTCTCCTACTATTTCATAAAGGCTATTGCTGTAATCAGAAACCAAGGACTTTTTTTGACATTGGTGCCTTTTTAATGCTTATGGTGCTGTACAGAACACTTGCAGTTCATTTGCTGTAAGCTAGGCACACACTTCAGTTTTCCTCATTTATATTATACTGTTTTGTTTCTTTGGACATTCCATTTTGTTTACATTAAAAGATAATCGCACGTTTGTGTTTGCTGTTATGTATATTGGGGAATAAACTGCATCCAGAACTCTGTTTTCACCTTGGGTGGTAATTTAGAAGTGGGAAACTTTTGGGGCTTCGTTCTTTTCTTAGGCTAAGGGATCTGCAGGAAACAAGGTAGTCAGTTATAATGTTAGAATGGGCAAGGAAGCAATTTCATTTGTTTGAGGGAATGCTATTGCTTTTAAGCTTTGAAGAGTCTAAGGCAGGGGTGTCAAACTCAAAGCCTGCGGTGGGATCTGGCCTGTAGGGCTACTCTGGAAACAGTGAAGGTCCAGCCTGGGTGCCTCTGCCAGTGAAGACAGAGCTCAGAAGGGCTCCGTTTTCGCTGGCAGAGGGCTGCAGAAGTCCATCACGACTGAAAACAGAGCTCAGGAGCCCCCCCCCCCATCTCCATTTTCAGTGGCAGAGGTTTACTGGATACCATTGTAGCCAAAAATGGAGCATGAAAGCCCATTTTTTCTGGCAAGGTGCTCGAGCCACAGGCACCACCAACATGACTGAGGTCAAGGTGGCCACTCCTACCCTGGCCACGCCCATCTCTGAAACACAAGGTCAGACACAACCCTGGTGCGGATCTCAATTATATCGAGTTTGACACTCTTGATCTAAGGCGTGTTGCTTATCCTGATCAAATTCAGAATGCCAATCCTGCTTTTAAATGGTGGAGCATACACTCTCTCTGCACAAATAGGGTGGCTAGAAATGTTTTCCTTAAGAAAAGGAAATGCACCACTAAAAAGTACAACAGAGGGCACAAATTTGCATATGGTGATTTATATTTGCAAATCCAGACTTAGAAATCATGATTAATTCTTTCTAGTATATCAACATACTGGGAAAAATGATGAATCTGTGAGAGGTGTGCTTACCCACTCAGCTGGGTGGATGCTATTGTTGAGGGCAGTGTCAAGGTTCATACTATTTCCTTCGCATTTTATTTACTTACAAAGTTTACTGTAATTATTCATAAGCGGTTGTGAAATGGGAAAGGCAAGACACGTCCTTTTTTTAAAAGATCTGTGTGAGAGAACAATCTCTGACTATTTCATATCCACATATGCTAATTATCTGTTGTTTTTATTTTAAAAAACTGGGATTGTTAGGTTGGTTCTGTTAACATTTTCCTTTTCATTAAATATCTTAATAAATTATTTAATTCCCCAATCCTCCCTCCCTCCCTCCCTCCCTCCCTCCCTCCCTCTCTCTCTCTCTCTCTCTCTCTCTCTGTAGACTTTTAGGCAATTCCAATCTACTGACTTCTCAAATACATAATTTAGGATTAAAGGCAGATATTAAAAGTTTAAAATTAAAACCATACAGTACATCTTAATATAATAATCTTACTGATATCTTCTAAGAATTCATAATTACAAATACATAGTCTAATAAGCAATGGAGATAAGTATGGAGTTAATTTCATTTTATGGGTTAATCCAATTTTCCAGTTGCCTGTGAGTGCTGATTTTATCTCTCCTTTTCTGTGAGAGAGAAAAAAAAGTAAGAGTTTAGAAATTGCTAAACCCAAACTTTACACTTTGGTAACATCTTTTCTGTTTTGCCATTATTTTGATCCATTTGGATATATTATTGATACTGAATTTAATGAATTAGTGAATTTAATAATAATAATAATAATAATAATAATAATAATAGTAACTATATTGAAATTATAAAAAGATATTACTTTTGCAAAGTAACAAAGTCATGGAGAGAAGTGTTCCTAATGGATTTCATATAAACCAATATCTTCACAGCAACTGATATGTATATTAATCAAATCCTGAATATGAAACAAATTATCAGAAAAAAAGGAGCATAATTGACAGGCTTCATAGGACACATTAAATTAACTAATTATGCTTTTCTCTTTGATCCAAAAGTCAGCAAAATATATTTTGTCCAACAAATTCCTAAGGAATCTTTAACTGGAAAGATAAGTATCTACAAAAAAAATAATCACAGACATTTTCATGACAGGAAAAGGGGCCCACCTGCAAATATTCTTTATTCTCCTCTACTTAGTTTCCTTGAATGTCAGCTGTTTCTGCTGGGGGGATTTGGGGTTGGGGGTAGGTATCAGAAAGCTAAGACCCACAAACTGCATACCTTGCTTTTGTGATCACAGAAGCCTTCAACATCGTGCTCCCAAAATTTGAAACATATCAAATAAAAGCTGCATGTTTATGAAAAAGATAAATTCACTTATGTTTACAAAAAGAACTAGGGTGGGGGGAATGTGGTGGCAATTTCATTCCTGTTCCTTTTGGTGACAATCTTTTACTGCACTGAAACCTTGGGTCATTCAGAAAATGTAGAAATTAATAAAGATGTGCTGTTTTACACAAAAAAATTAACATTATTTAACTGGACATATGAAGTCACAAATCAAATGAGAAATGTCTTTAGGCTTCCCTGTGTCGATAACTATATTAATTTAAGTATTATGAGAAACTATTTTGTGAGGAAAAATCAGATAGAAATAACTTAACACCTGCCTCACTATTTTTTCTTGCTGAACCCAAATTCTTCACGATCTTGATCTCAAGGGATAAATATTATAGCAATGGCATTATAAGGCAATATAAAGATTGAGATGAAAGGACAGAAAATAACTGCTCATTATATTCAGCATTTCTATTTGATTGTGTCAGTTTCTTTACTGCCCCTGTCCTTTTATATATGTTAGTTTCTTACAATGCACTGTACTTCACAATTCTGTTTTGTTTTGCTGTTAATTTGCTAAGATGGGCTTTTTGACTTGCCATCTGACCAGGATTTTGACACCTTTGCCTTAACTTGCAGTGATGTCCCATTTTCTGTGAAAATATATAACTAGTGTTAGTTTCTTTAAAAAGCTTAGAATGATTTCTACAAGCAAGTAAAATACCCATCTATCTTTTCTGACTCAAACAATGGAAGACTCTAGCTTTGCAAATCTGCTCTCTGTGCATCATTATCCAGCTCACATCAGCTTTCCCTTTTCCCTTTGGAGTATCACTTTGAAACTAAATGTTTGTCCACCCTTCCATCCTGGTGGGCAAATCTACATCATTCCTATGCTATATATAGGAAAAAACACCATTGTATTTAAGAAAATAGTATTTTAGTAGAAACATAGTGTCAGCCTCTGTTTTGCTTGCTATCAGCTGCCATAGGAACGGGGTGGGGGCATGGTATTGGGGACCGGAATTATATTGTACTGGAGGAGTCTTGTTCTCACCATCTTCTGCACATGCTGGTGGCTGATGTTTGGACTTAGTCAAAGTCAACCGTTTCACATACCAACTTGATGAGTGTTTGAAGATGCACCCCACATGACACCTTAGGGAGTTGCAGATTGGACACTGGGTTGGGGAATTGGGGGTAGGGTGCTGGGTAAATGTTATGTATATGTTCCCGCCTTTCTGGCTCAGATCTTTCTTTCCTTTTAGCTGCATTCATTTCATATCTAGTAAAAGTACTTTATCTCTAGTAAAACGGAGTTGAGGTTTTTCCTTCTTGGATATTAAAGGAAGCATATCTGACACATAGGGAGCTTCTGCAATTACATACATGCTTAGCTGACACAGTCAGCTTCACAGTGATCTCTATATTAAAATCAGCATGTTTATTGAAGGACTGTGTAATCTGTAACTAACTAGTATCATTTCGTGGATGGGGGGGGATGCTTAGTTAAGGAGCTCTTGACTTCCACCCTGAAGTTCAGCTTTGCCACTAGAAGTTGAGGTATTTAAGAAAAATGTTACACATATAAAATTCTTATGGTTCCATGTTTTCCTTCCTAAAGTAATTTGTGTAGGCATCCTTCAAAAAGCCTGATCAAGCAGGCCTTTATACAGGTAGTCCTTGACTTAACAACCATTTGTTTAATGAACTTTCAAAGTTGAAACAACATTTTAAAAAAGTGAATTACGACCATTTTTCAGTTTTATAGCACTTACAACATCCTCATGGTCATGAGATTAAAATTCAGATGTATGGCAGCTGGTTCATATTTATAACATTACAGTGTCCTGGGATCATGTGATCACTTTTTGCAACTTTCTGACAAGTAAAGTCAATGGGAAAGCCAGATTCACTTAACAATTGTGCTACTAACAGTTCAGTGATTCACTTAACAAGTGTGGCCAGAAATGGGACAAAACTCACTTAACAACTAACTGTCTTGTTTAGGAGCAAAAAAATTTGAACTCATTTGTGGTCCCAAGTCAAGGGCTATCTGTATAGCCACATGTACTTAAAGAATATATGTTCTCTGCTGTAGTGCCTGACCTCCGGGACAGTATATCCCAGAAGGCCCAATATGTTGTTCCAAATAGTATAGAAAGCCAGCTGTGGGCAGACTGTGATATGAACTCTTGTAAAACTTTGTATTCTGTTTGATATGGTTTTCTGTTTCTCTTTTTCATCTGTGTAAAGAGCCCAGAATCAGTTGTAGTCAGACATTCTTTTAAATGTATTTTAATAATAAATAAACTATTGATCATGACTGTTTTTATTTTTTGCAGGAAAGTTCTGAACATCAAAATAGGAGTTTGGTTCACCAAATATCCAATGAAAGCAGACTATCAATAACAGATTCACTCACTGAATTTTTTGATGCACAGGAAGTTCTACTGTCTGCCAGTTCTTCAGAAAATGAGGTCTGGAAAGTATTTCAGAAACATTGGATTGGTTTCAAAATCATGTAACCTTTATTATCTTAACAATCTCAGTGGCAACACTATGCACATTACTTCAGCACACAAAACTTACTTACTGATACTTTCTAAAGTATTTTAAGAGAATAGGGGGGTGAAGGAATGAATACAAGATGTACTACTTATGTGAAGATATTCCTATGCTTTTCTTAGGAAGAAATATTTAATTAACTCAAATTTATTTCCATTTGGCACTGGCTATGTAGCAAGGTTTTCCATAATGTGGAAATTATATTCAAGCTTACTTTAGTCTTGTCCTTTCCAGAGGCTAACAGTTGCTTATAGAGGAATTTTATTGTTGCAATATCCATTTCAAACTTGATTGATGTATTTTTATTTCCTTTGCATAAATGTAGCAGTATGTGAAAAGAGATTTTTTTTCTGATTCATTATCAGAATAAAAGAATGTTTCCTTCCTCCCCAGGTATCTGATGATGATTCATATGCCAGTGATATAAGTGATAATATTTCCGAAGACAACCTAAGTAACGACATAGAGAATGAAAGGCAAACACTTGGTAGGCGTCTTTATTTATTTCTGGTCTCTAATTTGTTTTTTAATTTTGAACTACCAATAATTAATTACCTAGAAATATGCAGATTAAATTCAGGATTCCATTTTAAACAATTGCTTTCTGCAGTTCTGATACTATGTGCAGTCATATCCAAAGAAGAAATAACTCACATTTTAACGTGTAGCTTTCCGTTTTTCTCTTCCATCTCTGATTATGTCTTTCTCTCTTACACACCCTTCTCCTATGTTGCATCTTGTATAATGCATGACTTGGGAGAGACCTGTGCAGTTTTACCAATCCAAGTCATTCTCAACATCTTGCAGTGTGTAAATAACCAAGTTGTGGCAAAAGATTTTAAAAAGGGATTTTACTGAGCCTATTCTCTCAAATGATGTCCAACTGCATAGGAAAGGCGTGATACTAAAGTTTATGTGCAGTAGCCCCCACCCACCACTTTTGCTATCTATAATCCTTTTCCTTCTAGCAAAGATCTCTGCCTACTGGGGTGCTCTTATTTTTTTATGAAATGTAGAAATAAGGAAATGCTCCAAAATGATTAAAAAAACGAGCCTTAAAATGAGCAAGCTTTACTTAGTATCTTTGAAAATCCTTATTCTATAGGAATCCTCATTCTGTAAGAATGGCAAGTGGTGATATTCTACTTTATTATTAATGGCCCATGTTTTGTGATTTCAGTCTGGGAATCTGAAATCTAATTAAAACAAAATGTGTTAAGTTATATAAAATGCAGATTTGGCAAATTTTAGCAAGCATAATTATAGTGATAGAGGTAAAGTTTATCTTGCTTTTTTATACTTCTTTCTCTTTAAACTCACTCTAGCATTGTCAATATGGAGGGAATAGAAAAAGTTCATTTATGTAAATAAGATCTTTTTAAACAAATAGTTGTAAAATGAGTGGGAGGGGTATGCATGGATGGGATGGTTACATATATAGATAGCTATGTGAATGAGTAAGCTAATTTTTATATGTATTAGAAATGTAGTTTTGGTTTTGCTCACCAATTGCATGAACCCGGAAGAGAATGAAAGTGACTGACTGAAACGGATTCTATCTCTGAATGAAATAGTTGATTTTGGAAGCCAGGAAGTCCAGAGTTATTACATTTTAGGTTGTCCTTAATCAAAACTCTATGATTCAGCACAATTTGCTTCTCAAAGCTATATTTAACTATCTTCTATTCTGAGAAGTTTGGAACCGATATAATATGTAAAAACAATGTTAACCAAACAGTGAATTCCAAAAAATGTTAAATTGCCAAACTTATACCTAACATCTGTTTTCAAGATTGTGCCCCAGACGGTATTGTGGAATGCTATACAAGGCGGAGGACACGTCTACCAGCCCCATGCCCCAATACAAGTAATATCAGCCTCTGGAACATTCTACGGAATAATATAGGAAAAGATCTCTCCAAGGTGTCAATGCCTGTTGGGCTGAATGAACCTTTGAACACTTTGCAGAAGCTTTGTGAGGAACTGGAATATAGTGAATTGCTAGATAAGGCAGCATTCACACCTAATCCTTTTGAAAGGATGGTAAGGAGAAATATGCTATACTGAAAATGAGAAAATTATTTACTTACTTTGTATTATATTACATTATACATTATATTACAGCTTTACTTATTAGTTTACTGGCCACCAATCTTATATAACATACTCTTGGGCAGTTCACAATAGCATACAGAACAGTAATACAAAGAACAATAAAACCATTTCAAACAACCAAGGTGTCTTAATATTCCTAATCCAAATACACTTGTTCTGGGCTCAAAGGAGCAAGACCCAGGTCAGCTTCAGGAAAGTGAGGGAAAACCAATATGCATATTTCTACTCAACTTTTAAATAATCTTAACAGTCAACTTGGCTATTGAAATCAAACTTAGCTGTATGCATGGATTTCAGATTCAAATAGAAATACAAATTCAAAATGGATCTTGACTGACTTATACAATACAATAGCAGAGTTGGAAGGGACCTTGGAAGTCTTCTAGTCCAACCCCCTGCCTAGGCAGGAATAGACAAATGGCTATCCAACATCTTCTTAAAGACTTCCAGTGTTGGGGCATTCAGAATTCCATAAGCAAGCTGTTCCACTGATTAATTGTTCTAACTGTCAGGAAATTTCTCCTCAGTTCTAAGTTGCTTCTCTCCTTGATTAGTTTCCACCCATTGCTTCTTGTTCTACCCTCAGGTGCCTTGGCGAGTAGTTTGACTCCCTTTTCTTTGTGGCAACCCCTGAGATATTGGAACACTGCTATCATGTCTCTCCTGGTCCTTCTTTTCATTACACCAGACAAACCCAGTTCCTGCAACCATTCTTCATATGTTTTAGTCTCCAGTCCCCTAATCATCTTTGTGGCTCTTCTCTGCACTCTTTCTAGAGTCTCCACATCTTTTCTACATGACCAAAACTGAATGCGGTATTCCAAGTGTGGCCTTACCAAGGCATTATAAAGTGGTATTAATACTTCACGTGATCTTGATTCTATCCCTCTGTTTATGCAGCCTAGAACTGTGTTGGCTTTTTTGGCAGCTGCTGCACACTGCTTGCTCATATTTAAATGGTTGTCCACTAGGACTCTAATATCTCTTTCACAGTTACTATTGTTGAGCAAGGTACCATCTATACTGTACCTGTGCATTTCGGGTTTTTTGCCTAAATGTAGAACCTTACTCTTTTCACCATTGGATTTCATTTTTTTAGATAGTGCCCAATGTTCAGGTTTGTCAAGATCCTTCTGTATCTTTAGCCTATCTTCTGGAGTGTTGGCTATTCCTGCCAGCTTGGTGTCATCTGCAAATTTGATGAGTTCCCCATTTATTCCCTCATCCAAATCATTGATGAAGATGTTGAAAAGTACTGGGCCCAAAACAGAGCCTTGGGGTACTCCATTGCATACTTCCCTTCATGAAGATGCAGTTCCATTGAGGACTTACACATTGAGTGCGGTTGGTCAGCCACTTACAAATCCATCTGGTGGTGATGCTGTCAAACCCACATTCTTCTACTTTATCTAGTAGTGTGTTATGGTCTACCTTATCAAATGCCTTACTGAAGTCCAAGTAAACTATAACGACGGCATTCCTCTGGTCCACTAATTTTGTCACTTTGTCAAACAATGCAATAAGATTAGTCTGGCATGATCTGTTTTTGACAAACCCATGTTGGCTTTTGGATATTACTTTGTTTGCTTCTAGGTGTTTGCTAATTCAATGATTGATTATCTTTTCCAGAATCTTTCCTGGTATTGAGGTCAGGCTGATAGGTCTGTAGTATCCTGGATCTGTTTTTTCCCCTTTTTTGAAGATGGGAACCACATCAGCTCTTTTCCAGTCCTCTGGTAGTTTCCCGGTGCTCCAGGATCTCTGAAAGACATAGTTCAGTGGTTCTGAGATCTCGTCTGCCAGTTCCTTCAGAACCCTGGGGTGTAATCCATCCAGTCCTGGTGATTTGAACTCGTCTAGGGTAGACAGGTGCTCACTTACCATTTTCTTCCCTATTTCAACTTGTGTTCCTAAGCAGATTTTTGTGGTGCTGTTTTTGATAGGTTAGACTGTTTTATCCCTTTGTGTAAAGACAGATGCAAAACATGAGTTAAATAGTTCTGCTTTCTCCCTGTTGCTTGTCACCTTCTTGCCACTTTCTCCCAGCAATGGACCTATTGTTTCCTTAACTTTTTTCTTGTTTTTAACATGTTGGAAAAACTTTTTTTGTTATTTTTTACTTTTGTGGCAAGCCTTTCTTCATTGTGAGCCTTAGCTTTCCTCACTTCATCTTTACATGCTCGGGCTATTTGCTGATATTCTGCCTTAGTTATATCCCCCCCCCCTTTCCACTTTTTATACTTATCTTTTTTGTCTTTCAATTTGTCAGAAGAGTTCTTTATGCAGCCATGCTGGTTTCTTTTGGGAGCTGTTATTTTTCTTCTTCATTGGTATTGTGCTAGACTGGGCTTTTGTAATCTCATTTATCAAAATTTCCCAAGCTTCTTGAGTTGTTTTCCCCTTGAGGATTCTCATTCATGGAATCCTTCCCAACCTTTCTACGTTTGTTGAAATTAGCTCTCTTAAAGTCCAAGACTCTAGTTTGACTTTGTTCTACTACTTGTGTTTGCATAATGTTAAATTCCAATACTGCATGGTCACTTGCCCCCAGGGTTCCTGTGGCTTCAACACCTTATATCATTTCCTCTCTATTAGTGAAAATTAAGTACAATATAGTTGATCCCCTTGTTCCCTTCTCTACTTTTTGGGAAACAAAGTTGTCTGCTAGGTTTGTTAGGAACCTGTTGAATCTTCCACTTGGTGCAGAGTTTGTTTCCCAGTTGATGTCAGGGTACTTAAAATCGCCCACTACTATTGTGGTGTGCTTCCTACATACCTTAGTTAGCTGACTAGCAAAAAGTTCATCTACTTTTTCTGCTTGGTTGGGTGGCCTGTAGTATAGACCTATGGCAATGTCATCTCCCCCCCCCCCAATCTTTAATATTGACCCAAATGCATTCAAGATAGTTTTCATCATTGTTGTGCTCTATTTCTGTAGAGAGGTAATTATTTCTTATATATAGTGCAACTCCATCTCCTTTTTTATTTGGTCTATTTCTTATAAATTGAATATATTGAATATACTGACCTTTCCCTATCTCATTATACTGAGATAGCTGAACAATGAAAATAGGGATAGTTGGGGAAACATTATTCCATGAAAGCTGGTTCATATAAAACCTGCCTATAGATTTTTCAGATATGGCTATCAAAATACAGGGAAAATAATGTACTTAGAAAGATTGCAATTATTGCCCCTTCGGCTAGGAAAAGAAATCTTTCATCTATCACTGCTCATAGATGCAATTCATAGAAGGAAGATGTGAAAGCATTACTGCATTCAAGAACACATTAGCTTATAGGAGGTATGAATCTTGATGTCAATGTGAGATCAAAATCTCATTAAAAAATTAAACAACATTAAAAATCTACATATCTTTCCATAATGATCTATTTATTATGTTCTTAGGTTTATGTGGCTGCTTTTGCAGTCTCTGCCTACGCATCTAGCTACTACAGAGCTGGAAGTAAGCCATTCAATCCTGTGCTTGGAGAAACCTATGAATGTATCCGTGAAGATAAGGGTTTCCGATTTTTTTCTGAACAGGTAATGCAATTTTATCATGATAGAGAACTTCATGTTCCTACAACTTAAATTCAGACTTGCAAAGAAGATAACATTGTGTAGTTACACGATAACATAGGCAACATTTTGGCCCTCAAGGTCTTGCCAGTTTATAGTATCTATTGAAAAACCAATGATAATTATATAAAAAATGGAGCATAACGTACGTTTGATTCAGTGGAGATTCTGCAGTTCATGAAATTGTGGTTGGAGGTCAAGAGAGTTATGAAGACAGCAAGAGATAAAGAGAATTTTGAGGAAAGTTATTGGAAGAAGTGAAAATGTTACTGGTTCTGGTTTGTTACATTCTCCATATATAAAGTTTTCTGCTTTTTAGGGCCAAACAAAGAAGCAAAACAAAAAATCAAAGCTATTTTGGGATTTGCTCCTTTCTTCCTTCCCTATTCCAGTTATAGTGAGAACAAAGTTTCTCTAGTTTCTACTACCTTAAAAGTTGTTAGTAGGACACATTCCATATGTAGTTCTTACATGAACTGCATTCCTAATGGGTAATACTATTCCCATTCCATAGCAACCTGCTTATATGTTATATATTTCATATGGGATATGCCCTTCAGGTGTCTTACTATGTAAAGCGATCCAACAGAGACAGGAAAGTGTCCTTTGTGATTTTGAAACCATGTACAGAAGAATTTTGTATTCTAGCAGACTTGCTTTGTATCAACTTAATTGCTTTTTTTTTTCATCTAGAAAGTTTTTTTTTAATTGCTCTTAATTTTTTTTAACATGATGGGGTTGTGTTAGCTGCTGAGTAATTATTTTTAGAAACAAAATTCAGTTCCAGATGTTTGATATTTATTGTTGTTATTCTGAACTGTCCTAGGAAGATTTGTATTGAACATATTGAGTTTTGTTTTTTAAAATGAAGTTTTTTAATTTTTGTTACATATTTTAACTTCTTTTATAAACAAACTGTTGTCTGGGTTTTCTCCTTTTACATCTTCTCTTATGCATAGTTCACTTTACATCATATTTCCTTTTCATATTTGTCATCTTATTTTCTTTCCATATTTTCCAGTTTAACTTTTAATTTTTTTAAAATATATGAACAATATCATTATTTGCCTCTCCAAGTTAATCAAATTTAACATTTCATTTCCATCTATTATTCTGTTTTACTATCAATAACATATATCCTTAAATTTAATTTTATATGGTAAACATTTCATTTAATTAATTAAATTAAATTAATAGTATTGATCTATTTCCCTCACATCATATTAGCTATATACTCGTGATGGCGAATCTATGGCACATGTGCCTGAGGTGGTACACAGAGCTGTGTGGGCACATGTGCAATCACCATTTGCTCTTCTGGTTTAAAAAATGGGCCATTTTTCAGGCTGTTTTCAGGCCATAAAATGGCCCAAAAAACAGCCTGAAAATGGCATGAAAACGGTCCAAAAACAGCCTGAAAACAGCCCAAGAAATGGCCTGAAAACAGCCAAAAATGCCCCAAAATTAGGCATGCGTACAACGGCCAGCTGGTCTTCAGATTTCCGGCACTCCAGTGCATGCACATACACGTGTTCTGGTTTGGACACTTGCCATTACTCCTATATATCATTGGCAATATTTATCGTATTTCATTCTATTCTACTAGTAAATCCTTTTCCTTCTTTGCTCCTTTCATTTTCTCTTAGTCTCTCAGGAACTTCACTTCTCTTATATTCTCTTCTCTCTGTCCATTTGCCTAGCTTTTTCTTGTTTTTGTAATGTCTATATTTTTTCTTCTCAATCTTTTTTCTCCTTTTAGTTCTATTGTTTTAGTAACTTTCCCCAGTCCCCCCCCATCTTTCTCCATTATTCCCACCTTTGCTGTTTAATTTACCCTTTTGGGGAGCCACTTCCCCTTTATCTCCTTTTGATGTGTCACTGTAAATCCCACTACAATTATCTGAATATTTTTCTTTTTCAATCTCTCTTTCTTTTGTAATATCTTCTTCATTTAGTCTCTTTTCTATCTCCTTTTCTCCTCCTCCTTGTTCTAGGTGTTCCCTCTGAGTTTCCACTTTTTCTTTACCATTGAGCATTTCACATGCATTTTTAACATGTCAAGTAATTCATTATACATCCAAAATTCCATAGTGTCTGCTTAGTTAATACTAAATTGTTTAAATTTTTTGTGCTATATCACAAATCCTTCTTGTTATTTCCCACCGCTTCAAAGTATCTTTATCTTGTTACAGTCAGGGTCAGATCTGCAGCTGTACTTTCCTCTGTTTTCTATTGAGTAGTGTAGTATTCTTCTCACCAGTAGATTTCTCCCTCTCCCCAATACGCAATATGCTTTAATCAGCTGGCTGTCAGAAGCTGTCAAAATTCGTACTTAATTCACAAAAAATAGAAAAAGATAGAAAAAGAAAGAAAGGAATTTCTCCCCGAATTCTTTTTATTAGTTTTAATGTTTCCTGATCCAAATTTGGGAATAAAAATCTTCTAGGACTTTCCGTTTAATCTCCACCCTTTCTTTTTTTCCTCCATTAAATCCCCCATCTGCCAGATAGCGCCTAATTTCCTCTCCGGGTTTCTTTTTTAATCCAATTTTAAAGTTTCTTTACTTTGGGTTGATCGCTCTTTCACCCAGATCCAACACTTTGTACCAGCAATGTTCCTGCTCAAATTGCTTGGTCCAGTTGCCCCAACTTTGAAGCAGCCATTTGGCTGCTGCCGCTGTTAGTTTGGACAATTTTATCTCCAATCTTTGTAGGAACTGCCAGTTCCTCTTTGGTCATCGAGATGTTTCTTTTTTTCTCCTGCTCTTCCAGAACAGTTCTGGCCCCAAAGTCCCTGGCAGTGGTTTGTCTGGTTGGGATTTTGTGGAGCCCATCAGACCTCCGCTATTTCCAAACCAATCTCGTCCAGCTTCCAGAGATGTATATTTTGGCATTGATTCCAAAAAAGTGGGAAAATGCAGGAATATGAATGTAATAGTCATCAAGAAGAGGCAGGAGCAGCCTTTAAGTCTCCCCATGGTCCAAAGCACTATCCAGCCTTCATATAGAATTTTAGAAAATGATAAGTTCATTGGAACTTATTGCCAAGTCAGTCTTGGCTGTTTTATGGCATTTTGTAGAATTGTTTAAAGCATTTAATTTCAGTCTATTTGGAGAATGAAGTGCAAAACTGATGCTTTTCTTGGTGCAAGAGGCAATCTACCCTAGTTGTAGGGAAAGTGGGAAAGAAATATTTCAAAGATATTTTACCTTAACTGGCTTAATGTAAGTCTACCTAGGAATGAACTACTGTATTTTCAGTATTATGTGTTTGTACCAGGGATGAAATGCTCCCGGTTCGCTGGAAGTAACAAATGCTGCCGGTAGTAACAAATGCTACGTGTGGCACAGCTGATTGTCACAGCTGATGAACCTTTTTTAAAAACTTTTAAAAACATTTTTCACTACCTATTCGCCCAACTGGTGGTAAAAAAATGCTTTACATTTTTTTTTCTTTTTTAAAGGTTCCAATTATTAGCTTTCTGACAATCGGTTGTGCTGGGGGATCTCACTGTTTTCTTTTTTTCTTTTACTTTTTAAAAGCATTTTTACTATTTATTAGCCTCAACTGTGACTCTGTGAGGTTCCTGCTTGTTGCAGGGGGCATTTAGTGTGAAATCCAGTTGCTTCTGTATTGTGTGGGAGTCAGTTGTGTAGGTTTTGTGTTAATTTTGTGTAAAATGTGATAGTTGGTTTTTGAGCTGTTTGTGACTCTGTGAGATTCCTAGTTGTTGCCAGGGCCATTTTATGTGAAGTCCAGCTGCTTTTACAATGTGTATGAGTCAGTAGTGTGGCTTTTGTGTTGTTTGTGTGTAAAATGTGAAAGTTGATTTTTGAGCTCACCTGGTCACATGACCATGACCACCAAACCATGCCCACCAAACCAGTAGAGAAAATTTTTAGATTTCACTACTGGTTTGTACGCTTGAATAGCATTAAAGTTGCCTTTCTGAAATACATGAAGTATTTTGGTCTTTGAGTCTTTCAGATATGCGGAGCTAATATTTATGTATCTTTGTAGTATTTGCTGGAATTTAAAGTATCTTGATTGTTACAGAAATTAGTGAAATAGAAATTCTATTAAGGATACAATTAATAAAATTAATAAGTGATACAAGAAATAAATATTTATAATATTTATAATTAAATTTAGTAGTTTAATATTCAATGCCTGGATTACATTTCTATAGTCCTACGAAAGTGTTCAAGCTATCATGAGAAAGTTGCATTTGATTTAACAGTTTTTGCACAATGATTGGGATATGTATTGTAGATTGCACATTGACATTTGCACACACACACACACACACACACACACACACACACACACACACACACACACACACACACACACACACACACACACACACACACACATATATATATATATATATATATATATATATATATATATATATATATATATATATAGCATCTTGCAGTTGCTTGTACTTTTTGAAAAGTAAAGCCCATCATCTGAGCATTGGTAATTCAGATTGTGTTTAGGGATTACATAGAAGACAAAACCAGATTTCTGCCAGGGGCAGAATGGCTCCTTACTCTTTGTTCCACATGTGAATGATTCATTCAAGAGATTATGAAAGACCATTTTAAAGGCAATATATATTCCCAGATGTCTATCAGTCATCCTGGTCATGGTAGTCCAAAAGGTGCTCTTTTTCAAGAGGCAACTGGACTTTCTGGTTTTTCTTTGGAGACTTTTTGCTTCTCATCCAAGAAGCTTCTTTACCTCTGAGCTTCTTCAGCTGAAGACGCTTCTTGGATGAGAAGTGAAACGTCGTCAAAGAAAGTCCAGTTGACTCTTGAAAAAGCACCTTTGGGATCTTTCCAGATGGTGTCAGTATAAATAATAGTGAACTGGGTAAATGATATTAATTTTTAATCCTTTTGCAAAAAAATCAGTAATAATAGTATCAATATTTCTTCAAATAATTATTTTAGCATTAATTCCTGAAATTAGATCTATGTTTCCATGTAAATACTGAATGCTTTTTTGAAATAATCAGTAAATTTACTTGGAAAAAAGAAAAACTTGGAGATTTTATGAAGACATTTTCTGGCATTTTAATGATTGTACCAGTGAGTTACGACTGGTATGCCCTGGTATGGGTGTACCGGTGTCTGCCGTTCCGGTACAGTGCTCTGGAGGGCCCACCTGCCCACCCCCTCTCCTTACTTCTATTTGAGCCAAAAGAGGCATTTGTACACGGAGCATACGGCGCCTGTGCAACGCTCTGCCAAGCAGCTGGAGCGTCGCGGGCAGTGGGTACACATGCACTCACTGTGCACATGCATGTGGTGGGCTCCCGTCTGTGTTGCAGCGTACCGGTTGCAATGGGATCCGGAACCCACCACTGGCTTGTACATAAAGGATGGAACATATCCATAACTTAGTCATGAAGAGGAAATAGTTTGCATGAAAGTCAGGAACACAAGGTTCTAGAAAAATCTTATTGCTGGAAAAAATTGTAAAAATAAGTTTGAGAACAACATGTGTTTGCTTTTAACAAAAATAGACCCTTTTATCCAAAGTCCATGACTTATTGTATCATGGTTTTATACAAATCTTAGAAGACTTGATTATGAATCTTAGCTGTATTTTTCCATTTGTTTTGTTTTCCCCACTTACATTTTTCTATATCTTGGATTTTATTTAATACAGGTCTTTTTAATTCACACTTCACCTAATATATAATTTTATATAAAGGATTTTTTCAAACACGGTTTCTAGCAAGTCAAATCAAAATTCATTTACGATTCATTCTTCTTTTGCTTTCATGGCATTTTTCCTATCATTTCACTGAATCCTTAACCTATTTTATTCATTTCTATTATTTGTTTTAAATTTTTTGCACTACTTTATTAATGAGTGGTTTTTATTTTAATAGCTCCCCCTTGTGGGGTATCTTTTTTTTCAAAGAAAAATGAAGCCATTTCAAAAATAAATATGAGAACAGAAAGTAAGGTTCTAAATGTAATTGTAACCTTACCTTCCTTTCCCGTTAGGTCAGTCATCACCCAGCTATATCTGCATGTCATGCTGAATCTGATAACTTTATATTTTGGCAAGGTAACTCATTAATTTATATCATCAATTTTTGAAATGCAAGAACGAAAGAGGAACATGTTTGGGTAGTATTATAATAATTTGGATAATAACCCAACTTTCTATTGAGACTTTAAAATGCAGTTTTCCCCCACAACTGTGGAACCTGTTTTAGGATCAACATGGAACCTTCAGAAGCAGGATGGAAGTTTCTGAGAAAATAACATTGGCTGTCATGCACCATCCTCCACAAAGAGAATGTCCCGCTATATTCAGCAGATTTACTTTGAAGTCAGATTAGTTTAGGGAAGCAACCTAAGTAAATACATTTGCCCTAGTTGTCATTTCTATATTTTTTAATCTTATTAGTGATGATGTTTATTTTATTGATATTAAGTTTGAATGGGATTTGCACATTTGGTTTTTATTTGCATTGTGAAATACTGTGATTGAATTGCATACAGCGTAGAACATAATAAATGTTATTGTCAGCAGGATGGCTCCCATCATAATATACATCAATGTTCAGCTCTGCTGAAAAGATAAAAAATGCATGTTACATTGGTTTTATATGTTTAACAGCACTGTTGTAACCTTAAAGGTTGGTGTTATCTTATGATATTATTTTGATAGTTTAGGGCTTATAAACTGAGCCCTAAAAAAGCTTAAGTATAGACAGAGTATCAAATATTAAGGATTTGTTTAATTTTGTTGATTATTTTTGTTTAATTTCAGATATCAGATGGAAAAATAAATTCTGGGGAAAATCCATTGAAATAGTACCAATTGGCACAACACATGTAATTTTGCCAGGGTAAGATTTCCAGTAGCAAATATGATAGTTGGATTGCTAGCAAGATCACCTTTTACAACTCAATAGTTCTTAAGCCTCATTTTTCACTTTCTTTGGCCTAAAAAAACATAAATTATAGAAACTGACTTTTCCATATAGATTTTCTCATGTTGATAAAATAATCTTTTCTGTGGCTTGTTTCCTATTAATCAGATAGTTAATGTGAGCTAATTTTGTGACATTTAAATTTTAAATTATTTTTTTCCATTTTAGCATTTGCTTAAAAAACTATATTCTTGATTACTTAGCATTATTATTATTGCTTTATGGAGAATTAGTGAAAGAGCAGTATTTTTAAAGAACTTTGATTTAGCTACTTTTTTAATTCAGTAAGTCATTTACCCTATTCCCCTGAAAATAAGCCCTCCCTGGATAATAAGCCTAATTGGGCTTTTGAGCACATGCGCTTAAGTAAGCCCTCCCCTGAAAATATTGCAATACAGCAGCAGCCATGAGGTGACCATGCTCGCCATCTCTTGCACCTCAAAAATAATAAGACCTCCCCGAAAATACGGCCAAGTGCTTATTTCGGGGGTCAAAAGAAAATAAGACCCTGTCATATTTTCGGGAAAACATGATAGTAAGTCAGTATTTTTCTCAGGAATATTGGAGGGGTGATCACATTGTGCAAAGCCATAATTCGCTTAGTCATTGTTTATTTATTTACTGAATAAACTGAGACTGGATGAATTTATGTTAAGTGATAAACATATTTTATAAAACACAGGTGGATTCACATGCTAAGCCATAATGCTATAAAGCACCATATTGTTTAGAATATGTCAAGCAAGCAGTTTAGGCTGTTTCTGAAAGGATTAAATCATAATATTTTATTGAGTATTTTAGAAAAATACTTTATTATCTTTATCTTTTTCTTTCTTGATGTGCATATAATTCTTCATTTGACTCCAGTTTTAAGGACCATTATGAATGGAATAAAGTAACATCTTGCATTCATAATATTTTAAATGGACAACGATGGATAGAACACTATGGAGAGATTATAATCAAAAATCTGAATGATGATAGCTGTCACTGCAAGCTTACTTTTGTAAAGGTAATTGAGACTTATTTTGGTTTTTATCTTCTATTTTGTTTTGAACTTTTAATACAGATTTTGCTCATTTTTCTCCAGACTAAATATTGGAATCGCAGTGTTCATGATATTGAAGGCAATGTTTTAGACAAAAATGGAAAAGTAGTACATCGACTTTTTGGAAAATGGCATGAAAATATTTATTGCGGAACACCATCTTCACCAAACTGTATCTGGAGAGCAAGTTAGTGACTGATCGGCCATTTAATTTTTAAGTTTGACATATTATTGTTGTTATTATTTATTATAGTTTGTTGCACTGTCAGACGTTCAGACTGGATTTGGCATTTTTGTCTACCTAATTAGTCCTTTCCAAGGACCTGGGATAGACAGATGTGGATGTTTGATAGTATTACGGATAGCTGCAGTATGTAAGCCGATCAGATTCAAGAAATATTAGATATGAAAAAATAGTACCACTATTTTTAAAGTATATCAAAAGCATTAAAATGCGCATAAAATTTATGTTGCTCTTTTAACTGTTGCTGAGAATAAGACAGTTTTAGAATTATTGCAACTAGCTTCAGACATAGAGTTTTAGAATTTGAAAGCTGAGGTACCAACACAAACACAAAACCAACCCTTTGGCACTTGCTATATATGTTTTTGTTTTTAAACTAAGGCTTTAATATTTTAAGGGTCATGGGGAAAAGGTATAATTTTTACATAAGAATTTATTATGTTTTTCATTTGCAGATCCAATGCCTAAAGACTACGAACAATGGTATGGTTTCACACAGTTTGCATTAGAAATAAATGAATTTGAGTCCATCAGTAGACCACTGTTACCACCTACTGATACCCGATTTAGGCCAGATCAAAGGTAATTTTTTAAGCAAAAACTATTATATAAACAAAATGCAGGAAAATGTTATTATAGTCAAGACTTTTTGCTTCATCAAAAAAAAAGATAATTCATTCTAATTATGGAAAAAGCACTGATGATAGCCATTTGTGCCCAAATGCCCTGTGTAATATGATAAGAGATTACACAACCTTAGTATATATCAATATTGTTTGCTCATGTAATATTGTATTATAACAGGTTCTTAGAAGAAGGAAATATTGAAGGGGCAGAAATACAAAAACAAAGAATTGAAGAGCTGCAGAGAGCACGGAGGAAAGTTCTAGAAGAAAGCAATATAGAACATCATCCTAGATTTTTCAGGTAATTTATAATATGACAGGTTAGTTTTTTTTATTGAATAACAGATAAATAAAATAAAAAGTTCTCATGTAATACTGCTTCATGATGAGGGCTTCTTTATAGATGTTTTCTGGTTAGAACAGGCTATAGGAATGAAACAAATAAAACAATGTTTTATCTCATAATAAAATGACAAAATTTTAAATAGAAGTATGTCAGAAACAGCATGAAATACAGATAGTTCTTATCACCAAAATTGAGCCCAAATTTCTGTTGCTAAGCAACATAGATGTTAACTGAATTTTATCCCATTTTATTACCTTTCTTGCTATAGTTGTTAAGTGAATCGCCACAGTTGTTAAGTTAGTAACATGGTTATTAAGTGAATCTGGCTTCTCCATTGACTTTGTTATCAGAAGGTTGCAAAACACTCTGTGACCTTGCAACTGTCATAAATATGAATGAGTTGCCAAGCATCTGAATTTTGATCATGTGACCATGTGCAACCGCCATAAGTGTGAAAAGTGTGTAAGTTACTTTTTTCAGTGCCATTGTAACTTCAAACCATTACTAAATGAACTGTTGTAAATGAAGAACTACCTATAAGGAGTAAAGGGGAGAAATTCATGAATAGAATATTGGAAAAAAATACCTTGTTCCACTCTCTCTGTTCAGAAATTCATTTCTTTTATTATTTTGATACAAATTACTCCTAAGTCTTTTTCACTGTGTAACAGTTCTAAGAGGTTGAAGTAGAATTAAATGCAACAAAAATGATGGAAATTTGGTATCTCCTTACCGGTAGTCTAACACGTGACGCACCAGATATTGCTCAACTGCAACTGCTAATATCCTACTGCATTGGGGATGATTTGAAGAGAGGTTCAGCAACATCTAGACATTCTATTGTTGTTGTTGTGAAGTTGTGTCCGACCCATTGTAACCCATGGACAACATTCCTCCAGGCCTTCCTGTCATCTACCATCCCCTGGAGCACATTTAAGCTCATGCTAATTGCTTCAGTGATTCCATCCAGCTACCTCATTCTGTCATCCCCTTCTTCTTTTGCTCTCAATCTTTCCCACCATTAGGCGCTTCTCCAGCGAGTCCTTCCTTATCATTAGGTGGCCAAAGTATTTGAGTTTCATAGACACTCTATTACCTCTGTCTATTAGAGAAGAGAATAAAAGCAGATGTGTTAGCCACGAAACAAAATTGCTTTCTTTACTATTTTACAGGAAATCTGCAGATGACTCTTGGGTAAGCAATGGAACTTACCTGGAACTTAGAAAAAACCCTGGATTTTCCATGCTGGATAATCCTGTGTTGTGGTGAAAAAGAATCAAATGAAGAGGATCTTTAACAATCCTTTTGTTTGTAAGGAAGAAAATAATGCATATAACTTTGATCTTATAGACTATTACTTAAGACTTTGGCATGCATGTATATTTACTTCATTCTGTTTCTCTTCTATTTCAAAATTAATATTTTTTCAAAGTTACAAAAATAATTTTCTTTATATATAAATCGATGATTACTGAATGTTATTTTTAAATGGAGACAAGAGAGATTAACACTATTTTTCCAAAGGATGATGCAAGTAAGATTTAATGCCTTATAAAGTTGTGTGACAAATATTATGAGTCAGCAGCATTTTCCCGCACAAACACAAATAGCTGACATTGATCCCTCAGCAGGGCAATACCAAAGCTGCTGTTTATTTATTATGTCTATTGTTTGAATTTAAACACTGGACTATTTTTCAATAGATTTGGTACCTTAATATTGTATCTAATTTAAAAAAAAATTCAAAGAAATAATGTAAGTGGTAGTAGTATTGGTAATTCTACTGCCTTATAAAAAAGATAAAGAACTTTGGGAAGTTCTCTTATGACTTGATGAAATGAACTGAAAACCGTTGAAGAATTGAAGAGTTTAGCAGAACTTTAACAGAAGAGATTCCAAGAAAATTGTGTACCAAATTTTTATCATAGGATGTATATGGATAATGCTGTATAGAAAGCCACTGCAACTCCTTTGAAAGAGATACTTTAAAAAGCATACAAAGCATGGTCATGTCTTTTTTTCCTTCTCGGCTTGTGTGGCTGTTTTGGAAAGTTGCTTCAAGCTGCCTTCTTATGTGCATGGATGCACAGATATTTTACTTGATATGGAGAGAGCCATTCAAGTCTGGAAAAAGGCATGGTTGCTTGAGTGATTCATCTGTTCTCTCTCTCTCTCTCTCTCTCTCTCTCTCTCTCTCTCTCTCTCTCTCTCTCTCTCTCTCTCTCTCTCTCTCTCTCCCTCCCTCCCTCCCTCCCTCCCTCCCTCCCCCTCTCCCTCTCTTTTGAAAGTCTTAAAACTCTACAAACATAGAAAAATACCTCCTCCATTCAATCCCATTCCTTGATGGTATCATGCTACTTGGCAGACTCCTGTGAGTTTCCAGAAGCTGGAGATATGAAATATATAACCTTGATCTTTCAAACAATGCTCCTATCTAATCTAGAACATGGATAAAAATGACCAAATGAAATAATCTGACCTAATACTGATAGAACTTTTTAGTTTCACTCTGTGGATTTTCCTCTTTAAAAAGTAATTAAGACAATATAAAAATCCTTCATTTTAACAATTTGCAAAACAATTATGTTAAAAGACAAATGTTTTTCTAATACAATATTTTGGTATTTTCTACCTCTTCTAAACAGCTTATTTAATATGTTATATTTTTTTTTAAATGACCATCTGCCTTAGATAAACATTTGAAAATATATGACCTTGCTTTAAATCTAGTATTGGGTGATTATTTGTCTTGTACCAAATGGTTATGCGTTTTCCAGTACCTTGATTTATATTGTAATATGTTCATTAGCAGACTTAGCCAGTATCAGAAATAAACAAAAACAGCATTTTGGAATAAAATTGACAACCTTTTCTTTATTAAATTAATTTTATTTTAGTATTATGTATTATATTTTAAAAATTACTGTCTCAACTCTGACTTTTTGTATAAGCTTCAACATTTTGTAGTCTGCAAATCAAGTAATAATGTTGGCATACAGTGTTGAATAATTTTATTGGCAAAATATTTGTTACAATTTATAAATATGGAGGATAAATCAATTGATTTCAAAGAATACATCAAAAATTACTGCATTGATCCAAACCATTTCTAGGGAACAACTAACTCGGGGCAATTGTCTCAGCCTTCATATTTGGAGAAACAAATAGATTACTTGGTTTGAATCTGGACATTAGAAGAGTTTCTTGCATTAGCATTTATTATATAGGTAGTCCTCATCTTACGACTAAAATTGAGTCTAAAATTTCTGTTTAAGTCAGAAGTTGTTAATTTTGACCCATTTTATGACCTTTCTTGCCAGAGTTGTTAAATGAATTATTGCAGTTGTTGAGATAATTGTTAAGTGAACTGACTTCCCCATTGACTGCTTGTCAGAAGTCACAAAAGGTAATCACATGACTGCAGAATACTGCAACTGTCATAAATATGAGCCAGTTGTCAAGCATCTGAATTTTGGTTATGTGGCCATGGGGCTGCTGCAATCGTGACTAACTGAACAAGTGCAGTGATTCACTTAACTAGCAAGAAAAGTCGTAAAATGGGGCAACATTCACCTAACCAATGTCTTACTTAGCAACAGAAATTACGGCTCGATTCTAATCCTAAATTGAAGATTACCTGTAGATCATCATCTGAAAACAACCAGTTCATTCTAAAAATTCCATCAATTCTACATGATACAGCATTGCAACAATTTCATCAAATCACTTTTACCAGGAAATGGCAAAGCAGGGGATTTCTCTTTTTCCACATTTGCAACACCTTTATTTTAGATTCTTAAAATGGAATGTACAAGAAGTACGGGAGGAGTGTAGCATTAAGCACCTCCTCAGAAATTTTGAATCTTGGCATAGCCAGTACATAGATCACCTGAACTTAGACTTTTAGAGCAAGCATCTCTTTTTCTCCTTTTTATCAATTAAGTATTTGTACCCTATGAAGCTTCTCTTAAATATCTGTCCAAGAAGCTAAAATAGGATTGTTCTGCCTACACATACACATACTCTGCCTGTCTTCACACATTCATTCATCTTTTTACATTAACTCAAAAAGTATTTTAACAATATTTTGACTGTCAGTTCTGTATTTCATATTATGTGATTATGATGCTTTTAAAAAAGTGATTAAAGTTTCCTGCAGCATTCTTTAGGATTAGTAATTCTAAAATATATTAATTCTTATGAATATTTATGTTTTTTAAAGTTTCCAAACAACCTCCTGTATTTTGACAAGCTTACTGCATACATTTGTAACATATTTTCTTTAATTTACATCATTTTTGTATTCTATTCAGCTATGAATTTCACTATTTGCTTAGGGTTTTTTTAATGAAAGGAATTGGGAAATTCATGCTGTAGGTAGAATCAGAAGCAGTGCTTTCCTCTTGATTTTTAAGCTCAATTTATAAGAAAAGAAGACAGGTTTTAAATGACAATGATAAAATAAGAAAGAGTCTTAGGGCACTTTATTTATATACATCCACTAGCTATAGGAGCCAAGCAGAACCAATCAAGACAACAATTCCCTCTGATATGCCTTTCTCCAGTAATTTAGCTTTAACACAGAGACACAGAACTCCAATTGCATACATTGTCCTTACAATGGAAAATATCAGATCAGAGCCAATTCTGCAACAATTTTTATGGCAGTGACTCATTAAAGAATCACTTGGTTGTTAAAAAAAAATCCAGCTTCCCAATACCGTATTTTTCAGAGTATAAGACGCACCTTTTTCCCTCAAGAGGCTGAAAATCTGGGTGCATCTTATACACCGAATACAGCATTTTTACTTCCTGAAACCCTGCCCTTCACCAAAATGGCCGTGCATAGCCTAAGAGGCTTCAGAGTGCTCCTGGAGGCTGGGGAGGGCAGAAATGACCAAAAAACAGACCGTTTTTGCTCAATTTTGTCCCCTCCCAGCCCCCAAGAACACTCTACAAGCCTCCTACAGGCTATGTATGCCCCTTTGTTTTACGAAAAAAGGCGAGGAGGACAGCAGAATGGAAAAACTTTTTTTAAAAAAATTGCCTCTTCAAAATCTTGGTGCGTCTTATACTCTAAAAAATATGGTAGGAGTTTTTTTGCTAAAAATCAGCAAAAAAATGTAAATCGGAATCATATGAGTGCAGGATGTAGCAACGTTATAAATGTAAGTTGGCTGCCAAGTGCCTAAAGTGCAACCGCAGAGTCATAAGTGTGAATATTGCTCAAAAATAATTTTTCACAATGCCTTTGAATTACCATTAAATGAACAGACATAAATGAAGGACAACCTGTAAGGGTCATTCACATTGGTGATTATTTAAAGTATTTATAAAAGGTAAAAAGAACCTAACTAATGCAAATAATGGTTAAAGACATATTACACCATCACCATAATATTCTACTAGCCCTTCAGGTTTTGCAAGACAAATGCTTAAAACATTGTGGTGTAAGACCATATAAACTCTGTCTGCTTATATTCCTAAATTTCAAATGATCCAGTTCTGTGTTCTGAATCATCAGGATTTTAATATCAATTTCTAATGTATGTAATTTGTGGGCACCAAAAGGGAGGAAAGTTCTCTGAGAACTGATATTATTTCATATTTACATAAAAATATTATATAAGCAGGTGGATGGTTTGTCTAGTATCTGACAATTCTGCACTGAAATAATTCTCTTTTTGATGGCAGTAATCCAGGTAATCTTACAACATTGGTACAGAATTAACTCATGTACAAATTCAGTTTTAAACAAAATGTGTTCAGCTACTTTATTGGCTATAAACTACAGCAATGGAAAATCCATGTCTCTATAATCTCTTAAGGGCCAGTAAGCCACACACACACATATGGATCAGGACATAAATTGCCATCTAGGTTGCAATTATAAGTTGTGCTTTGTTTTTGAGTATGCAACTGTTTATCTAAAATTAAAATGTGAAAATATAATAACATACAAATACTTGAAATTTTTGCAAATATAAATTTTGAAAAGGAAAAATTAGTTCTAAAACATGAAAAACTGAAATTTTGATTTGATCTTAAAATTATGAGACATTACAATATGAACTTCAAGTTAAATTCTCAGAAATTGGAAAACCGGATTCTCAGTTTTCTGAAGTTTAGAAATCTTGAAGTACGACATTTGAGATATGCATTTTTGTACAATAATTTAAAATTAAAAGAAATTGATGGTGGAGCATTTCATATGACTGGGACCACTACAAAAAAGTAAATCTTAAAATGCATAACTGTACTTTTTTAACCAGACCATGAATCTGCAAGCAGCACTTAAGATGTTTATATGTCCAGTGAGGCTCATTTGGGAGAATAAAATTATTATCTATGCTTGGAGCAGGGGTGAAATCTTCCTGGTTCGGCTGAACCAGCATGGATTATTGTCGTTGGTTCTGCAAACCAGTAGTAAAAAAAAAAAAAGTCTTCCAAGGATCAGGCGGCTCACAGCTGATCTACATGATCATTGGGGGAAAAAATCTGCTTTTTAACGTCTTTTTTTCCTGCTGGTTGGCCATGCCCACACAGTCACATTACAACCCCCCCGAAACCAAGCCACACCCAGTGAACCAGTGGCATAAATGTTTACATTTCACCACTAGCTTGGAAGCAATTGGTTGACATATTTAAATATACAAAACTGCAAATTTTAAAAATTCATTCACTTGAAATTTAAAAATAGTCCAACGTTCCTTTATATTTTAGCCATTGTAGCATTAATTAGATGTACTTTATATCTACTCATACAATGATTCCTACATTTTATTGTTGCCAGTTACTTGTGATTGAGTTTGTAGTGGTTATTCCAATCTTTAATAAATATTCAAGACATTGTCTAAAATGAATGCTATTAAATAATTGTTTAAACTGAGAATCTAGATGAAAAACCTAAAACAGCACAATTTTTGCAAAAACAAAATAAGGCTCTATATTGTGGTAACGCAAGCTTGATCCTACACTCAGATCATACCAAGTAGCATGCCCAGATCTAAATGTGTCTTTCCTTTTTTTTTTTGTCCTTTTAGCCAATACTTTTTGAAATCTAGAACACATATATGTTTGCTGCAGAGAGAATCCACCTCCCTGATTCTTATGTTACTACCTAGAAACTTGGTGCTTGCATGCAACAAGCAGAGAGAAAAAATCAGTTCCTCTGCAGCCATTGGAAAGTTTCATTTCCTCCAATTGCATATTCACATTGTGAGTAAATGCAATTTCTTATGCATTCTCTATCCTAAATTTTGCTTCTTTGTTACAGAAGATGACTGCATGCTTCCTGTCTTCCTGCTCATTGTTTAGCTAGCATTAATTCCATTTCTGAAAACATCACTTACCGTGTTTCCCCGAAAATACGAAGGATCTTATTTTCTTTTGCCCCACCAAATATGTCCTTGGGCTTATTATCAGAGAGCACTTATTGTTTTGGGGTTGCTGGGCGGCTGCTCCCTTGCGAGCAGACTCCCAAAGAGCCAGGCACAGCCTCAAGCAGCCATGAGGTAACCACGCTCACGAGCAGCTGCCCAGAAAATTCCCTCTCCAGCCGGGCAGTGCGCCATTCACTGACCTAGGGGGTATCACTAAGGCGGGAAGCCACATGGCGCTCTGCTTGCCCTCCTGCTCCCGCGGCTTGGCACATTTGGGATACCCTCTAGGTCAGTGAATGGAGCTCTGCCTGGCAGGGGTTGTGCGAGCGCCTGTTCTGCCCCCAGCAGAACCAAGCCCTTGCACAGCTCTCCCAGGACACCACCGTCTGACGCCACCACGCTCCGAGCATAACTTCCAAACTCCAAAATTCGGCTGCTGAGTCTTCCAGCATCGGCCGCTCTAGGAGTGCTCTCTATGGTGGGCCGGCTGCCGGACAGAGAGTCTTCCGGACAGAATCTTCCAGCAGCAGGCCCACCATATTTAACTATTTAATAAATTTATAGGCCGCCCAATCCCGAATATAGAGCACTCCTAAAATAGCCGATGCTGAAAGACTCGGCAGCCGAGTTTTGGAGTCTGGAAGTTATCCTTGGAGCGTGGCGGCGACGCGCAGTGGTGTCCTGGGAGAGCTGTGCAAGGGCTTGGTGAGGCTGGGGGTAGAATAGGCGCTCGCGCAACCCCCCTCTCAAGCCGGGCAGAGCTCCATGCACTGACCTAGGGGGTATCCTGAATGTGCCAAGCCGCGGGAGCTGGGGGTGGGCAGAGCATCACGTGGCTTGGCGCCTTAGTGGTACCCCCTAGGTCAGTGAATGGTGCTCTGCCCACCTGGAGAGAGGATTTGCCACGCAGCTGTTCATGAGCGTGGTCACCTCATGGCTGCTTCGCCCCTGAGGCTGTGCCCAGCTCTTTGGGAGCAAGGGAGCAGCTGCTCGGCAACTCCCCCCTCCGGCCAGGCAGTACGCCACTCCCCAACCTAGCGGTATCCTGAAGGCGGCAAGCAATGTGAGTGCCTTTCTCCCGGCTCCTGCGGCTTGGCGCCTTTGGGATACTGCTAGGTCGGTGAACGGTGCTCTGCCTGGCCGGAGGGGGGGTGTTATCCAGGGGGTTTCTTTTCAGGGGTGCGCTAATATTTTTGCCCACGCAAAAAATGTGGCAAGGCGTTAGTTTTGGGACAGGTAGTATTTTCGGGGAAACATGGTACTAAAAAAAAGGTAAAGCAAAAGCAGATTAGATATACAATTTCTTAGGAATTATTTGAAGCTTGCACAAGTGTGATGTGATAAGATTCAAACTTTTTTCTCAAATGATTGCAGTCCCCAACATTTATATAACAAAACCCAGCTTTGAATCGTAACTTTAAAACTAGTCCTGCAAATAATACATACAGTAGTACCTGTTTCATTTTATTATCATTTTTCTGTGGTATACACTCAGTTGTTTGCAATTCTTTTTTCCAAAATTTCATCAACCTTGCTACATTGTTTCAGGACTATTTCATATTAAAATATTGACTTCCTGAAAAAAAACTTCAATGAAATAATATATTTTAAACTAAACATGCTTAGGAATGTTTGAATAGCAGCAAAGATGTTTCCTTTCAACATTAACAGTAGCACTCCACTATAAAATCAATAGTCAATGTTTTCTAAGTATAAAATTCTACATAAAGTTGATGCAATTTTCAAATCTGAGCACTTGCATTATTTTACCGATGGAATGATTTAAAATTAATTATTTAAAATGGTTTCCACTTTTAACTCTATTTGAACTGCAATAAGAATATTGCATTTCTTTTAAAATAGGATGTTTGGATGGAATAATTCTAACATACATCAAACTCATTGGGCTGCACCTTGATTTTATTCATAGATGAATAAATCTCACTCTAATCTGAAAATTAGGTTAGTCATAACCAATGGCGGGATTCAGCCAGTTGGCACCACTTCAGAACTGGCTGTTAACTTTCTGAGCAGTTTGATGAACTGGTTGTTGGAAGAAATCATTAGGGAAGAGAACCGTTAAATTATTTGAATCCCACCACTGGACATAACTCAATTCTATTGATTTCACTAAATCAACAATTTAAGTTTGAATTAATCTGATAGAAACTCTCAAACCGTACTTACTTCACCACAAAGGGTATTTTGAACCATCTGTGTTCTGCATATAAAATAAAAACTTTCATATTTGGAATTGGGGGAATTTTAATACATTGGATATGTAAATGCCCCTTACATTTTATTTACTTAAATATTTATATTGTAGAAAATTAAGTTGCACGATGTAAGCAAATGAAGTGAGGCTTTCTAATTTGGGTAATATAGTAATGACATTCTTGTACTTGGATATTTTTTTGACATCTATAAGTTTTAAAAGGGCAGCTAGGCTTGTGTGAAGAAGGTAGAGCGTGATAAAATCTGCATCCATTTTAAGACATAAATCAAGCAGAAAAATAATGTAAATTAACTTTGGATTTTTCAGTAAATCAATCTTTATTAGTTTCTTCCTTAAAAAACTATTTTTAAGTTCTCACTCAAAGAGCAACAAATCTATTGTTCTTTCTCTATAATTACATTAATACTTATGTCGATTTCTGTTTTTAAATGTTTCAGAATCTTCTTGTTAGTGTGAAGTATTTATCCCATATCTCCTTAATTCTCATATATTCATGCATGCTTGATCCATTTTATTCCAATATTAATTGTTCAAATTAATATCATACTATATTGATTTTATATTGGGAGGATATTAACCCTGCTGATGTACTATCTTGCGATTAAAAATCTCATTAATTGCTGCATTATGTAATTTTTTTTTTGAAGTTGCAGTTTTCTTCCAGGTTTTCTTATTATATAATGAAAGAAATCCTGATCTGACAATAGATTTTATCTCTGTAACCATGTTTATTATTAATAAATATTTAACATCTCAAGCACTGTGTTGCATCTGATTTTTTTAAAAAACATTATTGGAAGTATGCTTTCAAGTGAACAGGATAATTGGAGGCCTGATATAATACACCCGTATCATTGTGTTCCCAACAAAATATGCTTTGAAGTTTATATAATATCTGTCCACTCTACAAATTAATAAAATTAATGAAAGAAATACCATGTTATAATACAAATTTAACAGATCTCATATAGTGTAGGAATGTGCAGAGCTTTGTGATCTTACTGGCAAGCATAATTAAGTTGGAACATAGCTCCAAGTGAAAACTCAAATAGTGTTATCTTGTTTAAGGTAAGATAAGCAAGCCTTTGATAAGGTAATAAAGTTGGAACCATAAAAAAGTAATAGACAAATTTCTTAGAAACAGAACTTCCATGTTGCTGAAACACATCTCAAGTCCTAACAGTCTACAATGTTTTGCTTAATTCTTGTATTACTAGTATTTTGTGAAACACCTAAACTGTCTGTTGGATAATTATTTTGAATTTTGCTTTATAGTTTACTTCATGGCCTTAAAAAGTAGGCAAATGTAGTCTATAAGTAAATAAGCAAATATATGCTAACAACCAAAGCTGACACATACTAGCCTGAATGAATGACCTATTTCAGTATGAACTAAACAATCTACCCATAAAATTGTGCCTTATGTCTTACTAGTACATTTTAATGTGGTTATCATTTTATGTCGCAGTATAGGTTTATATTTCAGTATTAGGATACTGATGACTTCTTTGATTAGAAAAGGTATCTATTTTATTGGTACTGGAAAATCCTTATGAACCTTTGCATAAAAATGAACTTGTAACTTATAGTTTTGATGATTAGAGAGAATAGACTACAGAAAAAAGAATAATTCCAGATGGTGTTTAAATAATAATTATAACTTCTGTGGAGAATATTGGAATCTTGCCATTTTTCCTAATTGTCTTCTATTTTCTATTTTTCATAAATGGTTTAGATGAGGGAATAGAAGGGGAACTCATCAAATTTGCATGATATCAAGCTGGAAGGAATAGCCAACCAATTGAAAGATAGGCTCAAGATCCAGAAGAATCTTGACAGATTTGAACACTGGGCTCTAATCTACAAAATAAGGTTCTACACTTAGACAAGAAAAACCAAATGCACAGGTATAGAATAGGTAGCATCTAGCTTAGGGATCCAGAATACACTACTAAAGTATGAGCCATTAGAGTGCTGCAGCTGATAAAATCAATGCAATCCTAGGGTGGATCAACAGAGGGATAGTATTAAGATCACATGAAGTGTTGGTACTGCTTTATACTACACTTGTACTTGAATTACTGTGTCCAGTCACCATGATACAAAAAAGATATTGAGACTATAAAAAGTGCAGAAAAGGTCAATAAAGATGATTAGAGGACTGGAGGCTAAAATATATGATGAACAGTTATAGGAATATCTAGCTCAACGAAGACAAGTAGAGATTACATGAAAGCAGTATTTAAATATTTGAGAGGCTGTCACAGAGAAGAGAGAGTCAACTTATTCTCCATAGCATCTGAGGGTAGAACAAAAGTAGTGGATGGAAACTTATCAAGGAAATTTACTGACAGTGAGAACAATTAAATCAGTGGAATAGCTTGCCGCCAAGGGTTGTGGCTGCTCCATCACTGGAAATTTTTAAGAAGAGTTTTGACAAAAGAGCTTTGGACTAGACCTCCACGGTCTCTTTGAATTCCATTATTTGGTTGCTCATCTGCTTTGCTGTGGCTTGTCTTGTCTATAGCTTCCTGGTTATAGGTTTGTCACAAGGATTGGGAGATACCTCTATTCTGGAATTTCATAGCCCTAAACACAAGCTACAACTTAATGTGACTGACACAATCAGAGGCCTTTCTATAATCAATGAAACACAAAGTGACCTTTATTTGGTACTCTTTGGCTTTTCTCATATCTGTTACAGCAACCCCATGGTCATATGATCAAAATTTGGATGCTTGACAACTGGCATATATTTATGATATATCCCAGAATCATGTGATCACCTTTTGTAATCTTCTGATGAGCAAAATCAATGAAAAAACTAGATTCACTTAACAACCATGTTACTGCCTTAACACCTGTAGTGATTTACTAACAACTGGCAAGAAAGGTTGTAAAATGGAGCAAAACTCACTTAAGAACTTGAACCTCTGCCACCATCTTTTCTAACTCCATTCTATGTTGGTTAAACGCTGTTTTGCTACAGTTGAAATGAAGGATACTATGCAGTGGTGAAATTCAATTTGTTTTTACTACTGATTCTGTGGGCTTGGTGGTGGGGTCCTGTGAATGAGTGGGCATGGCTAACTTGATGTCACTCATGGTCACGTTCACTCAGTCACATGCCCCCCCCACCAAGTCATGCCCACAGAACCCAATAGGGGAAAAATGTGTGAATGAGTCCATTCACAGTAGAGCTGCTCCTCCCTTTATGGTTTTCCCTGGCCCCCTCCCTCTCCGGGACTATTCTAAAGAGACAGGCTTCAGCAGCTCTGCTGTAAACAGGAGAAACATTTTGAATTGTCTTCGTTGCATTTAGCATTGAATTCTGTGGCAGAGACAATCCAGAATGTTTCTCCCTCTGTTCACAGCAGACCTGCTGTTCCCTTTATGGTCCTCCCTGGCCCCCTCCCTCCCTGGGTCTAAGCAGTTGGGCTCTAAAAATCTAAATGACCTCTGGATGACAGCAAATGTATAGAAAACTCATTATATAGTGATCTTTTAGATTTGGCCTTCCTTTTTGGCTGTTTTTCGCCCTCCAAACCATCCAACGCGGAAACCTGAAGTACAGGAATGGACTTCTGGTTTGCGCATTGGGCCATTTTTCATGCTCCGAGGGAAGCCTCCTGAAGGCTCTGGAGGGTGAAAAATGGCCCTATGGACAAACCGGAAGTCACCGTTCCCAAACTTCTGGGTTGCTCGTACGGCAATTTTTCACCCTCCAGAGGCTTCAGGGTGCCTTCAGGGTGCCCCTTTGGGGGGGTGGGGTAGTCTGTTTTCACCCTCCCCAGGCTCCTAGAAAGCCTCTGGAGCCTGGGAGGGCAAAAAAAGCACACAAAAAGCAGGGGGAAGCATGTGCATGCCAGTTGTTAGTAAATCACTTCAGGTGTTAAGACAGTAACATGGTTGTTAAGTGAATCTTGTTTTCCCATTGATTTTGCTCAACACAAAATCACAAAAGATGATCACATGATTCTGGGATATATATATCTATATATACACACACACATACATACACACACACACACACACACACATACATATATGCCAATTGTCAAGCATCCAAATTTTGATCATATGACCACGGGGGTTGCTGTAACAGTGCTGTGAAAGTCATGTCACTTTTTTCAGTGCTATTATTACTTCAAATGGTTACTAAATGAATTGTTCCAAGTGAAGGATTATCTATATTAAGGTGCTGTATGTTACACAGCATAGATCAGAATAAAAACTGAAGATCCATTGCAAAAAAGCTGTTGACCTTATTTTCTTTTAAAAAGTGGACATTTAAAAAGAATTACAGATTACATATCAATATTGGACTATTTTTTACTGGGTTTTTCAATATTATTCTAATTGTCATAAGTCAAGGACTACCTGTATACAATCAGAACTTGGTTATTTATTTCAAATGGAAGTTTAACCTCCTTTCTATAAACAGTTGGGCACCCAGTTTGCAAAAAATAATTATTTACATTTTTTTATGAATGGAAAGTACAAGGAGAAATTTGAGATTGCTGATTCTATTTAATATATTACCATTTTCAGAAGTTAATTTTGGATCAATATTACATTTGTAGTACCTTGTAATATTATCTGAAAAGATAAATAACAGAAAGGATTTCAAGGTGGTTAATAACTGGATAGATGTTTTTTCCCGTAATACGTTAAGAGTGGAATGCATTATGGAGGTTAAAGCTATGACAGGCTGCAATGATAATATGGTAGAATGATATTGGTGTCCACTCTTTAGCTGTTTTCTCCTTTCCTAATCTTCCAATATTTTGCATAACCTTAACCCTCCAAAAAGAATAGTAGGATGAAGGCTTGTAAGTATGATTATATGCTTGGTTATTTTTGTGTGTTATAATGCAGATCTTAACTGAGTTGAAGATCTGCAATCGAAAATACTCCTATACTGATGTTGAAATCAGTAACTGTCATAACCCTCCTTGAAGAAGCCGCTGGAAATAAAAGCAGGTATTATAAATATGCGTTCCATTAAACATGTTAAGCAAGTCACTGATGCTAAAAATATAATGTACAGATTAAGGCCGTTTTTAAAATATTGTACACGTTTACCAGTAACTTCTAAGGAGAAATTCGGAGTTTGCTTCCGACTAAACTATTCAGAGCAATTTGCGGCTTCACAAAAGTATTTGTTTATTCGAGTCCATCTTCTTCCTTTGCCAATACATCCGCTCCGTTGGTTTACTTAAGTTAAAAACGGAACTTATTTCTGAAGCATCATCAGCGAAGAAAACAGCAAGCACCCCAATAAACGTCCAACAATCCGCCACTGGGCGATCTTAGGCCTTGACCGCAACGAAGGAAGGGGAGGAGGCGGACCTTCGTTTTCCGCCCGCCAATGGGGAGAGGATAGCTCGAGAATTCGCGTTCGAGAGTCTCCACCGCACAGCCGACCGTTGATGTCGATCGCTATCTCTCCCCACTATTCTTTGTCCGCTTTCAGTGCGCTATCCTAACGCTTAGAAAAACCTGGAAACAGCCACAGAAAGACCGCGAGGTTGGGTTCAAGATAAAGAAAAGCGCACGCGAATAGCGTTCGACAATTCCCGCCTACTGATAGGGCTGTCTCTCAACTAAGGGCGAATGCATAGGAGGTGCGGGCGGGCGGGGCGGGGCGAGGAATAATTATTAGTGCTATGAGGCCCCAGCAGGTGGCAGCTTGTAATGTTTTCAGGGTCAGCACTCACTACTATTAGTGCTTGGATGGAGGCCACGAGGAAATAACTCAGCTTTGAGATCGACTGTGAATTAGGAAATGGTTTTATTAAGAAAAATGTTACGGTATTAAAAAAACTGAGTGGATGTCCCTAGAGGCTACAGGAATCAAGCTCAGCTTGAATGAAATTTTGATTTATAATTGTTAGTTATTTCCATTGGGAAATGCACTTCATATCCATGACATTCAAAATAAATGCAAATTGGTATAATAATAATAATAATAATAATAATAATAATAATAATAATAATAATAATAATAATAATAATAATATGAAGGTGATACCATCGGGGCACTTGGTACCATGTCTAAGAAGTTTACAAAACACATAAAGAAATTGCAGCTTCCTGCAATAATATCAACGGAACTGCAAAAAGCTGCTATGCGGGAACATCATGTATTTTAAGAAGATACTTGGTTGACACCTAGGATGCTGGCAGCAACCCCTATCAATTATTAGCACCAGTCAGTGGTATTTTTGATACATCTTTAAATGTTCACTTGACTGAGTTTTATGTTTAATAAATAAAATAAATAATTAAAAATATTTCATTTATATATCATTTGATTCCCAGCAGGTGGGTGGCTTATTATTAAAAACATTGTAGAATATGGAATAATAAGAGTTGGAAAGGACCTTAAGGTCTTCTAATCCACCCTCTGTTCAAGCAGGAGATCCTGTACTATTATTCCAGACAACTGGCTGTCCAGTCTCTTTCTTAAAAATCTTCAGTGATGGAGCATCCACAACTTCTGGAAGCAAGCGGTCCATTGATAAATTGTTCTCATTGTTATTTAACAATAAGGAACAATACAAAATTAAATAATGGAGATTGCCAATATCTCAATGATACACTTTTTATGTATGAACAGTTAGGTATATATAAATGGCAGCAGCAGGAATTTGCTATTTCTTCCCTGCTATCTTTTTATCAATTTGTCAATTTACAGTGATGGCTACTATTCCACTTTAGGATGTGAGGCACCTAGAAATGTTCTCCCATTCCCATGTAGTTTGGTAGCCTTTGGGATGCTTTGGCTTGACCTCTCCATCAAGTTTGACCAATGGAGGACAAATCATAAAATAAAGGATAAATCATTCTAATTTTATTTTTGTTGCAGGTTTTGCTTTAAAAATGCCATTACTTGAGAAACATGGTGAGGAAAAGTTCTAACATATTTAAATATTACCTGCTGGGTAGAATAAATAACATAAGTTGCAAATAAGTAGTACATAACTGGTAAACTTTCCCAATTTACCTCTGTTACATTGGAATTTAGAAGGATTTATGTTATCTTGCCAGAAGGATATTTAGAGGATGCATGTTATCCTGCCAGAAGATAGCCACTGTTTCATAGAAGTAGGTTCATTAGGTTTGAGATTGTGACTGAACTATGCTTATAATACTGACAGTTAACATTCTGTTTGAAAATACTCTGTGCATCAGACTTTAGTATTTGTAAGAAGATTTTGCTTACATAAACAATACTGAAATGCCATTTTTTCAAACCAACAAATGCTGGCTGATCTAGTAGGACTTGTGCATGTATCTCTATACACACCATTTCTCTTTTGAGAAAAAACAAACCTCTTAATAATAGAAATGTCAAGTTAACAAACTAAATTATCTATGAAATATATTTATTGTATGAGAAACATTGCACAAATAGTCGATCTTCTCTTTTCAAATTTATCATTTTTTCTAGTTTGAACTTAATAGATGCTTTCCTACCAATTGTTAACATGTTGCAATAATTTGTAAAAAATTATTACAATTTTGCAAATGTTCTCACATATAATTATATGTAATTTATTACATTTCTATTCTAATTTTTGTTTTAAAAACAATATTTATTATATCTGAATGGCTTTTACATTAATATTTATGAAAAAGAAATGCAACAGTGATAAATTCACTAGGACTCAAATCTATGTCAGCAAATAGTGATGGCACAAGTCTAATTGGAGAGGTGTGATTTAATATCATAAATGTTATTTCATAGAAAATGGTGAGCAGTTGCTGATGAAAAGTGAAACCTATCTGCAGATTTTGTAAGCATCTATTTATTTCCTTGAAAGATTGATGAGACTTAAAAAATTGTCTATAAATTAATATTGTCTAAAAATAACATTTTTGTATTTTAAGAAAAAACAAAGATCAGAGAAAGAGGCTTGTACATGAAATCTGCAGCTTTCTGGACAGCAGTCAGTCTGTAAGTAATTCATTTAAAATTTTTATATTATGAAGTTCATGGAAATAGAAGTGTTTTAACCAAAGGAAGATCACCATGTAAAACAAGGCTATACAACATTTTCAGGCTCAAAACCACTGTAATTTTGTCCTATATATCAGGAACTCTATTAAAAAAACTAATGGATTAGATCTATACAAAAATATATGTCATTTCCATTTAAATTTAAATATAGTTATTATAATAAATCTCTAGTCATACCTTTAATTTTGCCACATTAAAAAATTTCAATTTGGAAATAATATTAGATATCTGTGGGCTGCATGTTTTTTTTTTAAAGAAATCCTCACTTCTGTGGGCATTTTTCATTTTCCATGGGAGGAACAAGAAATTTGAAAACAACAATTAAAATTCATTTCCTTCACTCTTCATAACTTGTTCTGCCTGTAACTTTTACTCTACTAATATTACTTAATAGGGAGCATACCAAGGCAAACCATATGTATAATATCATGGCCAAGAAAACAATATGTAGGCAACAGAAACTGAATTTGATTTTGTTGTTCTGCATATGTTTTTACTGTGCCTTCATTTGTGCCTTCATTTGTGCCTTCATTTGAAAGAAAAATTCTTGATGATGTTGAGTTTTAGTTGAGGCAAAATATATAGTTAATTCAGAGTAAATCTTAATCTTCATTTAAAGTAAACTAGCAGTCACAAATTAAACAATATACTGATAAAAAAATACAAGGTTCACCTGTAGTAAAATAGTAAAATTCAAAAGACTTTCCTTCATATATATTTATATACCATAAACAGCTTTAGCAATAGATTTCAAAGAAGGAACTGAAAATCAAGAAAGAATGCGTGTATAATTTAGAGCTATACAGTAATTACAGTAACGTGCAAATAGACATAATGTGCAATTCTCTTTTGGAGTAATCAGGATTATACAGAATACTGAAAAATACTAAGAAATGGTAGCCATAACATAAGAAAAGGATAACTAATTAAAACTAATTTTCCACCAACACCATTAACACTATTGCTATTTATAACTTTGCAAACCATCCTAGCTTCTACCACATTTATCCAATGCTTCATATATAGCTTTTTGTTCAGCTCCCCCCTCCCCATTGAGGATCTCATCAGCACCTTCCAGAAATGACTTTCTTGGCCTTCTCTTGCTTTTGACAAATATATCCTTTTTTCATATATTTATTTGCAGTTTTATGCATTATGTCTTTCTCATTTGTCCACAAACATTACTTTTTTCTTTGTTCATTCCATTTGTTAATTCACATTTGTTATAATTTATTCTTTTTACATTGTAGGTCACTATTCTGTATGCCATGGTAGTCACCAAAACGGCATGTAGATACTGAACTCCAATACCAATACCAATCTTAACTTTGATCAATTGAGATAATGATTTTGTGATAAAATAGAGAAGCTGTAGTCTGTTATCACCTTTAGTCATATCTGTGCCAGATTCGGCATTTTCTGTTGAGAATAGTAGCAGTTAGTTTGGCACATTTTTTCAGTGTGCTACATAGTCCACTTTTAATCCAAGCATATCTATGCTATTCCATTCAAGCTGAATTAATTTAAATATTTATTTGCAAGTTACCATACTATTGCCTCTATTCCATCCATGAGGAGATATCTAAAATAATTCTATCATAGCCTTTTTGCAATTTCAATAATTAGTCTTTGCTTTACGATATGTTACTTATATCGCAAAAATAATTAGACTTTTGTGTGTGTTTTTGTTTAGGTACAGGAGATTGATGCTCTCAGAACAGAAAATAGGAAGCTAAAAAATGCGGTATCCATTTGATAATTTATTTAAGTGTATGATTGACTTACAGCATCATTCTGTGTTTCAGGATTCGATATAATGGCTATTATTTCAATGAGAACTTCACCTTATCTAATAGAATGATTTGATCTGATGATCATACATTCAGCTTCAGATTAAGTGCTGCATATTATTCATATGATCTAATGATTATTTTAATAATTTGCATTAATTCCACTTTTACCTTGAGAGTTTAGGAAGGTTTATATGGGAAATCTACTAATTTTATGCCCCAAACTTTAAAGATGGAAAAGAATATCAGAGAAAGATTAGAAATAAAATGATTATCTAGAATTCTATGGATTTATGTACAAAATAGAAAGGGAGAAATGATTGGTTCTCCTTTTTTTATATTTTTACAATTTCTGTAAATGTAATTGTGACACACTACATGCATATAGTGAACCTTGCCTGACCTCAATAAGGTTGGGCTGAAAAATCTTTAGAGACCACATATTACATATAGTTTTGAAGAGGGAACATGCATTAGAGTAAGTAGGATTAATATAATGTAAAATTATGTTATGTGGGCATCTCAGACTTTGGACTATCATAGATATTCGGATTTTTATTCGTTTTTTGTAAAGTGCACTGAATATACAGCTTTCATTTTTCTCCACTTCAAAATGAAATATACACCTCTGAGATTGAGTCTGAGGGCAAAAAGTGTTGCAAAGTAATTCAGATGTGCTAATTGCCCACCCCTGCTGTTGGTTATTCACTTGGCCTCAGTTTCATATTCTAATACCTCAGCCATTCTTGCAGCCTCTCTCCAGGAATATAATTAAAAAGGAAGGAAGAAAGGTACTTAACTTAGAAATGTTTTCCTTGAGCTAAACAAAGCACTAAATGTTGCAGACTCTCCTGTATTGTTTTGAAATGGAAAGCAGTAATGTAATATCCACTCACCTTAGCCATGCAAAGATTACTTAATTTATAATAAAAACCATGAATATTATCATCCATGTATATAAATACATTTATCTTAGAAAAGGGGCAAAAAGACAATGCATGCTTACAAAACAAAATTAAGGAAATCAGTGTAAGAAGCCCTAAATATAGTATTTAAGTTTTAGCATAAAAATATGTATTTATTTATAAAATTTATTTGCAGTCCATCTTACCATAGGTAACTCTGGGTGGCTTAAGTCATAAAAATATACATCTATATATGTACAGTTAAAATATAAATAATTAAAATCAACTTTAAAGACTGAAGACGTATGGGGAGGGCATGGACAGAGTTGATTGTTATTCAATCAACCACTTCCACTGTGATGTTCCCACCACTAGGGTGCTAAGTCAACTGTTAAATCTTTAGGCCCTTACGAAGAGATAGGAAGATTGGGGCTAAGCTCACATTGGGGAGCAAGATGTTCCAGAGGAACAACAGCAGAGAAGGCCCTTCTCCTGGACCTTCAAGCCAGAATATTCTGGCTAATGGGAACCACAGCATGCCTTCTCTGCCAGCACAGATGGTATGGGCCAATCCCAGTGGGGTGAGATGGTCCTTCAAGTAACCTGGACCCTGAATTGCACCCAGAAGTAAACTGATAACTAATTCAGCCCAAGGAACAGTGGCGTTACTGGGGGTTTCTAGGGGCCCTCATAACTGCCCATATTGCCACACTCTGCACCAGTGGTTGTTTCCGAATGCTATTCAAGGATAGCCCCATATAGAACGCATTACAATAGTTCAATTGTGAGATAACCAGGGACTAAACGATTGAGCACAGGAAATCCTTGTAGAAAGGGTAGGTTAAAAGAAATACATATTTTAATCCAAAATCTGAGTTGATACTTACGCATGACATAAAATCTTGATATTACCACATGACAAAAGAGTATAATGTAAATGTTGTAAATATTAAACTTTGGAATAAATAATATTTTTGTTGTGTTACATTTCCATAATAGCCAATTCCAGCTAGATGGATTATTATAAAAAGGCCTTAAGCTGAGGATGTCTATTTGGAAATAAATGAAATGGCTTTAAAGACATACAGATTAAAAAGGGGAATGTGATTTAGAGTACATGTGATAAACAGTTCACCATTTTTAAAAAAATCTACAACTATCTTATCTCATGTGACATAATACTGTATTCCAAAGAAGGGATATGTTTGATTTAAGAAGGAATTGTCAAATGCTATGTGATGATCACATGCTTCACAAATCATCTTTTTTCCATTTGAATCTGCATAGCCCTAATAAAACATTTAGCTTCTCTCTATTGTAGACTTTGAAATGTAATCATAGAGCTTCATAGTAATAGCAATTTTTTCAATGTATTCAGAATGTAGTTTATCATAAAGCCTAATTTAATTGTTATTCTTTTTAAAATTAGAACTCAAGGCTGCGTTATAAAACAAAAGGTATGTATTAGCAAACAAAATCTATGAGGAGGTTGTGATTTTAGAGAAGTATAGTAGTCAATATAGGTCCAGAAGGGCTAAGACTATTTGTCCCTGTTATTAATTTTAAAAATATTCTGGCTATGTCAAAAATTATCTGATGCCCTCAAGTCATTTTCTATCCAGCTACAAACTTGGATCATGTCTCTACCTAACTATGATATAAGCATGCCTTATCATTTTTTTCTGCTATGTCCAAATGATATTATACTCATCTCCTAGTTCATGAGTGAAATTCATTTTTAGCCTGTGCATTCTGACACAGTCCAAATATCACCTTAAGATATAAAGAAATATATTTAGATTTACCATGTTTTACCATGGAGAACTCTCTCTTGTTTCTTTCTAAAGCTAAGCAAATATGTTCAAATAATTTCCATGTGAAAAAGCCTATTAAGGAGATACATTATTGAAATATATGAAATCATAGATGGCCTGTAGAATGTGGACATTTCTGCACCCCCTTGACTCAAAATACTAGAAACAGAACTCAGCTAATAAAACTGATTAGAAAACATGAAAGATGAAACAAATACAAGGAAGTACTGTATACAGTGTATAATTAACCAGTGTAATCCAAAACCCAGAATATGTAATAATGGCCATTCATTTATATGGCTTTAAAAGGGGGTAGCCAGGTAGAACAACTCTATTAAGAACAAATGATACTTGCTCAGTGTTATCTGGACTGAAGTTGACATGCCTCCAATTATAGGTTACAGTAAAATATCAGTGAGAGAATGGTTTTCATCTCTAATCTGTAGCCTTGGCCCAATACAAGAGTTTTTATACTGATTTGGTTTGACTAAGTAAAGACTACAATAATAGACAAAAATAGTAATAAATATTCTGAAATAAGAAAATGTGCTCTAAGAAAATAAACTTTACTCAAATCTGGGAGGAAAGTTACTTTTTCAAAAAGCAAACTTTTTCCCCCCTCAGACTGGGCCCTGAAGAAAGAAGAATATGAGAAGTAAGTTATTATATGTTGATGACATTTTTAATATATTTGTTGAAAGGCATTTTTAATTTGTTTGTTGAAAGATTTTCGACATACCAAAGTACTTTTTTACATATTTATTTTAATGGGCTCAAGTCTAGATGAAAGCTTGGGATTGGACACAGGAATTTGGTGATGAAATGTGTTGAAGGTGGAATATACAGTGTGTGTGTGTGTGTGTGTGTGTGTGTGTGTGTGTGTGTGTGTGTGTGTGTGTGTCAACCCCTGGTAAGCCCCAATTATGGGAGGAAGCTAACTGCTTCCATCATCTGTCAATCGGCTCGTCACAAGAGTCCATCACGATAGAAACCCAATATTTTTACTGTTGCCTTTGTTATATTTGTGTTTTAATTGTGCTGATAAATAAATAAAGGGAGACTAGTATAGATCTATTTCAAGCTATTTAGCTCTCATCAGCTAGCCATACCCTTATTGGGATTTGAACCTGGGCTATATTACATACCAGGCAGATTTCTTAGCCATTAGGCCACAGGCTCTTATCCGTTATATATATTTACTTTGTGAGTGGTTGAAAAAGATTTGGAGTCTTTTCAGATCTCCCTGTACTATAAATCAATGCTGTGAAGAATTGCAGTGGAAGCAGGAGATAGTGACAAGACAGCTTCCATTGTAATCTCATGGGTGAATGAGCAGGAAGGTGCACTTGGTAGCCTGTAGTAGGTTGAGAACCAGTGGGCATAGCACATCTAAACAGCTTGCTTGGAAAGCTGGCAATAGCAGCAGCATCATTCAACTGTTTAGTAGTGCTTGGTGTTAGCCTATAAGCTGCACTAAGCTGTTGACTATCTAGTGGCATAATGGCAGTAAGAAAATTGGCAGGTGGCAGCAACAGTTTATCAGCAGAGGCTGATCTCTCAGGGATATTGACCAAGGGAAGCCTACCTTTGATAATCAGAATGGACAGAATAGACACCCAAGTAACAGTTGAGCATCTAGTGGGTATATGTATTTATAAGTGATGAAGGCCTTGAGAAATGCGGCAAAGAGATGATGCCTATAGAAACATCAAATAAGGAAGGATACAGATCACAGCTGCATAATTGACCAAGAAAGAAGCTCAGAAGAAACCTAACTTATCAAGTGTTAAAAGAAATGATGGAAAAATTGTACTTTCAGACTTGCAAGATTCTGTTAATGTAGCTGTACAATAATATAGCATTATCTCTTCTGGTTTGTTTTCTGTCTGGTATGCAAGGAAAGGCTGACATCAAACTAAGTATGCGTCTTCTGCCATTTCCTTTTATAGTTCTGAAAAGTTGGGTATGTGTGTGTGACTCATCTGAGCCTCTTTTTTCACTCATTATGAAGCTACCCTCTCTTATCTGATTGGAGCCTCTCTTATCTGATTGTCACCTAGGCAGTATCTATTCCCCATTTCTCAAGGTCTTTGTCAATACCATTACATATACAGCAAGGCCTGACTAGTTTTGTAGCTGCTATAAAACTTGACTTGCTGAGCACAATCATCTTCTCTTCTGCATGTGACAGCCAAACTCAGAGGTAAGAGTCATATAGATATCTATGATATATGAACATTTGGGCTTTAGAAGGGTACATACATTTGAATAATAAACTGGATTTAACAGATGGTATTAGAGACTAATGGCAACTGAATTGAAGATCTCCTGGATGAGAGGCGTTTTGGTGATCCCTAATTCATTAGGATTTGGGGGACCGAAAATATGGTATATGCCTCTAATTTTGCTGGTAAGAGGAGTGTGAAGTGAAGGTGTGGTGTGTTATGTATGTTTAGCCAATTGGGAGGAAGTTGGCAGTTGTTCCTGAGACTCTGATGCAGTTTGACTAAGGCTTTAGTTGCTTCCTAAAATCAGTGGGTGATTATCAGTCTTAGATCAGATTATATCTCTATGGATTGTCTCTATCCACAAAGCCTGAGAGCCTCCTGGTTTTCATAGGAACTTTAATAAACTGATTCCTCTAGGATCAGGAAGCAGGAAAAACTATATTTTTTAATCATTTGTTTAATTGGGTTCTCTAGGACTCGTTTATTGTTATAGGTCATATTTATGCAAAAATACTGCACATTCAAAAGGGTTCACAAACTTTTAAGCACCTCTGATGTTTTTTAGCTTGATTAATTTGGATTTTTGGGTTCATATTTCCATTTTAGATAATACTGTAGTACAAATGTTAGGTGGTCTGCTAATTTAATTCAGGAATTAACAATTAAAAAATAATCCTAATATTATATATCCTTGTCATGCCACTGCCACTTTCATTCCTCATTTATATTTGTGATTAAGTGACGTGGGCAATATAATTCCTTAAGTGACATGGGCAATACAGGGAGACCTCAATTTACATCCATTTGTTTAGTGACCACTTGAAGTTAAAACAACAGTGAAAAAGTGATTTATGACTGTATTCACACTTATGACCACTGCTCAATCTTCATGGTCACATGATAAAATTTTGGACTCTTCGTAACTGACATGTAATTATGATGATTGAAGCATCCGGGCGTCATGTAATCATATTTTACAACCCATCAATAAGCAAAATCAATGAGGTAGCCAGATTCACTTGACCACAGTGATAATGTAACAACTGCAGTGATTTGCTTAACAACTGTGGCAAGAAAGATTGTAAAATAGGACAAAACTCAGTTCTGCTTAGGAATGGAAATTTTGGCTCAATTATGGTTCTAAGTTGAAGACTACCTCTATCTATTATTCATATCATGGTACTTGTGTAGTTGCACTGTTTCTCCATTGTTTTTGTTTGCCTTGCTGATGAATTAATAATTAATGGTCAGCTAAAATATACCTAGATATTTTAATAATTTAAAATATATATTTTAAAGTTAAGACTCTATTTTATCAATTAAATTCCTTTACTAACCTATAAGGTTCTCTTTTTTTCTTACTAAAAATGGAATAAAAACTATAAATGTTTTAATAAAAATGATCGGCAATGTTAGCCTACAGAGCATACTGGATGCCATTTAATGTTGTTATGCTTTTTAGATAACTGACATGGTAGTAGTTTTCAATTTAAACATATGTATGTGAATTTATATTCTGCTTTTTCAAAGTGAAATTGAGAGACTTTCTGGTGAAATATCAAATTACCTGAATGTTACCAATTTCTGGGTGAGTTGATTTTTGTTTTAGAAACAATCCTTAATGTCACTTACTTTTTGCACAAAGAAGAATAGATTGGGATTTCGTGTTGTACTAAGTGATAATACAGTTTGAATATCTTTGAAAATTGTAAAATCAATAGTACTTGATTAAGACTAGCTTTGGTTGTAGTAGAAATTGAAGGAGACTCCATCCAATTTACATGTAAGTTCAACTATCTTAACAGTGATTTATTCTACAATGGCAACTGGCAGACCTTATTCAACACACAATTATTTACATTGTTTACAAATCATAAAGGATAGTATTGCCAGATCTGGAATGCACAAATTTGGATAGGCATTGGATGGCAACAGATACAGAAAAGTGCTTTCTTCTAGAAGATTTTTAACAATCCTAAGTGCTATTTAAAGAACACAAGATGTCTTAGTGTGATATGCAAATCCAACATCAATATTCTTTTATTAGCAAGTTTTAGCTACTTCAAACTTTTGCAGCCCAGATATATATCACCAGAAGAAGATTGAGTCAAAGGCAAACCTTTACATTTAAACAATATCATAGCTTTTGAACTTCTGAAGACTTTTGGCTTGGTATAATTAAATGAAAGTTAGATCTCTCCTTTCAGTATGAAGAGTCTGAACTTCTCAGTGGCCAAGGTATGTTACTAATATTTAAATAGTTACAAAAGATTCAATTTTTTAAAGCCACTTGTTTTTTGTCAGTTTGTATGAGGTTGTGATCTTACTATGAATAGCAACAGTATATTATCCTAAGTTAAGCATTATTTGATATATTAATTCCACAGTTTAAATAAACATCTTTGAAATTCTATTTTCTAATGTTAGAAAACTTTGCCTTAAACCTGAATGCTGAATATACGAAATATTTTCTGTTAAAGTGATTAGTACAAGCAAAGAGTAAATATATTTTAAAAATCCAAATATAAATGAATGTGATGTCAATTTTAATTTTATAGCAAAAAGAATATTAAGTGAACCTAAGAAGCATGTCAGGTAAGGGTAGGTTGTGTTCCATTCAACAGTTAATGCAATTAATTACTCAAAGTAATTAACTAGATATACTTATAAAATTATAGGTATTGTCATTTATTTGTGTATTCATAGTACCTCTAGCAGGGCTGGGCAAATTTTGATGGCTGGCACCTACTATTTTTTGATTCAGTAGCTCAAGTAACAACAATGAAAAAAGATGGGTGGGGCCACTTTTGTATGGATCAGTCAGTAACTTCCAATTTAGAGTCCAAATATCCACGTTTTCACATTTTTAAAACTTTTATACCTATTTAAGATTCAGGCTACAATTTTTATTCATTTATCATTTCAAACTTCAGGATGCACTTGAGGTTAAATTCTTACATCCTTACATCCATTCTTATGAATGATTGTCTTAATAGGATGTGTGTTTTTTCTATAGGTAGTAAATTAATTTATAGTTAACACATCAGATCAATAACACTGTTCAATTTCATTTGATTTATTTAAAAGTGTGAATACAATTCTAAAAATTGTGTTAAAATATTTTGGGGTTATGCATTTAGTAAAGGGTATGTATATCAGTCAATATCATTACTACTAAAATGATAATCTTCCATTTCAAAATCCACAGCACTCAAACAGATGAACTGGAGAAGAGGTAAGGATAATTATGTAGTATATTTTGTTTTGAAGTTGCTTTTAAGTTTAAAACATTGGTGTTTCTTTAAAGAAATTCCTTAAGAAATTAAATTTGGTATGTGAGAGATTATATTTCAACAAAAATACTTTTCTATCCAATTGATGTATATTTGCTAATTTTTATGAAATAAAATGGATTTTAGTAAATTAAAAATGCTTGAAGAATTACAAATGATCACTTACACTAAAATGTAAGTACAATTTTTAAAAAAATTGTAAATTATCTGCTTGTATAAACATTATTCAAAATAAGTTTCACATTGTAGAAAACCCCATTCACATAATGCCGTGCTGTAATAATTGTATTTAAATTAGTTTGCTAGCATCCCTTTTCCATTCCTAGCAATTTATATAACCATGTTTTAATTTATGAGTATAAACTATTTCATCTAATTATGCCAATTTTAACAATAAGTTGTTCATTAATTTAAATGCAAGCACAGAAGTTTTATTTGGAAGCAATTGTGCCTGATGGTAGTTGCCTCCTGTTACTTTATACCAGGGGTATCAAATTTGATTTCATTGAGGACCCCATCAGGTTGTGTTTGACCTTGTAGGCTGGGGGTAATGGTGGGACATGGCCAGGGATGGGCATGGCCATATGTTCCGACCCCCCCTCGTCCCACACCAACACATTCCGAGCCAAAGATAAGTTACGCATTTAATTAACAGACAGACAGGTCCTTGGCAGCAAACCAGCACAGACAAGCTTGGCAACAATCCAGCACAGATAAGCCATGGCAGCAATCCAGCCTGCCAAGCTCACAATAATGTTCTCCAACATTCGTTCTTGCGTTGACTTCTGCAAAAGGGGCGTGTGCACAAGCAGTACTTTTATAGTCTGGGGAGGAGCCTAATGACCACCAGCTGAGTGCAATTACATCCTATAATTGCGTAATTGTTCCTTACGCCTATTAGCCTTTTTGTTGCCGGGCATCTAGGAACAACTCCCTTGGCTCCTCCCCACTGCTGACATCAGGATCACACTCCCTTATCTCCTCCCCACTGATCCAAGGGTCAGGGGCCTCCTGGTGGCCAACCAGCCTCTCTGAGCCCTGCTCGGAGTCGGAACCCTGTCCAGGGTCCTCCACATCCTCCAGAGCCAACTCATAGGGCCCCTCGCTGTCAGAATCTGGTGGCAGCTCTAATGGCTCCTGCTGGGCCACAACACTATGGTGGGTCTGAACAGACACTAAACAAATGGTTGTAAGTCAGGGACTCCCATTATTTTTGAGTTGTAGCATATACTCATTACCCTTTGACTCACAGAGCTGCTTGCAGATATTTTCAGGTGAAGATGAAGGGAATGCTTACCTGGATTTTCTAACTAATCTTTTAAAACTTCCAAAGTGGAGTTTGTGTTTGGGATAGTAACTGCTACATTTCACTCTCAAATATCGTTCAACTGTAAAACACTCTCAGATTCCTTTCTTTAAGAGAAGTAATAAAACTTCATGGGGGCGGGGGGAGTGGTAAGGCATTACTATAGTAAATTAATTTTTATTTTTTTAAACCTCCTGATGGCTTCAATTAGTCCTTCTAATTCAGCCTTTCTTAAGGGTTTTGATTGCATGGGCTGCCTTCTCAAAAGTCACTGGAGCAATGAAGAATAATTAATTTCTTTAGGGTATACAGTAAATGCCAAGGGTTGGTGATACTATTCAAAAGGTAGATCATACAGCTTACCATATTACATTACAGCTTACCACTCATTACATTGTTCAACACCCCCCCCCCCCCTCGTGACCTGGTTTTGGCCAACAGAGTGCTGCAGGAGGCCATGGTGGATGAAAACAGGCTGTGTCCCTCCTCCCCCCCATGTCCCATTTTCAGCCAGCAGAGGCACCACCGGCAGGTCCTTTGATATTTCTAGGCCGGTCCCATAGGCTAGATCTAAGCACCCACAGGGCTGGATCCGGCCCGCAGGCCTTGAGTTTGACACCCCCGTTTTATATAGTACTTTTCTCTATGTAAATATAGAGATGGGTGAAGGGAGAGTTAAATTGAACTATTACTTTTTTTATTTGCTATGGATATTATGCCCAGAGAATTAAATTCCAATATCATATTGAAAGCCAATATATCAAATGTGGACTACACATTAGTTTACAATAATTGTGTGGCAGGGTTTTGTTCCCTCCAGCCCTCCTTTCCTACATAACATGAGGATGCATAGTAAGCCTAGGAAATCTGAATTGCATAAATCTAAACAAGTACAATATAAAACAGCAGTAACAATTTTCGGTATCCTTTTGCTACCATCTAATGGTCATACACAATGTTGCAATCTACATATGTAGCCCAAAATATAGGTTAGTGATGGCTAACCTTTTTGTCATCACATATCAAAAGTGCACACACACAACTGCATGCACATGCGCCCTTATCCATAATGCAATACATGTGTAACACCCCCATGTGCCCCACTCCCTGCACATGTATGACCCCCCATGCTCCCCCCACCCCTGCTCACATGAACCCCCCCCCGTGCCCCATTTTGGGCCTAGCAGTCCTCCCTGAAGCTTCCTGGGACCAAAAACGGGCCACAAGGGATGCAATCCCCCACGCTTCCCCCCGCCTCTGTACATGCGTGCATCCGCCCTCCTGCGCATGCACTGCAGAGACCCAAAAATTAGCTGGCTGATGGGAGGTGCTCCCACATGCGCGGAGGAGCTGAGCTGGGGTGACAGTTTGTGTGCCTGCAGAGAGGGCACTGCATGCCACTGTGGTATACATACCATAGGTTCGCCATCATGGGTGTAGCTGGTAGTTTCATACTGCATTCTGATCATGAGATGAATGGCTAATAGTTGTAGTGAGAAATAACTAAGTTTCATTTTACCCCACAGAACAATTGAAACTCAAACTGAAGAATATGATTCAAGGTATTAAGAAATATTTTTTTATTTAAAAGGATGCATGACAAATACAAAGTGTAATCTGATCTTCTGGATTCTACAAATTAATGAGGTTGAAAAGGCACAAAGAGATAAAACTGGATTGAGGTTGTTTATTCTTTTCACTCTTGATTTTTTTTTATTTAAGGGGATTTCCGTTAATTTATTTGTTATCCATTAATCTGGTTCACCCAAAGTATTATGTTAGGTCTATCATGACATTCAAATTTATCATTTATTTTTTTCTTAATTTTAGTGAATGCTTTCTTTTAAGTTCACTTGTTGGAAAACTTCAACTGTCTCTAAATATATAGCTAGGAGACCCAAAGAGTTATAAAAAGAGAGTGTTCCAGCCACAGTATATAACAGGTATCTGTAAAGCTCTTGAGAGGATCAGATTTCTCTCACACACAATAATTGTGATTAATTAGGCCAGTATGAGGAGATATTCTTCCAATTTGGAAAAAGAAACCCAGAAAGTGTTACCCAAATAGTCATAAATTGGAAACAATAGTGGTTGATAGGAATGGCAGTCTATAGCTGCCTTTATCTTGTCATGCTATCTGAACAACTACAGCACTCATGGGTAAATCTCTTATCCATGATTTAAGTTACACTAGGTTAAATGCTTTGAGCAAACATCAATTGATTCAGGTTAGCCAAAGACATTCCATTTAAAAGGAAAAGACAACATTACTAAACTGTGGTGTAGAAGTTGATAAGATCTAAATCAAAATCAACTAAATGTTCAAACTTTGCCCTGATTTGATTACAGAACACATCAAAACTATCATATTGTGCTTAGAGAGAATTGTCTTCAAGTAGATTTATAGCTAAGGGCTTTAGATAAAATTATAGTTTACATCTCAGACTATGAAATTGATTGAATTATTATTTCTCCCCAATCAATTTAGTTATATTGTTGAAGACTACAGTCAGGTAAGCAAACAGGTAGATTTTTTATATAAAAGTATAGGTAGTCCTCGACTTACGACCACAGTGGAATGCAAAATTTCTATTGTTAAGTGAAACATTTGTTAAATTTTAAGACCTTTCTTGTCACAATTGTTAAGTGAATCACTGAAGTTGTTAAGTTAGTAACATGGTTGTTAAATGAATCTGGTTTCCCCATTGAGTTTGCTTGTCAGAAGGTTACAAAAGGTGCTCATGTGATACTGTAACTGTCATAAATATGAGTCTGAATTTTGATCATATCATCATGGGAATGCTGCAACACTTATAACTGTGTGAAAAATTGTCATAACTCACTTTTTTCAGTACCATTGTAATTTTGAACAGTCACTAAATGAACTGTTTTAAGTCAAGGACTACCTATATGTATTAATGGACATTTCAAAAAATGTTGGATTCTGTATATTCCCATTCCATTTACTAGCTAGTTTAGAAATGTGGGATGTTGACTTCATTCAGTTTTAAGAACAATAGCATGTCAACTGCTTTAAGTTTGGAATATCTAGGTTACTTTATGGTGAAAATTGTAATATAAATGTTAGGACTTTGTGTGCATTTTTAAAAATTGCCTTTGTTTTCTTTTCAGGGTGAATCTGAGTAGCAGAAATCCAGTATAAATATAATCTAAATACTGGAGAATATTTATGTTTCACATTTTAAATTTTATTGAATGTATTAAAATATTTATATCTATATGACAAATAAATATATTTTAATCTGCCATAATTTGGGTCAATTTTTTAAATTGATTACAAGCTGGGTTACAGAACCTGCTGATGTTTGGAACAATGACATACATCCATATTACCTTACCAAGGATTTTATTTCATTCAGTAAAGTGCGGAACTGTAATATTTATCAATTTAGTAAAATCACCTGCATTTAATCACAAGGACTCTACCTCTTCATTTTGCAATAATGAGGCATAAAATACCTCACTTCAATAGGAACAAGGGGAAATACAAATTGTATGATATTGTTACCTTTGTATGCCACTACACACACCTCATATAAAGAAAAATATTTAAAACATCTGCACTAGGTAATCAATCTCCAATTAAAAAGCAATAAAATGACAACTCAGACATAAAATAACTCAAAAATGAAAGTAGAATAGGCTCCAGAATATTCGTTCTCAGCATGCTTCTAAGTGATTTTGAAGATAAGACAAGCCATTCTAGCCACACTGGCTGGTCTCATCTTTATTTTTGTTATTTCGTCTTATCTATTTTATCTATGCTATGGTACAATTTAAAGTGCTGGTTTGACCTAGAAAGCTCTTCACATTATATATGGGTACCAACAGGACTGATTGTTCCAACCAGAACTGGCCTCATCTATTAGGTTACCTAAAGAGAAACTACACCTAATGCCCTACTTCTGGAAAGAAAAAGAAGCAAGAGACATGAGGCAAATCTTGGCAGCAGAAGTACTAATTATTTGTAGCATCTTCCCTTTTGAAGGGAGATTTGATGTTGGAATCCATTCCAGGTGTTTGTGTGCAAGGCGGGTTTTGCCTGCCTGAAACACACACACACACACACACACAGAGGGATGGAGAGAGACATCTTACCAGAAACATCTTTCCGACCTAACGGCCAGGACTCACTATGCAGCCTCATGTAACATGAACTATGTGAGCCAGCTACTCCCACACATGCCCCTTCTCCCCCCTATGCTGTGCTGTAACTTTCTATTCCCCCTCTCCCCTCCCAATACCATGCAACTTGTAACTTTCTATTCCCCCTTTGCCCACCCTTTGCCATGATGTGATTTTCTATTGGTTTATTTGTAGAATGCAGTGATTTTTCATTAGTTTACTTGTACCATGTGTGATTATATATGCCTTTTGATACGCTCTTTTTTGATGACGCTGTAACTAACTTTTCTAATAAAAGAGACCTTCGATGTTTCATTCGAAGCTAGCTCATCCCGAGGAATTCTGTCTGGTGTTTTCCTTTTGATTAGGCAAGGACACATGAGCGGCCCTCCAGTGTGGCAACAATGCGGCAGATTGATAGCATAGGTGCAATGTGCTCCTAATCAAGGGGCCTTGTTAGCATTTGGGACATGGCATTCTGAACTAACTATAGTTTTTGAATGGACATGAGTAAGATTTTTTTTTTGTCTCAGGTAATACTGCAAATGTCAGAGTTGCAATCTATTCCCAGAAAATATAATACGAATATTTTTACTTTATCATGAAACATGATATTTTTAGTGTTTTTATTTTTTTACTTTTAATCTGTCCAGTTACTAACTGGACAGATTAAAGGGCCTTGATCTTTAAGTGGATTTATGTAATCTTTGGCCTGCCCAGTACTAAAATCTTTGGCCAGTATTAAAATTTATAGCATGGCTTGCTAACATAAAGAATGCAATGTTATTTAGACCAAAATGATTAGCTACACTGAAAACAAGAGGCAGATCTGTTCCAAGCTTCAGAATTTAGGCTGCTGTTTCTGTGTATAATAAAAAAATGAAGATCAACCAGTTTCTTGGTTTCTTGATGTTATATATATCATCGGCCGTATCTGTGGGTGACTAATTCATTAGGGCTGCAATTTTTTTTTTCATAGTCTAGTTGCATACAGTAATTATTTTTGCCCACATCTGGTAGCCTTACATTCTTTCAGATTAAAAGCTAAACTGCTTTTTATATTCACATTTGGACTGATTTTTAGACTTTTGGTTTTATTTTCATAGCATCTTGCCTGGTGAAATTCTGGGAAGTTAAAAACTTGTTGCCTTATGACATTTTGGGCGGCCGTGAGAGTATTTGCTCAACTAACTTCCGGGGAGGGACTTGCCGTCGCCGGCAGCTTAACT